>NC_091012.1:4032500-4152500 GCF_041146395.1 Eulemur rufifrons | reverse complement strand
AAGGTTAGGGTCAGTGTTAAGATTTAGGGTGAGTGTTAACGGTCAGGGTAAAGGTTAAGCATTAGGGTTAGGGATTAGTGATTAGGGTTTTTGGTTAGTGTTAGGGTTAGCGGTTAGGAGTTAGTGTTTTATGAAGGGGTATGGTTAGAATTAGGATTGGGGTTAGAGTTAGGGTGAGGTATAGGGGTTAGGTTTAGGGGTTAGTTTTAGGGTAAAAGGATAGGATTAGGGTTACGGGTTGGGCTTAGGTTTAGGGTTAAAGTTTACTGCTAGGGTTAGGGATAGGGTTCAGGGTTAGCTTTAGGGGTTCTGGTTAGGTTTAGGTGTTAGGTTAGTGTCAGGGTTAGGTCTAGTCGTGAGGGTAAGGTTTAGGGTTAGCTTTAAGAGCTAGGGTTAGGTTTAATGGTTAGGATTAGGATTAGGGTTAAGGGTTAGGGTAAGGCTTAGGGGTTAGGGTGAAGGGTTAGGGTCAAGGGTTAGGGTTTTTGTTAGGCATAGCGTTGGGGTTAGAAGTAAGGGTTACTGTCAGTGTTAGGGTTGTAGGTAGGGTTACGGTTAGGGTTAGCGGTTTAGAATTAGGGTTAGGGATTAGGTGTCACAGTGATGACTAGGAGATAGGGTTAGAATTATGGGATAGGGGTTGTTTTCAGGAAATGGGTTATGCATTAACGTTAGGATAAGAGGTTAAAGTTAGGCGCACGGTGAGGGTTACGTGTTAAGGGGAGAAATAGGATCAGGGTTGGGTGTTATGTTCAGGGTTAGGGTTATCTGTTAAAGGTATTGTTTATGCTTAGCGCACGGGCCCTGTCTGCATTAGGCGGGTGGGGGGAGTTTAGGGGGCTGGGATTGTACCCGGGAACCCACTCTATCATACTCTGGGTATGGGCCCGTGGGTTTCATGCAGGACACAGTGGTAGAGCCTCCTTTCACGCATGGCATGGGAGGATTGCAGGCTTTCTAAACTCTAAGAAAGCAAGAAGTCTGAGAATTAGATTTAGGGTTAGGATTATGGTTAGGGTTAAGGATGAAGTTTAGTGTTAGGGTGAGGGCTTAGGGTTAGGGATTAGGGTTAGGGTTAAGGGTTACTCTTAGGTTTAACGGTTACACTTTGGTTTAGGGTTGAGGTTTACGGTTAGGGTTAAGATGAGGGGTTAGGGTTTGGTACAGGGTTAGGGTTAAGTGTTAGGTTTAGGGTTGAAGATTAGGATTAAGGTTAGGATTAAAGGTTAGCGTGAGAGTTAACGCTTACAGTTAAGGTTAAGAGTTAGGGTTTAGGGTTAGGGTTAGGGTTAGGGTTAGTTTTAGGGTTAGAGATAGGTGCTATGGTTTGTGTTAGAGGTTAGGGTTAGGTTTCCTGGTCACGGTTAGGGTTACATTTAGGGGGTAGCATTAGGGATAGGGTTAGGGTTAAGGGATAGGATTAGGGTTAAGTGTTGGGCTTAGGGTTAGGATTTAGTGTTAGGTTTATCATTAAGGATTAGGGTTAGAATCAGGGTTAAATGCTTGGGTGCGGGTAATGGTTAGGGTCAGGGTTTAGGTTCACGAATAGGGTTAGTGTTAAGGGTTACGGGTAGGTTTAGGGTTCAGGGTTAGTGTTAGCATTAGGGCTTAAGGTTATGATTAGGCGGTAGGTTAGATTTAGGGTTAGATCTAGGCGTTAGGGTAAGGGCTAGCGTTAGGGTTAAGAGATAGGGTTAGGTTTAATGCTTAGGATTAGGGTTAGGGTTTGGGGTTAAAGTAAGTGTTAGGGGTTAGGTTTAAGGATACAAAGTTAGGGTTATTTTTAGCTGTAGTGTTAGGGTTAGGGATAAGGGATCCCATTAGCATTAAGGGTCTTCCTTACTGTAGGGTTAAGGGTTAGGCTTAGAGTTAAAGGTTAAGGTTAGTGTCAGGGTTAAGATTTAGGGTGAGGGTTAACAGTTAGGGTAAAGGTTAAGCGTTAGGTTTAGGGATTAGTGATTAGGGTTTTTGGTTAGGGTTAGGGTTAGGGTTAGTGTTAGGGTTAGCGGTTAGGAGTTAGTGTTTTATGAAGGGGTATGGTTAGAATTAGGATTGGGGTTAGAGTTAGGGTGAGGTATAGGGGTTAGGTTTCGGGGTTAGTTTTAGGGTAAAAGGATAGGATTAGGGTTACGGGTTGGGCTTAGGTTTAGGGTTAAAGTTTACTGCTTGGGTTAGGGATAGGGTTCAGGGTTAGCTTTAGGGGTTCTGGTTAGGGTTAGGTGTTAGGTTAGTGTCAGGGTTAGGTCTAGTCGTGAGGGTAAGGTTTAGGGTTAGCTTTCAGAGCTAGGGTTAGGTTTAATGGTTAGGATTAGGATTAGGGTTAAGGGTTAGGGTAAGGCTAGGGGTTAGGGTGAAGGGTTAGGGTCAAGGGTTAGGGTTTTTGTTAGGCATAGCGTTGGGGTTAGAAGTAAGGGTTACTGTCAGTGTTAGGGTTGTAGGTAGGGTTACGGTTAGGGTTAGCGGTTTAGAATTAGGGTTAGGGATTAGGTGTCGCAGAGATGACTAGGAGATAGGGTTATAATTATGGGATAGGGGTTGTTCTCAGGAAATGGGTTATGCATTAACGTTAGGATAAGAGGTTAAATTTAGGCGCACGGTGAGGTTTACGTGTTAAGGGGAGAAATAGGAACAGGGTTGGGTGTTATGTTCAGGGTTAGGGTTATCTGTTAAAGGTATTGTTTATGCTTAGCGCACGGGCCCTGTCTGCATTAGGCGGGTGGGAGGAGTTTAGGGGGCTGGGATTGTACCCGGGAACCCACTCTATCATACTCTGGGTATGGGCCCGTGGGTTTCATGCAGGACACAGTGGTAGAGCCTCCTTTCACGCATGGCATGGGAGGATTGCAGGCTTTCTAAACTCTAAGAAAGCAAGAAGTCTGAGAATTAGATTTAGGGTTAGGATTCTGGTTAGGGTTAAGGATGAAGTTTAGTGTTAGGGTGAGGGCTTAGGGTTAGGGATTAGGGTTAGGGTTAAAGGTTACTCTTAGGTTTAACGGTTACACTTTGGTTTAGGGTTGAGGATTACGGTTAGGGTTAAGATGAGGGGTTAGGGTTTGGTACAGGGTTACGGTTAAGTGTTAGGTTTAGGGTTGAAAATTAGGATTAGGGTTAGGATTAAAGGTTAGCGTGAGAGTTAACGCTTAGGGTTAAGGTTAAGAGTTAGGGTTTAGGGTTAGTTTTAGGGTTAGAGTTATGTGCTATGATTTGTGTTAGATGTTAGGGTTAGGTTTACTGGTCACGGTTAGGGTTACGTTTAGGGGGTAGCATTAGGGTTAGGGTTAGGGTTAGGGTTAAGGGATAGGATTAGGGTTAAGTGTTGGGCTTAGGGTTAGGGTTTAGTGTTAAGGTTACCATTAAGGATTAGGGTTAGGGTCAGGGTTAAATGCTTGGGTGCGGGTAATGTTTAGGGTCAGGGTTTAGGTTCACGGATAGGGTTAGTGTTAAGGGTTACGGGTAGGTTTAGTGTTCAGGGTTAGTGTTAGCATAAGGGCTTAAGGTCAGGATTAGGCGGTAGGTTAGATTTAGGGTTAGATCTAGGCGTTAGGGTAAGGGCTAGCGTTACGGTTAAGAGATAGGGTTAGGTTTAATGCTTAGGATTAAGGTTAGGGTTTGGGGTTAAAGTAAGTGTTAGGGGTTAGGTTTAAGGATCCAAGGTTAGGGTTATTTTTAGCTGTAGTGTTATGGTTAGGGATAAGGGATCCCATTAGCATTAAGGGTCTTCCTTACTCTAGGGTTAAGGGTTAGGCTTAGAGTTAAAGGTTAAGGTTAGTGTCAGGGTTAAGATTTAGGGTGAGGGTTAACGGTTAGGGTAAAGGTTAAGCGTTAGGTTTAGGGATTAGTGATTAGGGTTTTTGGTTAGGGTTAGGGTTAGGGTTAGTGTTAGGGTTAGCGGTTAGGAGTTAGTGTTTTATGAAGGGGTATGGTTAGAATTAGGATTGGGGTTAGAGTTAGGGTGAGGTATAGGGGTTAGGTTTCGGGGTTAGTTTTAGGGTAAAAGGATAGGATTAGGGTTACGGGTTGGGCTTAGGTTTAGGGTTAAAGTTTACTGCTTGGGTTAGGGATAGGGTTCAGGGTTAGCTTTAGGGGTTCTGGTTAGGGTTAGGTGTTAGGTTAGTGTCAGGGTTAGGTCTAGTCGTGAGGGTAAGGTTTAGGGTTAGCTTTAAGAGCTAGGGTTAGGTTTAATGGTTAGGATTAGGATTAGGGTTAAGGGTTAGGGTAAGGCTAGGGGTTAGGGTGAAGGGTTAGGGTCAAGGGTTAGGGTTTTTGTTAGGCATAGCGTTGGGGTTAGAAGTAAGGGTTACTGTCAGTGTTAGGGTTGTAGTTAGGGTTACGGTTAGGGTTAGCGGTTTAGAATTAGGGTTAGGGATTAGGTGTCACAGTGATGACTAGGAGATAGGGTTAGAATTATGGGATAGGGGATGTTCTCAGGAAATGGGTTATGCATTAACGTTAGGATAAGAGGTTAAAGTTAGGCGCACGGTGAGGTTTACGTGTTAAGGGGAGAAATAGGAACAGGGTTGGGTGTTATCTTCAGGGTTAGGGTTATCTGTTAAAGGTATTGTTTATGCTTAGCGCACGGGCCCTGTCTGCATTAGGCGGGCGGGGGGAGTTTAGGGGGCTGGGATTGTACCCGGGAACCCACTCTATCATACTCTGGGTATGGGCCCGTGGGTTTCATGCAGGACACAGTGGTAGAGCCTCCTTTCACGCATGGCATGGGAGGATTGCAGGCTTTCTAAACTCTAAGAAAGCAAGAAGTCTGAGAATTCGATTTAGGGTTAGGATTCTGGTTAGGGTTAAGGATGAAGTTTAGTGTTAGGGTGAGGGCTTAGGGTTAGGGAATAGGGTTAGTGTTAAAGGTAACTCTTAGGTTTAACGGTTACACTTTGGTTTAGGGTTGAGGTTTACGGTTAGGGTTAAGATGAGGGGTTAGGGTTTGGTACAGGGTTAGGGTTAAGTGTTAGGTTTAGGGTTGAAGATTAGGATTAGGGTTAGGATTAAAGGTTAGCGTGAAAGTTAACGCTTAAGGTTAAGGTTAAGAGTTAGGGTTTAGGGTTAGGGTTAGGGTTAGGGTTAGTTTTAGGGTTAGAGTTATGTGCTATGGTTTGTGTTAGAGGTTAGGGTTAGGTTTACCGGTCACGGTTAGGGTTACGTTTAGGGGGTAGCATTAGGGTTAGGGTTAGGGTTAAGGGATAGGATTAGGGTTAAGTGTTGGGCTTAGGGTTAGGGTTTAGTGTTAGGTTTATCATTAAGGATTAGGGTTAGAATCAGGGTTAAATGCTTGGGTGCGGGTAATGGTTAGGGTCAGGGTTAAGGTTCACGGATAGGGTTAGTGTTAAGGGTTACGGGTAGGTGTAGGGTTCAGGGTTAGTGTTAGCATTAGGGCTTAAGGTTAGGATTAGGCGGTGGGTTAGATTTAGGGTTAGATTTAGGCGTTAGGGGAAGGGCTAGCGTTAGGGTTAAGAGATAGGGTTAGGTTTAATGCTTAGGATTAGGGTTAGGGTTTGGGGTTAAAGTAAGTGTTAGGGGTTAGGTTTAAGGATCCAAGGTTAGGGTTATTTTTAGCTGTAGTGTTAGGGTTAGGGATAAGGGATCCCATTAGCATTAAGGGTCTTCCTTACTGTAGGGTTAAGGGTTAGGCTTAGAGTTAAAGGTTAAGGTTAGGGTCAGTGTTAAGATTTAGGGTGAGGGTTAACAGTTAGGGTAAAGGTTAAGCGTTAGGGTTAGGGATTAGTGATTAGGGTTTTTGGTTAGTGTTAGGGTTAGTAGTTAGAGTTAGTGTTTTATGAAGGGGTATGGTTAGAATTAGGATTGGGGTTAGAGTTAGGGTGAGGTATAGGGGTTAGGTTTAGGGGTTAGTTTTAGGGTAAAAGGATAGGATTAGGGTTACGGGTTGGGCTTAGGTTTAGGGTTAAAGTTTACTGCTGGGGTTAGGGATAGGGTTCAGGGTTAGCTTTAGGGGTTCTGGTTAGGGTTAGGTGTTAGGTTAGTGTCAGGGTTAGGTCTAGTCGTGAGGGTAAGGTTTAGGGTTAGATTTAAGAGCTAGGGTTAGGTTTAATGGTTAGGATTAGGATTAGGGTTAAGGGTTAGGGTAAGGCTTAGGGGTTAGGGTGAAGGGTTGGGGTCAAGGGTTAGGGTTTTTGTTAGGCATAGCGTTGGGGTTAGAAGTAAGGGTTACTGTCAGTGTTAGGGTTGTAGGTAGGGTTACGGTTAGGGTTAGCGGTTTAGAATTAGGGTTAGGGATTAGGTGTCACAGTGATGACTAGGAGATAGGGTTAGAATTATGGGATAGGGGTTGTTTTCAGGAAATGGGTTATGCATTAACGTTAGGATAAGAGGTTAAAGTTAGGCGCACGGTGAGGTTTACGTGTTAAGGGGAGAAATAGGAACAGGGTTGGGTGTTATGTTCAGGGTTAGGGTTATCTGTTAAAGGTATTGTTTATGCTTAGCGCACGGGCCCTGTCTGCATTAGGCGGGCGGGGGGAGTTTAGGGGGCTGGGATTGTACCCGGGAACCCACTCTATCATACTCTGGGTATGGGCCCATGGGTTTCATGCAGGACACAGTTTTAGAGCCTCCTTTCACGCATGGCATGGGAGGATTGCAGGCTTTCTAAACTCTAAGAAAGCAAGAAGTCTGAGAATTAGATTTAGGGTTAGGATTATGGTTAGGGTTAAGGATGAAGTTTAGTGTTAGTGTGAGGGCTTAGGGTTAGGGATTAGGGTTAGGGTTAAAGGTTACTCTTAGGTTTAACGGTTACACTTTGGTTTAGGGTTGAGGTTTACGGTTAGGGTTAAGATGAGGGGTTAGGGTTTGGTACAGGGTTAGGGTTAAGTGTTAGGTTTAGGGTTGAAGATTAGGATTAGGTTTAGGATTAAAGGTTAGCGTGAGAGTTAACGCTTAGCGTTAAGTTTAAGAGTTAGGGTTTAGGGTTAGGGTTAGGGTTAGGGTTAGTTTTAGGGTTAGAGTTATGTGCTATGGTTTGTGCTGCAGGTTAGGGTTAGGTTTACTGGTCACGGTTAGGGTTACGTTTAGGGGGTAGCATTAGGGTTAGGGTTAGGGTTAGGGTTAAGGGATAGGATTAGGGTTAAGTGTTGGGCTTAGGGTTAGGGTTTAGTGTTAAGGTTACCATTAAGGATTAGGGTTAGGGTCAGGGTTAAATGCTTGGGTGCGGGTAATGTTTAGGGTCAAGGTTTAGGTTCACGGATAGGGTTAGTGTTAAGGGTTACGGGTAGGTTTAGGGTTCAGGGTTAGTGTTAGCATAAGGGCTTAAGGTTAGGATTAGGCAGTAGGTTAGATTTAGGGTTATATCTAGGCGTTAGGGTAAGGGCTAGCGTTAGGGTTAAGAGATAGCGTTAGGTTTAATGCTTAGGATTAGGGTTAGGGTTTGGGTTTAAAGTAAGTGTTAGGGGTTAGGTTTAAGGATCCAAGGTTAGGGTTATTTTTAGCTGTAGTGTTAGGGTTAGGGATAAGGGATCCCATTAGCATTAAGGGTCTTCCTTACTGTAGGGTTAAGGGTTAGGCTTAGAGTTAAAGGTTAAGGTTAGTGTCAGGGTTAAGATTTAGGGTGAGGGTTAACGGTTAGGGTAAAGGTTAAGCGTTAAGTTTAGGGATTAGTGATTAGGGTTTTTGGTTAGGGTTAGGGTTAGGGTTAGTGTTAGGGTTAGCGGTTAGGAGTTAGTGTTTTATGAAGGGCTTAGGTTTAGGGATTAGGGTTAAGGTTAAAGGTTACTGTTAGGTTTAACGGTTACACTTTGGTTTAGGGTTGAGGTTTACGGTTAGGGTTAAGATGAGGGGTTAGGGTTTGGTACAGGGTTAGGGTTAAGTGTTAGGTTTAGGGTTGAAGATTAGGATTAGGGTTAGGATTAAAGGTTAGAGTGAGAGTTAACGCTTAGGGTTAAGGTTAAGAGTTAGGGTTTAGGGTTAGGGTTAGGGTTAGTTTTAGGGTTAGAGTTAGGTGCTATGCTTTGTGTTAGAGGTTAGGGTTAGGTTTACTGGTCATGGTTAGGGTTACGTTTAGGGGTTAGCATTAGGGTTAGGTTTAGGGTTAAGGGATAGGATTAGGGTTAAGTGCTGGGCTTAGGGTTAGGGTTTAGTGTTAAGGTTAGCATTAAGGATTAGTGTTAGGGTCAGGGTTAAATGCTTGGGTGCGGGTAATGTTTAGGGTCAGGGTTAAGGTTCACGGATAGGGTTAGTGTTAAGGGTTACGGGTAGGTTTAGGGTTCAGGGTTAGTGTTAGCATTAGGGCTTAAGGTTAGGATTAGGCGGTGGGTTAGATTTAGGGTTAGATCTAGGCGTTAGGGTAAGGGCTAGCGTTAGGGTTAAGAGATAGGGTTAGGTTTAATGCTTAGGATTAGGGTTAGGGTTTGGGGTTAAAGTAAGTGTTAGGGGTTAGGTTTAAGGATCCAAGGTTAGGGTTATTTTTAGCTGTAGTGTTAGGGTTAGGGATAAGGGATCCCATTAGCATTAAGGGTCTTCCTTACTGTAGGGTTAAGGGTTAGGCTTAGAGTTAAAGGTTAAGGTTAGGGTCAGTGTTAAGATTTAGGGTGAGGGTTAACAGTTAGGGTAAAGGTTAAGCGTTAGGGTTAGGGATTAGTGATTAGGGTTTTTGGTTAGTGTTAGGGTTAGCGGTTAGGAGTTAGTGTTTTATGAAGGGGTATGGTTAGAATTAGGATTGGGGTTAGAGTTAGGGTGAGGTACAGGGGTTAGGTTTCGGGGTTAGTTTTAGGGTAAAAGGATAGGATTAGGGTTACGGGTTGGGCTTAGGTTTAGGGTTAAAGTTTACTGCTGGGGTTAGGGATAGGGTTCAGGGTTAGCTTTAGGGGTTCTTGTTAGGGTTAGGTGTTAGGTTAGTGTCAGGGTTAGGTCTAGTCGTGAGGGTAAGGTTTAGGGTTAGCTTTAAGAGCTAGGGTTAGGTTTAATGGTTAGGATTAGTTTTAGGGTTAAGGGTTAGGGTAAGGCTTAGGGGTTAGGGTGAAGGGTTAGGGTCAAGGGTTAGGGTTTTTGTTAGGCATAGCGTTGGGGTTAGAAGTAAGGGTTACTGTCAGTGTTAGGGTTGTAGGTAGGGTTACGGTTAGGGTTAGCGGTTTAGAATTAGGGTTAGGGATTAGGTGTCACAGTGATGACTAGGAGATAGGGTTAGAATTATGGGATAGGGGTTGTTCTCAGGAAATGGCTTATGCATTAACGTTAGGATAAGAGGTTAAAGTTAGGCGCACGGTGAGGTTTACGTGTTAAGGGGAGAAATAGGAACAGGGTTGGGTGTTATGTTCAGGGTTAGGGTTATCTGTTAAAGGTATTGTTTATGCTTAGCGCACGGGCCCTGTCTGCATTAGGCGGGCGGGGGGAGTTTAGGGGGCTGGGATTGTACCCGGGAACCCACTCTATCATACTCTGGGTATGGGCCCGTGGGTTTCATGCAGAACACAGTGGTAGAGCCTCCTTTCACGCATGGCATGGGAGGATTGCAGGCTTTCTAAACTCTAAGAAAGCAAGAAGTCTGAGAATTAGATTTAGGGTTAGGATTCTGGTTAGGGTTAAGGATGAAGTTTAGTGTTAAGGTGAGGGCTTAGTGTTAGGGAATAGGGTTAGGGTTAAAGGTTACTCTTAGGTTTAACGGTTACACTTTGGTTTAGGGTTGAGGTTTACGGTTAGGGTTAAGATGAGGGGTTAGGGTTTGGTACAGGGTTAGGGTTAAGTGTTAGGTTTAGGGTTGAAGATTAGGACTAGGGTTAGGATTAAAGTTTACCGTGAGAGTTAACGCTTAGGGTTTAGGTTCAGAGTTAGGGTTTGGGTTAGGGTTAGGGTTAGGGTTAGGGTTAGTTTTAGGGTTAGAGTTATGTGCTATGGTTTGTGTTAGAGGTTAGGGTTAGGTTTACTGGTCACGGATAGGGTTACGTCTAGGGGGTAGCATTAGGGTTAGGGTTAGGGTTAAGGGATAGGATTAGGGATAAGTGTTGGGCTTAGGGTTAGGGTTTAGTGTTAGGGTTAGCATTAAGGATTAGGGTTAGGGTCAGGGTTAAATGCTTGGGTGCGGGTAATGGTTAGGGTCAGGGTTAAGGTTCACGGATAGGGTTAGTGTTAAGGGTTCCGGGTAGGTTTAGGGTTCAGGGTTAGTGTTAGCATTAGGGCTTAAGGTTAGGATTAGGCGGTAGGTTAGATTTAGGGTTAGATCTAGGCGTTAGGGTAAGGGCTAGCATTAGGGTTAAGAGATAGGGTTAGGTTTAATGCTTAGGATTAGGGTTAGGGTTTGGGGTTAAAGTAAGTGTTAGGGGTCAGGTTTAAGGATCCAAGGTTAGGGTTATTTTTAGCTGCAGTGTTAGGGTAAGAGATGAGGGATCCCATTAGCATTAAGGGTCTTCCTTACTGTAGGGTTAAGGGTTAGGCTTAGAGTTAAAGGTTAAGGTTAGGGTCAGTGTTAAGATTTAGGGTGAGGGTTAACGGTTAGGGTAAAGGTTAAGTGTTAGGGTTAGGGATTAGTGATTAGGGTTTTTGGTTAGTGTTAGGGTTAGCGGTTAGGAGTTAGTGTTTTATGAAGGGGTATGGTTAGAATTAGGATTGGGGTTAGAGTTAGGGTGAGGCATAGGGGTTAGGTTTCGGGGTTAGTTTTAGGGTAAAAGGATAGGATTAGGGTTACGGGTTGGGCTTAGGTTTAGTGTTAAAGTTTACTGCTGGGGTTAGGGATAGGGTTCAGGGTTAGCTTTAGGGGTTCTGGTTAGGGTTAGGTGTTATGTTAGTGTCAGGGTTAGGTCTAGTCGTGAGGGTAAGGTTTAGGGTTAGCTTTAAGAGTTAGGGTTACGTTTAATGGTTAAGATTAGGATTAGGGTTAAGGGTTAGGGTAAGGCTTAGGGGTTAGGGTGAAGGGTTAGGGTCAAGGGTTAGGGTTTTTGTTAGGCATAGCGTTGGGGTTAGAAGTAAGGGTTACTGTCAGTGTTAGGGTTGTAGTTAGGGTTACGGTTAGGGTTAGCGTTTTAGAATTAGGGTTAGGGATTAGGTGTCACAGTGATGACTAGGAGATAGGGTTAGAATTATGGGATAGGGGTTGTTCTCAGGAAATGGGTTATGCATTAACGTTAGCATAAGAGGTTAAAGTTAGGCGCACGGTGAGGTTTACGTGTTAAGGGGAGAAATAGGAACAGGGTTCGGTGTTATGTTCAGGGTTAGGGTTATCTGTTAAAGGTATTGTTTATGCTTAGCGCACGGGCCCTGTCTGCATTAGGCGGGCGGGGGGAGTTTAGGGGGCTGGGTTTGTACCCGGGAACCCACTCTATCATACTCTGGGTATGGGCCCATGGGTTTCATGCAGGACACAGTGGTAGAGCCTCCTTTCACGCATGGCATGGGAGGATTGCAGGCTTTCTAAACTCTAAGAAAGCAAGAAGTCTGAGAATTAGATTTAGGGTTAGGATTCTGGTTAGGGTTAAGGATGAAGTTTAGTGTTAGGGTGAGGGCTTAGGGTTAGGGATTAGGGTTAGGGTTAAAGGTTACTCTTAGGTTTAACGGATACACTTTGGTTTAGGGTTGAGGTTTACGGTTAGGGTTAAGATGAGGGGTTAGGGTTTGGTACAGGGTTAGGGTTAAGTGTTAGGTTTAGGGTTGAAGATTAGGATTAGGGTTAGGATTAAAGGTTAGCGTGAGAGTTAACGCTTAGGGTTAAGGTTAAGAGTTAGGGTTTAGGGTTAGGTTTAGGGTTAGTTTTAGGGTTAGAGTTATGTGCTATGGTTTGTGTTAGAGGTTAGGGTTAGATTTACTGGTCACGGTTAGGGTTACGTTTAGGGGTTAGCATTAGGGTTAGGGTTAGGGTTAGGGTTAGGGTTAAGGGATAGGATTAGTGTTAAGTGTTGGGCTTAGGGTTAGGGTTTAGTGTTAAGGTTAGCGTTAAGGATTAGGGTTAGGGTCAGTGTTAAATGCTTGGGTGCGGGTAATGGTTAGGGTCAGGGTTAAGGTTCACGGATAGGGTTAGTGTTAAGGGTTACGGGTAGGTTTAGGGTTCAGGGTTAGTGTTAGCATTAGTGCTTAAGGTTAGGATTAGGCGGTAGGTTAGATTTAGGGTTAGATCTAGGCGTTAGGGTAAGAGCTAGCGTTATGGTTAAGAGATAGGGTTAGGTTGAATGCTTAGGATTAGGGTTAGGGTTTGGGGTTAAAGTAAGTGTTAGGGGTTAGGTTTAAGGATCAAAGGTTAGGGATATTTTTAGCTGTAGTGTTAGGGTTAGGGATAAGGGATCCCATTAGCAATAAGGGTCTTTCTTACTGTAGGGTTAAGGGTTAGGCTTAGAGTTAAAGGTTAAGGTTAGGGTCAGGGTTAAGATTTAGGGTGAGGGTTAACGGTTAGGGTAAATGTTAAGCGTTAGTGTTAGGGATTAGTGATTAGGGTTTTTGGTTAGTGTTAGGGTTAGCGGTTAGGAGTTAGTGTTTTATGAAGGGGTATGGTTAGAATTAGGATTGGGTTTAGAGTTAGGGTGAGGTATAGGGGTTAGGTTTAGGGGTTAGTTTTAGGGTAAAAGGATAGGATTAGAGTTACGGGTTGGGCTTAGGTTTAGGGTTAAAGTTTACCGCTAGGGTTAGGGATAGGGTTCAGGGTTAGCTTTAGGGGTTCTGGTTAGGGTTAGGTGTTAGGTTAGTGTCAGGGTTAGGTCTAGTCGTGAGGGTAAGGTTTAGGGTTAGCTTTAAGAGCTAGGGTTAGGTTTAATGGTTAGGATTAGGATTAGGGTTAAGGGTTAGGGTAAGGCTTAGGGGTTAGGGTGAAGGGTTAGGGTCAAGGGTTAGGGTTTTTGTTAGGCATAGCGTTGGTGTTAGAAGTAAGGGTTACTGTCAGTGTTAGGGTTGTAGGTAGGGTTACGGTTAGGGTTAGCGGTTTAGAATTAGGGTTAGGGATTAGGTGTCACAGTGAGGACTAGGAGATAGGGTTAGAATTATGGGATGGGGTTGTTCTCAGGAAATGGTTTATGCATTAACGTTAGGATAAGAGGTTAAAGTTAGGCGCAGGGTGAGGTTTACCTCTTAACGGGAGAAATAGCAACAGGGTTGGGTGTTATGTTCAGGGTTAGGGTTATCTGTTAAAGGTATTGTTTATGCTTAGCGCACGGGCCCTGTCTGCATTAGGCGGGTGGGGGGAGTTTAGGGGGCTGGGATTGTACCCGGGAACCCACTCTATCATACTCTGGGTATGGGCCCGTGGGTTTCATGCAGGACACAGTGGTAGAGCCTCCTTTCACGCATGGCATGGGAGGATTGCAAGCTTTCTAAACTCTAAGAAAGCAAGAAGTCTGAGAATTAGATTTAGGGTTAGGATTCTGGTTAGGGTTAAGGATGAAGTTTAGTGTTAGGGTGAGGGCTTAGGGTTAGGGAATAGGGTTAGGGTTAAAGGTTACTCTTAGGTTTAACGGTTACACTTTGGTTTAGGGATGAGGTTTAAGGTTAGGGTTAAGATGAGGGGTTAGGGTTTGGTACAGGGTTAGGGTTAAGTGTTAGGTTTAGGGTTGAAGATTAGGATTAGGGTTAGGATTAAAGGTTAGCGTGAGAGTTAACGCTTAGGGTTAAGGTTAAGAGTTAGGGTTTAGGGTTAGGGTTAGGGTTAGTTTTAGGGTTAGAGTTAGGTGCTATGCTTTGTGTTAGAGGTTAGGGTTAGGTTTACTGGTCATGGTTAGGGTTACGTTTAGGGGTTAGCATTAGGGTTAGGGTTAGGGTTAAGGGATAGGATTAGGGTTAAGTGCTGGGCTTAGGGTTAGGGTTTAGTGTTAAGGTTAGCATTAAGGATTAGTGTTAGGGTCAGGGTTAAATGCTTGGGTGCGGGTAATGTTTAGGGTCAGGGTTAAGGTTCACGGATAGGGTTAGTGTTAAGGGTTACGGGTAGGTTTAGGGTTCAGGGTTAGTGTTAGCATTAGGGCTTAAGGTTAGGATTAGGCGGTAGGTTAGATTTAGGGTTAGATGTAGGCCTTAGGGTAAGGGCTAGCGTTAGGGTTAAGAGATAGGGTTAGGTTTAATGCTTAGGATTAGGGTTAGGTTTTGGGGTTAAAGTAAGTGTTAGGGGTTAGGTTTAAGGATCCAAGGTTAGGGTTATTTTTAGCTGTAGTGTTAGGGTTAGGGATAAGGGATCCCATTAGCATTAAGGGTCTTCCTTACTGTTTTTTTAAGGGTTAGGCTTAGAGTTAAAGGTGAAGGTTAGGGTCAGTGTTAAGATTTAGGGTGAGGGTTAACGGTTAGGGTAAAGGTTAAGCGTTAGGGTTAGGGATTAGTGATTAGGGATTTTGGTTAGTGTTAGGGTTAGCGGTTAGGAGTTAGTGTTTTATGAAGGGGTATGGTTAGAATTAGGATTGGGGTTAGAGTTAGGGTGAGGTATAGGGGTTAGGTTTAGGGGTTAGTTTTAGGGTAAAAGGATAGGATTAGGGTTACGGGTTGGGCTTAGGTTTAGGGTTAAAGTTTACTGCTAGGGTTAGGGATAGGGTTCAGGGTTAGCTTTAGGGGTTCTGGTTAGGGTTAGGTGTTAGGTTAGTGTCAGGGTTAGGTCTAGTCGTGAGGGTAAGGTTTAGGGTTAGCTTTAAGAGCTAGGTTTAGGTTTAATGGTTAGGATTAGGATTAGGGTTAAGGGTTAGGGTAAGGCTTAGGGGTTAGGGTGAAGGGTTAGGGTCAAGGGTTAGGGTTTTTGTTAGGCATAGCGTTGGGGTTAGAAGTAAGGGTTACTGTCAGTGTTAGGGTTGTAGGTAGGGTTACGGTTAGGGTTAGCAGTTTAGAATTAGGGTTAGGGATTAGGTGTCACAGTGATGACTAGGAGATAGGATTAGAATTATGGGATAGGGGTTGTTCTCAGGAAATGGGTTATGCATTAACGTTAGGATAAGAGGTTAAAGTTAGGCGCACGGTGAGGTTTACGTGTTAAGGGGAGAAATAGGAACAGGGTTGGGTGTTATGTTCAGGGTTAGGGTTATCTGCTAAAGGTATTGTTTATGCTTAGCGCACGGGCCCTGTCTGCATTAGGCGGTCGGGGGGAGTTTAGGGGGCTGGGATTGTACGCGGGAACCCACTCTATCATACTCTGGGTATGGGCCCGTGGGTTTCATGCAGGACACAGTGGTAGAGCCTCCTTTCACGCAAGGCATGGGAGGATTGCAGGCTTTCTAAACTCTAAGAAAGCAAGAAGTCTGAGAATTAGATTTAGGGTTAGGATTCTGGTTAGGGTTAAGGATGAAGTTTAGTGTTAGGGTGAGGGCTTAGGGTTAGGGATTAGGGTTAGGGTTAAAGGTTACTCTTAGGTTTAACGGTTACACTTTGGTTTAGGGTTGAGGTTTACTCTTAGGGTTAAGATGAGGGGTTAGGGTTTGGTACAGGGTTAGGCTTAAGTGTTAGGTTTAGGGTTGAAGATTAGGATTAGGGTTAGGATTAAAGGTTAGCGTGAGAGTTAACGCTTAGGGTTAAGGTTAAGAGTTAGGGTTTAGGGTTAGGGTTAGGGTTAGGGTTAGTTTTAGGGTTAGAGTTATGTGCTATGGTTTGTGTTAGAGGTTAGGGTTAGGTTTACTGGTCACGGTTAGGGTTACGTTTAGGGGTTAGCATTAGGGTTAGGGTTAGGGTTAAGGGATAGGATTAGGGATAAGTGTTGGGCTTAGGGTTAGGGTTTAGTGTTAACGTTAGCATTAAGGATTAGGGTTAGGGTTAGGGTTAAATGCTTGGGTGCGGGTAATGGTTAGGGTCAGGGTTAAGGTTCACGGATAGGGTTAGTGTTAAGGGTTACGGGTAGGTTTAGGGTTCAGGGTTAGTGTTAGCATTAGGGCTTAAGGTTAGGATTAGGCGGTAGGTTAGATTTAGGTTTAGATCTAGGCGTTAGGGTAAGGGCTAGCGTTAGGGTTAAGAGATAGGGTTAGGTTTAATGCTTAGGATTAGGGTTAGGGTTTGGGGTTAAAGTAAGTGTTAGGGGTTAGGTTTAAGGATCCAAGGTTAGGGTTATTTTTAGCTGTAGTGTTAGGGTTAGGGATAAGGGATCCCATTAGAATTAAGGGTCTTCCTTACTGTAGGGTTAAGGGTTAGGCTTAGAGTTAAAGTTAAGGTTAGGGTCACTGTTAAAACTTAGGGTGAGGGATAACGGTTAGGGTAAAGGTTAAGCGTTAGGGTTAGGGATTAGTGATTAGGGTTTTTGGTTAGTGTTAGGGTTAGCGGTTAGGAGTTAGTGTTTTATGAAGGGGTATGGTTAGAATTAGGATTGGGGTTAGAGTTAGGGTGAGGTATAGGGGTTAGGTTTAGGGGTTAGTTTTAGGGTAAAAGGATAGGATTAGGGTTACGGGTTGGGCTTAGGTTTAGGGTTAAAGTTTACTGCTAGGGTTAGGGATAGGGTTCAGGGTTAGCTTTAGGGGTTCTGGTTAGGGTTAGGTGTTAGGTTAGTGTCAGGGTTAGGTCTAGTCGTGAGGGTAAGGTTTAGGGTTAGCTTTAAGAGCTAGGTTTAGGTTTAATGGTTAGGATTAGGATTAGGGTTAAGGGTTAGGGTAAGGCTTAGGGGTTAGGGTGAAGGGTTAGGGTCAAGGGTTACGGTTTTTGTTAGGCATAGCGTTGGTGTTAGAAGTAAGGGTTACTGTCAGTGTTAGGGTTGTAGGTAGGGTTACGGTTAGGGTTATCTGTTTAGAATTAGGGTTAGGGATTAGGTGTCACAGTGATGACTAGGAGATAGGGTTAGAATTATGGGATAGGGGTTGTTCTCAGGAAATGGGTTATGCATTAACGTTAGGATAAGAGGTTAAAGTTAGGCGCACGGTGAGGTTTACGTGTTAAGGGGAGAAATAGGAACAGGGTTGGGTGTTATGTTCAGGGTTAGGGTTATCTGTTAAAGGTATTGTTTATGCTTAGCGCACGGGCCCTGTCTGCATTAGGCGGGCGGGGGGAGTTTAGGGGGCTGGGATTGTACCCGGGAACCCACTCTATCATACTCTGGGTATGGGCCCGTGGGTTTCATGCAGGACCCAGTGGTAGAGCCTCCTTTCACGCATGGCATGGGAGGATTGCAGGCTTTCTAAACTCCAAGAAAGCAAGAAGTCTGAGAATTAGATTTAGGGTTAGGATTCTGGTTAGGGTTAAGGATGAAGTTTAGTGTTAGGGTGAGGGCTTAGGGTTAGGGAATAGGGTTAGAGTTAAAGGTTACTCTTAGGTTTAACGGTTATACTTTGGTTTAGGGTTGAGGTTTACGGTTAGGGTTAAGATGAGGGGTTAGGGTTTGGTACAGGGTTAGGGTTAAGTGTTAGGTTTAGGGTTGAAGATTAGGATTAGGGTTAGGATTAAAGGTTAGCGTGAGAGTTAACGCTTAGGGTTAAGGTTAAGAGTTAGGGTTTAGGGTTAGGGTTAGGGTTAGTTTTAGGGTTAGAGTTATGTGCTATGGTTTGTGTTAGAGGTTAGGGTTAGGTTTACTGGTCACGGATAGGGTTACGTTTAGGAGTTAGCATTAGGGTTAGTGTTAGGGTTAGGGTTAAGGGATAGGATTAGGGTTAAGTGTTGGGCGTAGGGTTAGGGTTTAGTGTTAGGGTTAGCATAAAGGATTAGTATTAGGGTCAGGGTTAAATTCTTGGGTGCTGGTAATGGTTAGGGTCAGGGTGAATGTTCACGGATAGGGTTAGTGTTAAGGGTTACGGGTAGGTTTAGGGTTCAGGGTTAGTGTTAGCATTAGGGGTTAAGGTTAGGATTAGGCGGTAGGTTAGATTTAGGGTTAGATCTAGGCGTTAGGGTAAGGGCTAGCGTTAGGGTTAAGAGATAGGGTTAGGTTTAATGCTTAGGATTAGGGTTAGGGTTTGGGGTTAAAGTAAGTGTTAGGGGTTAGGTTTAAGGATCCAAGGTTAGGGTTATTTTTAGCTGTAGTGTTAGGGTTAGGGATAAGGGATCCCATTAGCATTAAGGGTCTTCCTTACTGTAGGGTTAGGGTTAGGCTTAGAGTTAAAGGTTAAGGTTAGGGTCAGTGTTAAGATTTAGGGTGAGGGTTAACGGTTAGGGTAAAGGGTAAGCATTAGGGTTAGGGATTAGTGATTAGGGTTTTTGGTTAGTGTTAGGGTTAGTGGTTAGGAGTTAGTGTTTTATGAAGGGGTATGGTTAGAATTAGGATTGGGGTTAGAGTTAGGGTGAGGTATAGGGGTTAGGTTTAGGGGTTAGTTTTAGGGTAAAAGGATAGGATTAGGGTTACGGGTTGGGCTTAGGTTTAGGGTTCAAGTTTACTGCTAGGGTTAGGGATAGGGTTCAGGGTTAGCTTTAGGGGTTCTGGTTAGGGTTAGGTGTTAGGTTAGTGTCAGGGTTAGGTCTATTCGTGAGGGTAAGGTTTAGGGTTAGCTTTAAGAGCTAGGGTTAGGTTTAATGGTTAGGATTAGGATTAGGGTTAAGGGTTAGGGTAAGGCTTAGGGGTTAGGGTCAAGGGTTAGGGTCAAGGGTTAGGGTTTTTGTTAGGCATAGCGTTGGGGTTAGAAGTAAGGGTTACTGTCAGTGTTAGGGTTGTAGGTAGGGTTACGGTTAGGGTTAGCGGTTTAGAATTAGGGTTAGGGATTAGGTGTCACAGTGATGACTAGGAGATAGGGTTAGAATTATGGGATAGGGGTTGTTCTCAGGAAATGGGTTATGCATTAACGTTAGGATAAGAGGTTAAAGTTAGGCGCACGGTGAGGGTTACGTGTTAAGGGAAGAAATAGGAACAGGGTTGGGTGTTATGTTCAGGGTTAGGGTTATCTGTTAAAGGTATTGTTTATGCTTAGCGCACGGGCCCTGTCTGCATTAGGCGGGCGGGGGGAGTTTAGGGGGCTGGGATTGTACCCGGGAACCCACTCCATCATACTCTGGGTATGGGCCCGTGGGTTTCATGGAGGACATAGTGGTAGAGCCTCCTTTCACGCATGGCATGGGAGGATTGCAGGCTTTCTAAACTCTAAGAAAGCAAGAAGTCTGAGAATTAGATTTAGGGTTAGGATTATAGTTAGGGTTAAGGATGAAGTTTAGTGTTAGGGTGAGGGCTTAGGGTTAGGGCTTAGGGTTAGGGTTAAAGGTTACTCTTAGGTTTAACGGTTACACTTTGGTTTAGGGTTGAGGTTTACGGTTAGGGTTAAGATGAGGGGTTAGGGTTTGGTACAGGGTTAGGGTTAAGTGTTAGGTTTAGGGTTGAAGATTAGGAATAGGGTTAGGATTAAAGGTTAGCGTGAGAGTTAACGCTTAGGGTTAAGGTTAATAGTTAGGGTTTCGGGTTAGGTTTAGGGTTAGTTTTAGGGTTAGAGTTATGTGCTATGGTTTGTGTTAGAGGTTAGGGTTAGGTTTACTGGTCACGGTTAGGGTTAGGTTTAGGGGTTAGTATTAGGGTTATGGTTAGGCTTAGGGTTAAGGGATAGTATTAGGGTTAAGTGTTGGGCTTAGGGTTAGGGTTTTGTGTTAAGGTTAGCATTAAGGATTAGGGTTAGAATCAGGGTTAAATGCTTGGGTGCGGGTAATTGTTAGGGTCAGGGTTAAGGTTGACAGATAGGGTTAGTGTTAAGGGTTACGGGTAGGTTTAGGGTTCAGGGTTAGTGTTAGCATTAGGGCTTAAGGTTAGGATTAGGCGGTAGGTTAGATTTAGGGTTAGATCTAGGCGTTAGGGTAAGGGCTAGCGTTAGGGTTAAGAGATAGGGTTAGGTTTAATGCTTAGGATTAGGGTTAGGGTTTGGGGTTAAAGTAAGTGTTAGGGGTTAGGTTTAAGGATCCAAGGTTAGGGTTATTTTTAGCTGTAGTGTTAGGGTTATGGATAAGGGATCCCATTAGCATTAAGGGTCTTCCTTACTGTAGGGTTAAGGGTTAGGCTTAGAGTTAAAGGTGAAGGTTAGGGTCAGTGTTAAGATTTAGGGTGAGGGTTAACGGTTAGGGTAAAGGTTAAGCGTTAGGGTTAGGGATTAGTGATTAGGGTTTTTGGTTAGTGTTAGGGTTAGCGGTTAGGAGTTAGTGTTTTATGAAGGGGTATGGTTAGAATTAGGATTGGGGTTAGAGTTAGGGTGAGGTATAGGGGTTAGGTTTAGGGGTTAGTTTTAGGGTAAAAGGATAGGATTAGGGTTACGGGTTGGGCTTAGGTTTAGGGTTAAAGTTTACTGCTAGGGTTAGGGATAGGGTTCAGGGTTAGCTTTAGGGGTTCTGGTTAGTGTTAGGTGTTAGGTTAGTGTCAGGGTTAGGTCTAGTCGTGAGGGTAAGGTTTAGGGTTAGCTTTAAGAGCTAGGATTAGGTTTAATGGTTAGGATTAGGATTAGGGTTAAGGGTTAGGGTAAGGCTTAGGGGTTAGGGTGAAGGGTTAGGGTCAAGGGTTAGGGTTTTTGTTAGGCATAGCGTTGGGGTTAGAAGTAAGGGTTACTGTCAGTGTTAGGGTTGTAGGTAGGGTTACGGTTAGGGTTAGCGGTTTAGAATTAGGGTTAGGGATTAGGTGTCACAGTGATGACTAGGAGATAGGGTTAGAATTATGGGATAGGGGTTGTTCTCAGGAAATGGGTTATGCATTAACGTTAGGATAAGAGGTTAAAGTTAGGCGCACGGTGATGTTTACGTGTTAAGGGGAGAAATAGGAACAGGGTTGGGTGTTATGTTCAGGGTTAGGGTTATCTGTTAAAGGTATTGTTTATGCTTAGCGCACGGGCCCTGTCTGCATTAGGCGGGCGGGGGGAGTTTAGGGGGCTGGGATTGTACCCGGGAACCCACTCTATCATACTCTGGGTATGGGCCCGTGGGTTTCATGCAGGACACAGTGGTAGAGCCTCCTTTCACGCATGGCATGGGAGGATTGCAGGCTTTCTAAACTCTAAGAAAGCAAGAAGTCTGAGAATGAGATTTAGGGTTAGGATTCTGGTTAGGGTTAAGGATGAAGTTTAGTGTTAGGGTGAGGGCTTAGGGTTAGGGATTAGGGTTAGGGTTAAAGGTTACTCTTATGTTTAGCGGTTACACTTTGGTTTAGAGTTGAGGTTTACGGTTAGGGTTAAGATGAGGGGTTAGGGTTTGGTACAGGGTTAGGGTTAAGTGTTAGGTTTAGGTTTGAAGATTAGGATTAGGGTTAGGATTAAAGGTTAGCGTGAGAGTTAACGCTTAGGGTTAAGGTTAAGAGTTAGGGTTTAGTGTTAGGGTTAGGGTTAGGGTTAGTTTTAGGGTTAGAGTTATGTGCTATGGTTTGTGTTAGAGGTTAGGGTTAGGTTTACTGGTCACGGTTAGGGTTACGTTTAGGGAGTAGCATTAGGGTTAGGGTTAGGGTTAAGGGATAGGATTAGGGTTAAGTGTTGGGCTTAGGGTTAGGGTTTAGTGTTAGGGTGAGCATTAAGGATTAGGGTTAGTGTCAGGGTTAAATGCTTGGGTGCGGGTAATGGTTAGGGTCAGGTTAATGTTCAAGGATAGGGTTAGTGTTAAGGGTTACGGGTAGGTTTAGGGTTCAGGGTTAGTGTTAGCATTAGGGCTTAAGGTTAGGATTAGGCGGTAGGTTAGATTTAGGGTTAGATCTAGGCGTTAGTGTAAGGGCTAGCGTTAGGGTTAAGAGAGAGGGTTAGGTTTAATGCTTAGGATTAGGGTTAGGGTTTGGGGTTAAAGTAAGTGTTAGGGGTTAGGTTTAAGGATCCAAGGTTAGGGTTATTTTTAGCTGTAGTGTTAGGGTTAAGGATAAGGGATCCCATTAGCATTAAGGGTCTTCCTTACTGTAGGGTTAAGGGTTAGGCTTAGAGTTAAAGTTTAAGGTTAGGGTCAGTGTTAAGATTTAGGGTGAGGGTTAACGCTTAGGGTAAAGGTTAAGTGTTAGGGTTAGGGATTAGTGATTAGGGTTTTAGGTTAGTGTTAGGGATAGCGGTTAGGAGTTAGTGTTTTATGAAGGGGTATGGTTATCATTAGGATTGGGTTTAGAGTTAGGGTGAGGTATAGCGGTTAGGTTTAGGGGTTAGTTTTAGGGTAAAAGGATAGGATTAGGGTTACGGGTTGGGCTTAGGTTTAGGGTTTAAGTTTACTGCTAGGGGTAGGGATAGGGTTCAGGGTTAGCTTTAGGGGTTCTGGTTAGGGTTAGGTGTTAGGTTAGTGTCAGGGTTAGGTCTAGTCGTGAGGGTAAGGTTTAGGGTTAGCTTTAAGAGCTAGGGTTAGGTTTAATGGTTAGGATTAGGATTAGGGTTAAGGGTTAGGGTAAGGCTTAGGGGTTAGGGGGAAGGGTTAGGGTGAAGGGTTAGGGTCAAGGGTTAGTGTTTTTGTTAGGCATAGCGTTGGTGTTAGTAGTAAGGGTTACTGTCAGTGTTAGGGTTGTAGGTAGGGTTACGGTTAGGGTTAGCGGTTTAGAATTAGGGTTAGGGATTAGGTGTCACAGTGATGACTAGGAGATAGGGTTAGAATTATGGGATAGGGGTTGTTCTCAGGAAACGGGTTATGCATTAACGTAGGATAAGAAGTTAAAGTTAGGCGCACGGTGAGCTTTACGTGTTAAGGGGAGAAATAGGAACAGGGTTGGGTGTTATGTTCAGGGTTAGGGTTATCTGTTAAAGGTATTGTTTATGCTTAGCGCACGGGCCCTGTCTGCATTAGGCGGGCGGGGGGAGTTTAGGGGTCTGGGTTTGTACCCGGGAACCCACTCTATCATACTCTGTGTATGGGCCCGTGGGTTTCATGCAGGACCCAGTGGTAGAGCCTCCTTTCACGCATGGCATGGGAGGATTGCAGGCTTTCTAAACTCTAAGAAAGCAAGAAGTCTGAGAATTAGATTTAGGGTTAGGATTCTGGTTAGGGTTAAGGATGAAGTTTAGTATTAGGTTGAGGGCTTAGGGATAGGGAATAGTGTTAGGATTAAAGATTACTCGTAGGTTTAACGGTTACACTTTGGTTTAGGGTTGAGGTTTACGGTTAGGGTTAAGATGAGGGGTTAGGGTTTGGTACAGGGTTAGGGTTAAGTGTTAGGTTTAGGGTTGAAGATTAGGATTAGGGTTAGGATTAAAGGTTAGCGTGAGAGTTAACGCTTAGGGTTAAGGTTAAGAGTTAGGGTTTAGGGTTAGGGTTAGGGTTAGGGTTAGTTTTAGGGTTAGACTTATGTGCTATGGTTTGTGTTAGAGGTTAGGGTTAGGTTTACTGGTCACGGTTAGGGTTACGTTTAGGGGGTAGTATTAGGGTTAGGGTTAGGGTTAAGGGATAGGATTAGGGATAAGTGTTGGGCTTAGGGTTAGGGTTTAGTGTTAGGGTTAGCATTAAGGATTAGGGTTAGTGTCAGGGTTAAATGCTTGGGTGCGTGTAACGGTTAGGGTCAGGGTTAAGGCTCACGGATAGGGTTAGTGTTAAGGGTTACGGGTAGGTTTAGGGTTCAGGGTTAGTGTTAGCATTAGGACTTAAGATTAAGATTAGGCGGTAGGTTAGATTTAAGGTGAGATCTAGGTGTTAGGGTTAGGGCTAGCGTTAGGGTTAAGAGATAGGGTTAGGTTTAATGCTTAGGATTAGGGTTAGGGTTTGGGGTTAAAGTAAGTGTTAGGGGTTAGGTTTAAGGATCCAAGGTTAGGGTTATGTTTAGCTGTAGTGTTAGGGTTAGGGATAAGGGATCCCATTAGCATTAAGGGTCTTCCGTACTGTAGGGTTAAGGGTTAGGCTTAGAGTTAAAGGTTAAAGTTAGGGTCAGTGTAAAGATTTAGGGTGAGGGTTAACGGTTAGGGTAAAGGTTAAGCGTTAGGGTTAGGGATTAGTGATTAGGGATTTTGGTTAATGTTAGGGTTAGCGGTTAGGAGTTAGTGTTTTATGAAGGGGTATGGTTAGAATTAGGATTGGGGTTAGAGTTAGGGTGAGGTATAGGGGTTAGGTTTAGGGGTTAGTTTTAGGGTAAAAGGATAGGATTAGGGTTACGGGTTGGGCTTAGGTTTAGGGTTAAAGTTTACTGCTAGGGGTAGGGATAGGGTTCAGGGTTAGCTTTAGGGGTTCTGGTTAGGGTTAGGTGTTAGGTTAGTGTCAGGGTTAGGTCTAGTCGTGAGGGTAAGGTTTAGGGTTAGCTTTAAGAGCTAGGGTTAGGTTTAATGGTTAGGATTAGGATTAGGGTTAAGGGTTAGGGTAAGGCTTAGGGGTTAGGGGGAAGGGTTAGGGTGAAGGGTTAGGGTCAAGGGTTAGTGTTTTTGTTAGGCATAGCGTTGGTGTTAGTAGTAAGGGTTACTGTCAGTGTTAGGGTTGTAGGTAGGGTTACGGTTAGGGTTAGCGGTTTAGAATTAGGGTTAGGGATTAGGTGTCACAGTGATGACTAGGAGATAGGGTTAGAATTATGGGATAGGGGTTGTTCTCAGGAAATGGGTTATGCATTAACGTTAGGATAAGAGGTTAAAGTTAGGCGCACGGTGAGGTTTACGTGTTAAGGGAAGAAATAGGAACAGGGTTGGGTGTTATGTACAGGGTTAGGGTTATCTGTTAAAGGTATTGTTTATGCTTAGCGCACGGGCCCTGTCTGCATTAGGCAGGCAGGGGGAGTTTAGGGGGCTGGGATTGTACCCAGGAACCCACTCTATGATACTCTGGGTATGGGCCCGTGGGTTTCATGCAGGACACAGTGGTAGAGCCTCCTTTCACGCCTGGCATGGGAGGATTGCAGGCTTTCTAAACTCTAAGAAAGCAAGAAGTCTGAGAATGAGATTTAGGGTTAGGATTCTGGTTAGGGTTAAGGATGAAGTTTAGTGTTAGGGTGAGGGCTTAGGGTTAGGGAATAGGGTTAGGGTTAAAGGTTACTCTTAGGTTTAACGGTTACACTTTGGTTTAGGGTTGAGGTTTACGGTTAGGGTTAAGATGAGGGGTTAGGGTTTGGTACAGGGTTAGGGTTAAGTGTTAGGTTTAGGGTTGAAGATTAGGATTAGGGTTAGGATTAAAGGTTAGCGTGAGAGTTAACGCTTAGGGTTAAGGTTAAGAGTTAGGGTTTAGGGTTAGGGTTAGGGTTAGGGTCAGTTTTAGGGTTAGAGTTATGTGCTATGGTTTGTGTTAGAGGTTAGGGTTAGGTTTACTGGTCACGGTTAGGGTTACGTTTAGGGGGTAGTATTAGGGTTAGGGTTAGGGTTAAGGTATAGGATTAGGGATAAGTGTTGGGCTTAGGGTTAGGGTTTAGTGTTAGGTTTATCATTAAGGTTTAGGGTTAGAAGCAGGGTTAAATGCTTGGGTGCAGGTAATGGTTAGGGTCAGGGTTAAGGTTCACGGATAGGGTTAGTGTTAAAGGTTACGGGTAGGTTTAGGGTTCAGGGTTAGTGTTAGCATTAGGGCTTAAGGTAAGGATTAGGCGGTAGGTTAGATTTAGGGTTAGATCTAGGCGTTAGGGTAAGGGCTAGCGTTAGGGTTAAGAGATAGGGTTAGGTTTAATGCTTAGGATTAGGGTTAGGGTTTGGGGTTAAAGTAAGTGTTAGGGGTTAGGTTTAAGGATCCAAGGTTAGGGTTATTTTTAGCTGTAGTGTTAGGGGTAGGGATAAGGGATCCCATTAGCATTAAGGGTCTTCCTTACAGTAGGGTTAAGGGTTAGGCTTAGAGTTAAAGGTTAAGGTTAGGGTCAGTGTTAAGATTTAGGGTGAGGGTTAACGGTTAGGGTAAAGGGTAAGCGTTAGGGTTAGGGATTAGTGATTAGGGTTTTTGGTTAGTGTTAGGGTTATCGGTAAGGAGTTAGTGTTTTATGAAGGGGTATGGTTAGAATTAGGATTGGGGTTAGAGTTAGGGTGAGGTATACGGGTTAGGTTTAGGGTTAGTTTTAGGGTAAAAGGATAGGATTAGGGTTACGGGTTGGGCTTAGGTTTAGGGTTAAAGTTTACTGCTAGGGTTAGGGATAGGGTTCAGGGTTAGCTTTAGGGGTTCTGGTTAGGGTTAGGTGTTAGGTTAGTGTCAGGGTTAGGTCTAGTCGTGAGGGTAAGGTTTAGGGTTAGCTTTAAGAGCTAGGGTTAGGTTTAATGGTTAGGATTAGGATTAGGGTTAAGGGTTAGGGTAAGGCTTAGGGGTTAGGGTGAAGGGTTAGGGTCAAGGGTTAGGGTTTTTGTTAGGCATAGCGTTGGGGTTAGAAGTAAGGGTTACTGTCAGTGTTAGGGTTGTAGGTAGGATTACGGTTAGGGTTAGCGGTTTAGAATTAGGGTTAGGGATTAGGTGTCACAGTGATGACTAGGAGATAGGGTTAGAATTATGGGATAGGGGTTGTTCTCAGGAAATGGGTTATGCATTAACGTTAGGATAAGTGGTTAATGTTAGGCGCACGGTGAGGATTACGTGTTAAGGGGAGAAATAGGAACAGGGTTGGGTGTTATGTTCAGGGTTAGGGTTATCTGTTAAAGGTATTGTTTATGCTTAGCGCACGGGGCCTGTCTGCATTAGGCGGGCGGGGGGAGTTTAGGGGGCTGGGATTGTACCCGGGAACCCACTCTATCATACTCTGGGTATCGGCCCGTGGGTTTCATGCAGGACACAGTGGTACAGCCTCCTTTCACGCATGCCATGGGAGGATTGCAGGCTTTCTAAACTCTAAGAAAGAAAGAATTCTGAGAAGGAGATTTAGGGTTAGGATTCTGGTTAGGGTGAAGGATGAAGTTTAGTGTTAGGGTGAGGGCTTAGGGTTAGGGATTAGGGTTAGGGTTAAAGGTTACTCTTAGGTTTAACGGTTACACTTTGGTTTAGGGTTGAGGTTTACGGTTAGGGTTAAGATGAGGGGTTAGGGTTTGGTACAGGGTTAGGGTTAAGTGTTAGGTTTAGGGTTGAAGATTAGGATTAGGGTTAGGATTAAAGGTTAGCGTGAGAGTTAACGCTTAGGGTTAAGGTTAAGAGTTAGGGTTAGGGTTAGGGTTAGTTTTAGGGTTAGTTTTAGGGTTAGAGTTATGTGCTATGGTTTGTGTTAGAGGTTAGGGTTAGGTTTACTGGTCACGGTTAGGGTTACGTTTAGGGGGTAGCATTAGGGTTAGGGTTAGGGTTAAGGGATAGGATTAGGGATAAGTGTTGGGCTTAGGGTTAGGGTTTAGTGTTAGTGTTGGCATTAAGGATTAGGGTTAGTGTCAGGGTTAAATGCTTGGGTGCGGGTAATGGTTAGGGTCAGGGTTAAGGTTCACAGATAGGGTTAGTGTTAAGGGTTACGGGTAGGTTTAGGGTTCAGGGTTAGTGTTAGCATTAGGGCTTAAGGTTAGAATTAGGCGGTAGGTTAGATTTAGGGTTAGATCTAGGCGTTAGGGTAAGGGCTAGCGTTAGGGTTAAGAGATAGGGTTAGGTTTAATGCTTAGGATTAGGGTTAGGGTTTGGGGTTAAAGTAAGTGTTAGGGGTTAGGTTTAAGGATCCAAGGTTAGGGTTATTTTTAGCTGTAGTGTTAGGGTTAGGGATAAGGGATCCCATTAGCATTAAGGGTCTTCCTTCCTGTAGGGTTAAGGGTTAGGCTTAGAGTTAAAGGTTAAGGTTAGGGTCAGTGTTAAGATTTAGGGTGAGGGATAACGGTTAGGGTAAAGGTTAAGCGTTAGGGTTAGGGATTAGTGATTAGGGTTTTTGGTTAGTGTTAGGGTTAGCGGTTAGGAGTTAGTGTTTTATGAAGGGGTATGGTTAGAATTAGGATTGGGGTTAGAGTTAGGGTGAGGTATAGGGGTTAGGTTTAGGGGTTAGTTTTAGGGTAAAAGGATAGGATTAGGGTTACGGGTTGGGCTTAGGTTTAGGGTTAAAGTTTACTGCTAGGGTTAGGGATAGGGTTCAGGGTTAGCTTTAGGGGTTCTGGTTAGGGTTAGGTGTTAGGTTAGTGTCAGGGTTAGGTCTAGTCGTGAGGGTAAGGTTTAGGGTTAGCTTTAAGAGCTAGGGTTAGGTTTAATGGTTAGGATTAGGATTAGGGTTAAGGGTTAGGGTAAGGCTTAGGGGTTAGGGTGACGGGTTAGGGTCAAGGGTTAGGGTTTTTGTTAGGCATAGCGTTGGGGTTAGAAGTAAGGGTTACTGTCATTGTTAGGGTTGTAGGTAGGGTTACGGTTAGGGTTAGCGGTTTAGAATTAGGGTTAGGGATTAGGTGTCACAGTGATGACTAGGAGATAGGGTTAGAATTATGGGATGGGGTTGTTCTCAGGAAATGGGTTATGCATTAATGTTAGGATAAGAGGTTAAAGTTAGGCGCACGGTGAGGTTTACGTGTTAAGGGGAGAAATATGAACAGGGTTGGGTGTTATGTTCAGGGTTAGAGTTATCTGTTAAAGGTATTGTTTATGCTAAGCGCACGGGCCCTGTCTGCATTAGGCGGACTGGGGGAGTTTAGGGGGTTGGGATTGTACCCGGGAACCCACTCTATTATACTCTGGGTATGGCCCGTGGGTTTCATGCAGGACACAGTGGTAGAGCCTCCTTTCACGCATGGCATGGGAGGATTGCAGGCTTTCTAAACTCTAAGAAAGCAAGAAGTCTGAGAATGAGATTTAGGGTTAGGATTATGGTTAGGGTTAAGGATGAAGTTTAGTGTTAGGGTGAGGGCTTAGGGTTAGGGATTAGGGTTAGGGTTAAAGGTTACTCTTAGGATTAACGGTTACACTTTGGTTTACGGTTGAGGTTTACGGTTAGGGTTAAGATGAGGGGTTAGGGTTTGGTACAGGTTTAGGGTTAAGTGTTACGTTTAGGGTTGAAGATTAGGATTAGGGTTAGGATTAAAGGTTAGCGTGAGAGTTAACGCTTAGGGTTAAGGTTAAGAGTTAGAGTTTAGGGTTAGGGTTAGGGTTAGGGTTAGTTTTAGGGTTAGAGTTATGTGCTATGGTTTGTGTTAGAGGTTAGGTTTAGGTTTACTGGTCACGGTTAGGGTTACGTTTAGGGGGTGGCATTAGGGTTAGGGTTAGGGTTAAGGGATAGGATTAGGGTTAAGTGTTGGGCTTAGGGTTAGGGTTTAGTGTTAGGTTTATCATTAAGGATTAGGGTTAGAATCAGGGTTAAATGCTTGGGTGCGGGTAATGGTTAGGGTCAGGGTTAAGGTTCACGGATAGCGTTAGTGTTAAGGGTTACGGGTAGGTTTAGGGTTCATGGTTAGTGTTAGCATTAGGGCTTAAGGTTAGGATTAGGCGGTAGGTTAGATTTAGGGTTAGATCTAGGCGTTAGGGTAAGGGCTAGCGTTAGGGTTAAGAGATAGGGTTAGGTTTAATGCTTAGGATTAGGGTTAGGGTTTAGGGTTAAAGTAAGTGTTAGGGGTTAGGTTTAAGGATCCAAGGTTAGGGTTATTTTTAGCTGCAGTGTTAGGTTTAGGGATAAGGGATCCCATTAGCATTAAGGGTCTTCCTTACTGTAGGGTTAAGGGTTAGGCTTAGAGTTAAAGGTTAAGGTTAGGGTCAGTGTTAAGATTTAGGGTGAGGGTTAACGGTTAGGGTAAAGGGTAAGCGTTAGGGTTAGGGATTAGTGATTAGGGTTTTTGGTTAGTGTTAGGGTTAGCGGTTAGGAGTTAGTGTTTTATGAAGGGGTATGGTTAGAATTAGGATTGGGTTTAGAGTTAGGGTGAGGTATAGGGGTTAGGTTTAGGGGTTAGTTTTAGGGTAAAAGGATAGGATTAGGGTTACGGGTTGGGCTTAGGTTTAGGGTTAAAGTTTACTGCTAGGGTTAGGGATAGGGTTCAGGGTTATCTTTAGGGGTTCTGGTTAGGGTTAGGTGTTAGGTTAGTGTCAGGGTTAGGTCTAGTCGTGAGGGTAAGGTTTAGGGTTAGCTTTAAGAGCTAGGGTTAGGTTTAATGGTTAGGATTAGGATTAGGGTTAAGGGTTAGAGTAAGGCTTAGGGGTTAGGGTGAAGGGTTAGGGTCAAGGGTTAGGGTTTTTTTTAGGCATAGCGTTGTGGATGGAAGTAAGGGTTACTGTCAGTGTTAGGGTTGTAGGTAGGTTTACGGTTAGGGTTAGCGGTTTAGAATTAGGGTTAGGGATTAGGTGTCACAGTGATGACTAGGAGATAGGGTTAGAATTATGGGATAGGGGTTGTTCTCAGGAAATGGGTTATGCATTAACGTTAGGATAAGAGGTTAAAGTTAGGCGCACGGTGAGGTTTACGTGTTAAGGGGAGAAATAGGAACAGGGTTGGGTGTTATGTTCAGGGTTAGGGTTATCTGTTAAAGGTATTGTTTATGCTTAGCGCACGGGCCCTGTCTGCATTAGGCGGGCGGGGGGAGTTTAGGGGGCTGGGATTGTACCCGGGAACCCACTCTATCATACTCTGGGTATGGGCCCGTGGGTTTCATGCAGGACACAGTGGTAGAGCCTCCTTTCACGCATGGCATGGGAGGATTGCAGGCTTTCTAAACTCTAAGAAAGCAAGAAGTCTGAGAACTACATTTAGGGTTAGGATTCTGGTTAGTGTTAAGGATGAAATTTAGTGTTAGGGTGAGGGCTTAGGGTTAGGGATTAGGGTTGGGTTAGGTTACTCTTAGGTTTAACGGTTACACTTTGGTTTAGGGTTGAGGTTTACGGTTAGGGTTAAGATGAGGGGTTAGGGTTTGGTACAGGGTTAGGGTTAAGTGTTAGGTTTAGGGTGGAAGATTAGGATTAGGGTTAGGATTAAAGGTTAGCGTGAGAGTTAACGCTTAGGGATAAGGTTAAGAGTAAGGGTTAGGTTCAGGGTTAGGGTTAGTTCTAGGGTTAGAGTTATGTGCTATGGTTTGTGTTACAGGTTAGGGTTAGGTTTACTGGTCATGGTTAGGGTTAAGTTTAGGGGTTAGCATTAGGGTTAGGGTTAGGGTTAGGGTTAAGGGATAGGATTAAGGTTAAGTGTTGGGCTTAGGGTTAGGGTTTAGTGTTAGGGTTAGCATTACGGATTAGGGTTAGGGTCAGAGTTAAATGCTTGGGTGCGGGTAATGGTTAGGGTCAGGGTTTAGGTTCACGGATAGGGTTAGTGTTAAGGGTTACGGGTAGGTTTAGGGTTCAGGGTTAGTGTTAGCATTAGGGCTTAATGTTAGGATTAGGCGGTAGGTTAGATTTAGGGTTAGATCTAGGCGTTAGGGTAAGGGCTAGCGTTAGGGTTAAGAGATAGGGTTAGGTTTAATGCTTAGGATTAGGGTTAGGGTTTGGGGTTAAAGTAAGTGTTAGGGGTTAGGTTTAAGGATCCAAGGTTAGGGTTATTTTTAGCTGTAGTGTTAGGGTTAGGGATAAGGGATCCCATTAGCATTAAGGGTCTTCCTTACTGTAGGGTTAAGGGTTAGGCTTAGAGTTAAAGGTTAAGGTTAGGGTCAGTGTTAAGATTTAGGGTGAGGGTTAACGGTTAGGGTAAAGGTTAAGCGTTAGGGTTAGGGATTAGTGATTAGGGTTTTTGGTTAGTGTTAGGGTTAGCGGTTAGGAGTTAGCGTTTTATGAAGGGGTATGGTTAGAATTAGGATTGGGGTTAGAGTTAGGGTGAGGTATAGGGGTTAGGTTTAGGGGTTAGTTTTAGGGTAAAAGGATAGGATTAGGGTTACGGGTTGGGCTTAGGTTTAGGGTTAAAGTTTACTGCTAGGGTTAGGGATAGGGTTCAGGGTTAGCTTTAGGGGTTCTGGTTAGTGTTAGGTGTTAGGTTAGTGTCAGGGTTAGGTCTAGTCGTGAGGGTAAGGTTTAGGGTTAGCTTTAAGAGCTAGGGTTAGGTTTAATGGTTAGGATTAGGATTAGGGTTAAGGGTTAGGGTAAGGCTTAGGGGTTAGGGTCAAGGGTTAGGGTCAAGGGTTGAGGTTTTTGATAGGCATAGCATTGGGGTTAGAAGTAAGGGTTACTGTCAGTGTTAGGGTTGTAGGTAGGGTTACGGTTAGGGTTAGCGGTTTAGAATTAGGGTTAGGGATTAGGTGTCACAGGGATGACTAGGAGATAGGGTTAGAATTATGGGATAGGGCTTGTTCTCAGGAAATGGGTTATGCATTAACGTTAGGATAAGAGGTTAAAGTTAGGCACACGGTGAGGTTTACGTGTTAAGGGGAGAAATAGGAACAGGGTTGGGTGTTATGTTCAGGGTTAGGGTTATCTGTTAAAGGTATTGTTTATGCTTAGCGCACGGGCCCTGTCTGCATTAGGCGGGCGGGGGGAGTTTAGGGGGCTGGGATTGTACCCGGGAACCCACTCTATCATACTCTGGGTATGGGCCCATGGGATTCATGCAGGACACAGTGGTAGAGCCTCCTTTCACGCATGGCATGGGAGGATTGCAGGCTTTCTAAACTCTAAGAAAGCAAGAAGTCTGAGAATTAGATTTAGGGTTAGGATTCTGGTTAGGGTTAAGGATGAAGTTTAGTGTTAGGGTGAGGGCTTAGGGTTAGGGATTAGGGTTAGGGTTAAAGGTTACTCTTAGGTTTAACGGTTACACTTTGGTTTAGGGTTGAGATTTACGGTTAGGGTTAAGATGAGGGGTTACGGTTTGGTACAGGGTTAGGGTTAAGTGTTAGGTTTAGGGTGGAAGATTAGGATTAGGGTTAGGATTAAAGGTTAGCGTGAGAGTTAACGCTTAGTGTTAAGGTTAGGAGTTAGGGTTTAGGGTTAGGGTTAGGGTTAGGGTTAGTTTTAGGGTTAGAGTTATGTGCTATGGTTTGTGTTAGAGGTTAGGGTTAGGTTTACTGGTCACAGTTAGGGTTACGTTTAGGGGGTAGCATTAGGGTTAGGGTTAGGCTTAAGGGATAGGATTAGGGTTAAGTGTTGGGCTTAGGGTTAGGGTTTAGTGTTAGTGTTAGCATTAAGGATTAGGGTTAGGGTGAGGGTTAAATGCTTGGGTGCGGGTAATGGTTAGGGTCAGGGTTAAGGTTCACGGATAGCGTTAGTGTTAAGGGTTACGGGTAGGTTTAGGGTTCAGGGTTAGTGTTAGCATTAGGGCTTAAGGTTAGGATTAGGCGGTAGGTTAGATTTAGGGTTAGATCTAGGCGTTAGGGTAAGGGCTAGCGTTAGGGTTAAGAGATAGGGTTAGGTTTAATGCTTAGGATTAGGGTTAGGGTTTAGGGTTAAAGTAAGTGTTAGGGGTTAGGTTTAAGGATCCAAGGTTAGGGTTATTTTTAGCTGCAGTGTTAGGTTTAGGGATAAGGGATCCCATTAGCATTAAGGGTCTTCCTTACTGTAGGGTTAAGGGTTAGGCTTAGAGTTAAAGGTTAAGGTTAGGGTCAGTGTTAAGATTTAGGGTGAGGGTTAACGGTTAGGGTAAAGGGTAAGCGTTAGGGTTAGGGATTAGTGATTAGGGTTTTTGGTTAGTGTTAGGGTTAGCGGTTAGGAGTTAGTGTTTTATGAAGGGGTATGGTTAGAATTAGGATTGGGTTTAGAGTTAGGGTGAGGTATAGGGGTTAGGTTTAGGGGTTAGTTTTAGGGTAAAAGGATAGGATTAGGGTTACGGGTTGGGCTTAGGTTTAGGGTTAAAGTTTACTGCTAGGGTTAGGGATAGGGTTCAGGGTTATCTTTAGGGGTTCTGGTTAGGGTTAGGTGTTAGGTTAGTGTCAGGGTTAGGTCTAGTCGTGAGGGTAAGGTTTAGGGTTAGCTTTAAGAGCTAGGGTTAGGTTTAATGGTTAGGATTAGGATTAGGGTTAAGGGTTAGAGTAAGGCTTAGGGGTTAGGGTGAAGGGTTAGGGTCAAGGGTTAGGGTTTTTTTTAGGCATAGCGTTGTGGATGGAAGTAAGGGTTACTGTCAGTGTTAGGGTTGTAGGTAGGTTTACGGTTAGGGTTAGCGGTTTAGAATTAGGGTTAGGGATTAGGTGTCACAGTGATGACTAGGAGATAGGGTTAGAATTATGGGATAGGGGTTGTTCTCAGGAAATGGGTTATGCATTAACGTTAGGATAAGAGGTTAAAGTTAGGCGCACGGTGAGGTTTACGTGTTAAGGGGAGAAATAGGAACAGGGTTGGGTGTTATGTTCAGGGTTAGGGTTATCTGTTAAAGGTATTGTTTATGCTTAGCGCACGGGCCCTGTCTGCATTAGGCGGGCGGGGGGAGTTTAGGGGGCTGGGATTGTACCCGGGAACCCACTCTATCATACTCTGGGTATGGGCCCGTGGGTTTCATGCAGGACACAGTGGTAGAGCCTCCTTTCACGCATGGCATGGGAGGATTGCAGGCTTTCTAAACTCTAAGAAAGCAAGAAGTCTGAGAACTACATTTAGGGTTAGGATTCTGGTTAGTGTTAAGGATGAAATTTAGTGTTAGGGTGAGGGCTTAGGGTTAGGGATTAGGGTTGGGTTAGGTTACTCTTAGGTTTAACGGTTACACTTTGGTTTAGGGTTGAGGTTTACGGTTAGGGTTAAGATGAGGGGTTAGGGTTTGGTACAGGGTTAGGGTTAAGTGTTAGGTTTAGGGTGGAAGATTAGGATTAGGGTTAGGATTAAAGGTTAGCGTGAGAGTTAACGCTTAGGGATAAGGTTAAGAGTAAGGGTTAGGTTCAGGGTTAGGGTTAGTTCTAGGGTTAGAGTTATGTGCTATGGTTTGTGTTACAGGTTAGGGTTAGGTTTACTGGTCATGGTTAGGGTTAAGTTTAGGGGTTAGCATTAGGGTTAGGGTTAGGGTTAGGGTTAAGGGATAGGATTAAGGTTAAGTGTTGGGCTTAGGGTTAGGGTTTAGTGTTAGGGTTAGCATTACGGATTAGGGTTAGGGTCAGAGTTAAATGCTTGGGTGCGGGTAATGGTTAGGGTCAGGGTTTAGGTTCACGGATAGGGTTAGTGTTAAGGGTTACGGGTAGGTTTAGGGTTCAGGGTTAGTGTTAGCATTAGGGCTTAATGTTAGGATTAGGCGGTAGGTTAGATTTAGGGTTAGATCTAGGCGTTAGGGTAAGGGCTAGCGTTAGGGTTAAGAGATAGGGTTAGGTTTAATGCTTAGGATTAGGGTTAGGGTTTGGGGTTAAAGTAAGTGTTAGGGGTTAGGTTTAAGGATCCAAGGTTAGGGTTATTTTTAGCTGTAGTGTTAGGGTTAGGGATAAGGGATCCCATTAGCATTAAGGGTCTTCCTTACTGTAGGGTTAAGGGTTAGGCTTAGAGTTAAAGGTTAAGGTTAGGGTCAGTGTTAAGATTTAGGGTGAGGGTTAACGGTTAGGGTAAAGGTTAAGCGTTAGGGTTAGGGATTAGTGATTAGGGTTTTTGGTTAGTGTTAGGGTTAGCGGTTAGGAGTTAGCGTTTTATGAAGGGGTATGGTTAGAATTAGGATTGGGGTTAGAGTTAGGGTGAGGTATAGGGGTTAGGTTTAGGGGTTAGTTTTAGGGTAAAAGGATAGGATTAGGGTTACGGGTTGGGCTTAGGTTTAGGGTTAAAGTTTACTGCTAGGGTTAGGGATAGGGTTCAGGGTTAGCTTTAGGGGTTCTGGTTAGTGTTAGGTGTTAGGTTAGTGTCAGGGTTAGGTCTAGTCGTGAGGGTAAGGTTTAGGGTTAGCTTTAAGAGCTAGGGTTAGGTTTAATGGTTAGGATTAGGATTAGGGTTAAGGGTTAGGGTAAGGCTTAGGGGTTAGGGTCAAGGGTTAGGGTCAAGGGTTGAGGTTTTTGATAGGCATAGCATTGGGGTTAGAAGTAAGGGTTACTGTCAGTGTTAGGGTTGTAGGTAGGGTTACGGTTAGGGTTAGCGGTTTAGAATTAGGGTTAGGGATTAGGTGTCACAGGGATGACTAGGAGATAGGGTTAGAATTATGGGATAGGGCTTGTTCTCAGGAAATGGGTTATGCATTAACGTTAGGATAAGAGGTTAAAGTTAGGCACACGGTGAGGTTTACGTGTTAAGGGGAGAAATAGGAACAGGGTTGGGTGTTATGTTCAGGGTTAGGGTTATCTGTTAAAGGTATTGTTTATGCTTAGCGCACGGGCCCTGTCTGCATTAGGCGGGCGGGGGGAGTTTAGGGGGCTGGGATTGTACCCGGGAACCCACTCTATCATACTCTGGGTATGGGCCCATGGGATTCATGCAGGACACAGTGGTAGAGCCTCCTTTCACGCATGGCATGGCAGGATTGCAGGCTTTCTAAACTCTAAGAAAGCAAGAAGTCTGAGAATTAGATTTAGGGTTAGGATTCTGGTTAGGGTTAAGGATGAAGTTTAGTGTTAGGGTGAGGGCTTAGGGTTAGGGATTAGGGTTAGGGTTAAAGGTTACTCTTAGGTTTAACGGTTACACTTTGGTTTAGGGTTGAGATTTACGGTTAGGGTTAAGATGAGGGGTTACGGTTTGGTACAGGGTTAGGGTTAAGTGTTAGGTTTAGGGTGGAAGATTAGGATTAGGGTTAGGATTAAAGGTTAGCGTGAGAGTTAACGCTTAGTGTTAAGGTTAGGAGTTAGGGTTTAGGGTTAGGGTTAGGGTTAGGGTTAGTTTTAGGGTTAGAGTTATGTGCTATGGTTTGTGTTAGAGGTTAGGGTTAGGTTTACTGGTCACAGTTAGGGTTACGTTTAGGGGGTAGCATTAGGGTTAGGGTTAGGCTTAAGGGATAGGATTAGGGTTAAGTGTTGGGCTTAGGGTTAGGGTTTAGTGTTAGTGTTAGCATTAAGGATTAGGGTTAGGGTCAGGGTTAAATGCTTGGGTGCGGGTAATGGTTAGGGTCAGGGTTAAGGTTCACAGATAGGGTTAGTGTTAAGGGTTACGGGTAGGTTTAGGGTTCAGGGTTAGTGTTAGCATTAGGGCTTAAGGTTAGGATTAGCCGGTAGGTTAGATTTAGGGTTAGATCTAGGCTTTAGCGTAAGGGCTAGCGTTAGGGTTAAGAGATAGGGGTAGGTTTAATGCTTAGGATTAGGGTTAGGGTTTGGGGTTAAAGTAAGTGTTAGGGGTTAGGTTTAAGGATCCAAGGTTAGGGTTATTTTTAGCTGTAGTGTTAGGGTTAGGGATAAGGGATCCCATTAGCATTAAGGGTCTTCCTTCCTGTAGGGTTAAGGGTTAGGCTTAGAGTTAAAGGTTAAGGTTAGGGTCAGTGTTAAGATTTAGGGTGAGGGATAACGGTTAGGGTAAAGGTTAAGCGTTAGGGTTAGGGATTAGTGATTAGGGTTTTTGGTTAGTGTTAGGGTTAGCGGTTAGGAGTTAGTGTTTTATGAAGGGGTATGGTTAGAATTAGGATTGGGGTTAGAGTTAGGGTGAGGTATAGGGGTTAGGTTTAGGGGTTAGTTTTAGGGTAAAAGGATAGGATTAGGGTTACGGGTTGGGCTTAGGTTTAGGGTTAAAGTTTACTGCTAGGGTTAGGGATAGGGTTCAGGGTTAGCTTTAGGGGTTCTGGTTAGGGTTAGGTGTTAGGTTAGTGTCAGGGTTAGGTCTAGTCGTGAGGGTAAGGTTTAGGGTTAGCTTTAAGAGCTAGGGTTAGGTTTAATGGTTAGGATTAGGATTAGGGTTAAGGGTTAGGGTAAGGCTTAGGGGTTAGGGTGAAGGGTTAGGGTCAAGGGTTAGGGTTTTTGTTAGGCATAGCGTTGGGGTTAGAAGTAAGGGTTACTGTCATTGTTAGGGTTGTAGGTAGGGTTACGGTTAGGGTTAGCGGTTTAGAATTAGGGTTAGGGATTAGGTGTCACAGTGATGACTAGGAGATAGGGTTAGAATTATGGGATAGGGGTTGTTCTCAGGAAATGGGTTATGCATTAACGTTAGGATAAGAGGTTAAAGTTAGGCGCACGGTGAGGTTTACGTGTTAAGGGGAGAAATAGGAACAGGGTTGGGTGTTATGTTCAGGGTTAGAGTTATCTGTTAAAGGTATTGTATATGCTTAGCGCACGGGCTCTGTCTGCATTAGGCGGGCGGGGGGAGTTTAGGGGGCTGGGATTGTACCCGGGAACCCACTCTATCATACTCTGGGTATGGGCCCGTGGGTTTCATGCAGGACACAGTGGTAGAGCCTCCTTTCAGGCATGGCATGGGAGGATTGCAGGCTTTCTAAACTCTAAGAAAGCAAGAAGTCTGAGAATTAGATTTAGGGTTAGGATTATGGTTAGGGTTAAGGATGAAGTTTAGTGTTAGGGTGAGGGCTTAGGGTTAGGGATTAGGGTTAGGGTTAAAGGTTACTCTTAGGTTTAACGGTTACACTTTGGTTTAGGGTTGAGGTTTACAGTTAGGGTTTAGATGAGGGGTTAGGGTTTGGTACAGGGTTAGGTTTAAGTGTTAGGTTTAGGGTTGAAGATTAGGATTAGGGTTAAGATTAAAGGTTAGCGTGAGAGTTAACGCTTAGGGTTAAGGTTAAGAGTTAGGGTTTAGGGTTAGGGTTAGGGTTAGTTTTAGGGTTAGAGTTATGTGCTATGGTTTGTGTTAGAGGTTAGGGTTAGGTTTACTGGTCACGGTTAGGGTTACGTTTAGGGGGTAGCATTAGGGTTAGGGTTAGGGTTAAGGGATAGGATTAGGGTTAAGTGTTGGGTTTAGGGTTAGGGTTTAGTGTTAAGGTTAGCGTTAAGGATTAGGGTTAGGGTCAGTGTTAAATGCTTGGGTGCGGGTAATGGTTAGGGTCAGGGTTAAGGTTCACGGATAGGGTTAGTGTTAAGGGTTACGGGTAGGTTTAGGGTTCAGGGTTAGTGTTAGCATTAGGGCTTAAGGTTAGGATTAGGCGGTAGGTTAGATTTAGGGTTACATCTAGGCGTTAGGGTAAGGGCTAGCGTTAGGGTTAAGAGATAGGGTTAGGTTTAATGCTTAGGATTAGGGTTAGGGTTTGGGGTTAAAGTAAGTGTTAGGGGTTAGGTTTAAGGATCCAAGGTTAGGGTTATTTTTAGCTGTAGTGTTAGGGTTAGGGATAAGGGATCCCATTAGCATTAAGGGTCTTCCTTACTGTAGGGTTAAGGGTTGGGCTTAGAGTTAAAGGTTAAGGTTAGGGTCAGTGTTAAGATTTAGGGTGAGGGATAACGGTTAGGGTAAAGGTTAAGCGTTAGGGTTAGGGATTAGTGATTAGGGTTTTTGGTTAGTGCTAGGGTTAGCGGTTAGGAGTTAGTGTTTTATGAAGGGGTATGGTTAGAATTAGGATTGGGGTTAGAGTTAGGGTGAGGTATAGGGGTTAGGTTTAGGGGTTAGTTTTAGGGTAAAAGGATAGGATTAGGGTTACGGGTTGGGCTTAGGTTTAGGGTTAAAGTTTACCGCTAGGGTTAGGGATAGGGTTCAGGGTTAGCTTTAGGGGTTCTGGTTAGGGTTAGGTGTTAGGTTAGTGTCAGGGTTAGGTCTAGTCGTGAGGGTAAGGTTTAGGGTTAGCTTTAAGAGCTAGGGTTAGGTTTAATGGTTAGGATTAGGATTAGGGTTAAGGGTTAGGGTAAGGCTTAGGGGTTAGGGTGAAGGGTTAGGGTCAAGGGTTAGGGTTTTTGTTAGGCATAGCGTTGGGGTTAGAAGTAAGGGTTACTGTCATTGTTAGGGTTGTAGGTAGGGTTACGGTTAGGGTTAGCAGTTTAGAATTAGGGTTAGGGATTAGGTGTCACAGTGATGACTAGGAGATAGGGTTAGAATTATGGGATAGGGGTTGTTCTCAGGAAATGGGTTATGCATTAACGTTAGGATAAGAGGTTAAAGGTAGGCGCACGGTGAGGTTTACATGTTAAGGGGAGAAATAGGAACAGGGTTGGGTGTTATGTTCAGGGTTAGAGTTATCTGTTAAAGGTATTGTTTATGCTTAGCGCACGGGCTCTGTCTGCATTAGGCGGGCAGGGGGAGTTTAGGGGGCTGGGATTGCACCCGGGAACCCACTCTACCATACTCTGGGTATGGGCCCGTGGGTTTCATGCAGGACCCAGTGGTAGAGCCTCCTTTCACGCATGGCACGGGAGGATTGCAGGCTTTCTAAACTCTAAGAAAGCAAGAAGTCTGAGAATTAGATTTAGGGTTAGGATTATGGTTAGGGTTAAGGATGAAGTTTAGTGTTAGGGTGAGGGCTTAGGGTTAGGGATTAGGGTTAGGGTTAAAGGTTACTCTTAGGTTTAACGGTTACACTTTGGTTTAGGGTTGAGGTTTACGGTTAGGGTTAAGATGAGGGGTTAGGGTTTGGTACAGGGTTAGGGTTAAGTGTTAGGTTTAGGGTTGAAGATTAGGATTAGGGTTAGGATTAAAGGTTAGCGTGAGAGTTAACGCTTAGTGTTAAGGTTAAGAGTTAGGGTTTAGGGTTAGGGTTAGGGTTAGGGTTAGTTTTAGGGTTAGAGTTATGTGCTATGTTTTGTGTTAGAGGTTAGGGTTAGGTTTACTGGTCACGGTTAGGGTTACGTTTAGGGGGTAGCATTAGGGTTAGGGTTAGGGTTAAGGGATAGGATTAGGGTTAAGTGTTGGGCTTAGGGTTAGGGTTTAGTGTTAGGTTTATCATTAAGGATTAGGGTTAGAAGCAGGGTTAAATGCTTGGGTGCGGGTAATGGTTAGGGTCAGTGTTAAGGTTCACGGATAGGGTTAGTGTTAAGGGTTACGGGTAGGTTTAGGGTTCAGGGTTAGTGTTAGCATTAGGGCTTAAGGTTAGGATTAGGCGGTAGGTTAGATTTAGGGTTAGATCTAGGCGTTAGGGTAAGGGCTAGCGTTAGGGTTAAGAGATAGGGTTAGGTTTAATGCTTAGGATTAGAGTTAGGGTTTGGGGTTAAAGTAAGTGTTAGCGGTTAGGTTTAAGGATCCAAGGTTAGGGTTATTTTTAGCTGTAGTGTTAGGGTTAGGGATAAGGGATCCCATTAGCATTAAGGGTCTTCCTTACTGTAGGGTTAAGGGTTAGGCTTAGAGTTAAAGGTTAAGGTTAGGGTCAGTGTTAAGAATTAGGGTGAGGGTTAACGGTTAGGGTAAAGGTTAAGCGTTAGGGTTAGGGATTAGTGATTAGGGTTTTTGGTTAGTGTTAGGGTTAGCGGTTAGGAGTTAGTGTTTTATGAAGGGGTATGGTTAGAATTAGGATTGGGGTTAGAGTTAGGGTGAGGTATAGGGGTTAGGTTTAGGGGTTAGTTTTAGGGTAAAAGGATAGGATTAGGGTTACGGGTTGGGCTTAGGTTTAGGGTTAAAGTTTACTGCTAGGGTTAGGGATAGGGTTCAGGGTTAGCTTTAGGGGTTCTGGTTAGGGTTAGGTGTTAGGTTAGTGTCAGGGTTAGGTCTAGTCGTGAGGGTAAGGTTTAGGGTTAGCTTTAAGAGCTAGGGTTAGGTTTAATGGTTAGGATTAGGATTAGGGTTAAGGGTTAGGGTAAGGCTTAGGGGTTAGGGTGAAGGGTTAGGGTCAAGGGTTAGGGTTTTTGTTAGGCATAGCGTTGGGGTTAGAAGTAAGGGTTACTGTCAGTGTTAGGGTTGTAGGTAGGGTTACGGTTAGGGTTAGCGGTTTAGAATTAGGGTTAGGGATTAGGTGTCACAGTGATGACTAGGAGATAGGGTTAGAATTATGGGATAGGGGTTGTTCTCAGGAAATGGGTTATGCATTAACGTTAGGATAAGAGGTTAAAGTTAGGCGCACGGTGAGGTTTACGTGTTAAGGGGAGAAATAGGAACAGGGTTGGGTGTTATGTTCAGGGTTAAGGTTATCTGTTAAAGGTATTGTTTATGCTTAGCGCACGGGCCCTGTCTGCATTAGGCGGACTGGGGGAGTTTAGGGGGTTGGGATTGTACCTGGGAACCTAGTCTATCATACTCTGGGTATGGGCCCGTGGGTTTCATGCAGGACACAGTGGTAGAGCCTCCTTTCACGCATGGCATGGGAGGATTGCAGGCTTTCTAAACTCTAAGAAAGCAAGAAGTCTGAGAATGAGATTTAGGGTTAGGATTATGGTTAGGGTTAAGGATGAAGTTTAGTGTTAGGGTGAGGGCTTAGGGTTAGGGATTAGGGTTAGGGTTAAAGGTTACTCTTAGGTTTAACGGTTACACTTTGGTTTAGGGTTGATGTCTACGGTTAGGGTTAAGATGAGGGGTTAGGGTTTGGTACAGGGTTAGGGTTAAGTGTTAGGTTTAGGGTTGAAGATTAGGATTAGGGTTAGGATTAAAGGTTAGCGTGAGAGTTAACGCTTAGGGTTAAGGTTAAGAGTTAGGGTTTAGGGTTAGGTTTAGGGTTAGGGTTAGTTTTAGGTTTAGAGTTCTGTGCTATGGTTTGTGTTAGAGGTTAGGGTTAGGTTTACTGGTCACGGTTAGGGTTACGTTTAGGGGGTGGCATTAGGGTTAGGGTTAGGCTTAAGGGATAGGATTAGGGTTAAGTGTTGGGCTTAGGGTTAGGGTTTAGTGTTAGGGTTAGCATTAAGGATTAGGGTTAGGGTCAGGGTTAAATGCTTGGGTGCGGGTAATGGTTAGGGTCAGGGTTAAGGTTCACAGATAGGGTTAGTGTTAAGGGTCACGGGTAGGTTTACTATTCAGGGTTAGTGTTAGTATTAGGGCTTAAGGTTAGGATTAGGCGTTAGGTTAGATTTAGGGTTAGATCTAGGCGTTAGGGTAAGGGCTAGCGTTAGGGTTAAGAGATAGGGTTAGGTTTAATGCTTAGGATTAGGGTTAGGGTTTGGGGTTAAAGTAAGTGTTAGGGGTTAGGTTTAAGGATCCAAGGTTAGGGTTATTTTTAGCTGTAGTGTTAGGGTTAGGGATTAGGGATCCCATTAGCATTAAGGGTCTTCCTTACTGTAGGGTTAAGGGTTAGGCTTAGAGTTAAAGGTTAAGGTTAAGGTCAGTGTTAAGATTTAGGGTGAGGGTTAACGGTTAGGGTAAAGGTTAAGCTTTAGGGTTAGGGATTAGTGATTAGGGTTTTTGGTTAGTGTTAGGGTTAGCAGTTAGGAGTTAGTGTTTTATGAAGGGGTATGGTTAAAATTAGGATTGGGATTAGAGTTAGGGTGAGGTATAGGGGTTAGGTTTAGGGGTTAGTTTTAGGGTAAAAGGATAGGATTAGGGTTACGGGTTGGGCTTAGGTTTAGGGTTAAAGTTTACTGCTAGGGTTAGGGATAGGGTTCAGGGTTAGCTTTAGGGGTTCTGTTTAGGGTTAGGTGTTAGGTTAGTGTCAGGGTTAGGTCTAGTCGTGAGGGTAAGGTTTAGGGTTAGCTTTAAGAGCTAGGGTTAGGTTTAATGGTTAGGATTAGGATTAGGGTTAAGGGTTAGGGTAAGGCTTAGGGGTTAGGGTGAAGGGTTAGGGTCAAGGGTTAGGGTTTTTGTTAGGCATAGCGTTGGGGTTAGAAGTAAGGGTTACTGTCAGTGTTAGGGTTGTAGGTAGGGTTACGGTTAGGGTTAGCAGTTTAGAATTAGGTTTAGGGATTAGGTGTCACAGTGATGACTAGGAGATAGGGTTAGAATTATGGGATAGGGGTTGTTCTCAGGAAATGGGTTATGCATTAATGTTAGGATAAGAGGTTAAAGTTAGGCGCACGGTGAGGTTTACGTGTTAAGGGGAGAAATAGGAACAGGGTTGGGTGTTATGTTCAGGGTTAGGGTTATCTGTTAAAGGTATTGTTTATGCTTAGCGCATGGGCTCTGTCTGCATTAGGCGGCCGGGGGGAGTTTAGGGGGCTGGGATTGTACCCGGGAACCCACTCTATCATACTCTGGGTATGGGCCCGTGGGTTTCATGCAGGACACAGTGGTAGAGCCTCCTTTCACGCATGGCACGGGAGGATTGCAGGCTTTCTAAACTCTAAGAAAGCAAGAAGTCTGAGAATTAGATTTAGGGTTAGGATTCTGGTTAGGGTTAAGGATGAAGTTTAGTGTTAGGGTGAGGGCTTAGGGTTAGGGATTAGGGTTAGGGTTAAAGGTTACTCTTAGGTTTAACGGTTACACTTTGGTTTAGGATTGAGGTTTACGGTTAGGGTTAAGATGAGGGGTTAGGGTTTGGTACAGGTTTAGGGTTAAGTGTTAGGTTTAGGGTTGAAGATTAGGATTAGGGTTAGGATTAAAGGTTAGCGTGAGAGTTAACGCTTAGGGTCAAGGTTAAGAGTTAGGGTTTAGGGTTAGGGTTAGGGTTAGGGTTAGTTTTAGGGTTAGAGTTATGTGCTATGGTTTGTGTTAGAGGTTAGGGTTAGGTTTACTGGTCACGGTTAGGGTTAGGTTTAGGGGTTAGCATTAGGGTTAGGGTTAGGCTTAGGGTTAAGGGATAGGATTAGGGTTAAGTGTTGGGCTTAGGGTTAGGGTTTTGTGTTAAGGTTAGCATTAAGGATTAGGGTTAGAATCAGGGTTAAATGCTTGGGTGCGGGTAATTGTTAGGGTCAGGGTTAAGGTTGACAGATATGGTTAGTGTTAAGGGTTATGGGTAGGTTTAGGGTTCAGGGTTAGTGTTAGCATTAGGGCTTAAGGTTAGGATTAGGCGGTAGGTTAGATTTAGGGTTAGATCTAGGCGTTAGGGTAAGGGCTAGCGTTAGGGTTAAGAGATAGGGTTAGGTTTAATGCTTAGGATTAGGGTTAGGGTTTGGGGTTAAAGTAAATGTTAGGGGTTAGGTTTAAGGATCCAAGGTTAGGGTAATTTTTAGCTGTAGTGTTAGGGTTAGGGATTAGGGATCCCATTAGCATTAAGGGTCTTCGTTACTGTAGGGTTAAGGGTTAGGCTTAGAGTTAAAGGTTAATGTTAGGGTCAGTGTTAAGATTTAGGGTGAGGGTTAACGGTTAGGGTAAAGGTTAAGCGTTAGGGTTAGGGATTAGTGATTAGGGTTTTTGGTTAGTGTTAGGGTTAGCGGTTAGGAGTTAGTGTTTTATGAAGGGGTATGGTTAGAATTAGGATTGGGGTTAGAGTTAGGGTGAGGTATAGGGGTTAGGTTTAGGGGTTAGTTTTAGGGTAAAAGGATAGGATTAGGGTTACGGGTTGGGCTTAGGTTTAGGGTTAAAGTTTACTGCTAGGGTTAGGGATAGGGTTCAGGGTTAGCTTTAGGGGTTCTGGTTAGGGTTAGGTGTTAGGTTAGTGTCAGGGTTAGGTCTAGTCGTGAGGGTAAGGTTTAGGGTTAGCTTTAAGAGCTAGGGTTAGGTTTAATGGTTAGGATTAGGATTAGGGTTAAGGGTTAGGGTAAGGCTTAGGGGTTAGGGTGAAGGGTTAGGGTCAAGGGTTAGGGTTTTTGTTAGGCATAGCGTTGGGGTTAGAAGTAAGGGTTACTGTCATTGTTAGGGTTGTAGGTAGGGTTACGGTTAGGGTTAGCGGTTTAGAATTAGGGTTAGGGATTAGGTGTCACAGTGATGACTAGGAGATAGGGTTAGAATTATGGGATAGGGGTTGTTCTCAGGAAATGGGTTATGCATTAACGTTAGGATAAGAGGTTAAAGTTAGGCGCACGGTGAGGTTTACGTGTTAAGGGGAGAAATAGGAACAGGGTTGGGTGTTATGTTCAGGGTTAGAGTTATCTGTTAAAGGTATTGTATATGCTTAGCGCACGGGCTCTGTCTGCATTAGGCGGGCGGGGGGAGTTTAGGGGGCTGGGATTGTACCCGGGAACCCACTCTATCATACTCTGGGTATGGGCCCGTGGGTTTCATGCAGGACACAGTGGTAGAGCCTCCTTTCAGGCATGTCATGGGAGGATTGCAGGCTTTCTAAACTCTAAGAAAGCAAGAAGTCTGAGAATTAGATTTAGGGTTAGGATTATGGTTAGGGTTAAGGATGAAGTTTAGTGTTAGGGTGAGGGCTTAGGGTTAGGGATTAGGGTTAGGGTTAAAGGTTACTCTTAGGTTTAACGGTTACACTTTGGTTTAGGGTTGAGGTTTACAGTTAGGGTTTAGATGAGGGGTTAGGGTTTGGTACAGGGTTAGGGTTAAGTGTTAGGTTTAGGGTTGAAGATTAGGATTAGGGTTAAGATTAAAGGTTAGCGTGAGAGTTAACGCTTAGGGTTAAGGTTAAGAGTTAGGGTTTAGGGTTAGGGTTAGGGTTAGTTTTAGGGTTAGAGTTATGTGCTATGGTTTGTGTTAGTGGTTAGGGTTAGGTTTACTGGTCACGGTTAGGGTTACGTTTAGGGGGTAGCATTAGGGTTAGGGTTAGGGTTAAGGGATAGGATTAGGGTTAAGTGTTGGGTTTAGGGTTAGGGTTTAGTGTTAAGGTTAGCGTTAAGGATTAGGGTTAGGGTCAGTGTTAAATGCTTGGGTGCGGGTAATGGTTAGGGTCAGGGTTAAGGTTCACGGATAGGGTTAGTGTTAAGGGTTACGGGTAGGTTTAGGGTTCAGGGTTAGTGTTAGCATTAGGGCTTAAGGTTAGGATTAGGCGGTAGGTTAGATTTAGGGTTACATCTAGGCGTTAGGGTAAGGGCTAGCGTTAGGGTTAAGAGATAGGGTTAGGTTTAATGCTTAGGATTAGGGTTAGGGTTTGGGGTTAAAGTAAGTGTTAGGGGTTAGGTTTAAGGATCCAAGGTTAGGGTTATTTTTAGCTGTAGTGTTAGGGTTAGGGATAAGGGATCCCATTAGCATTAAGGGTCTTCCTTACTGTAGGGTTAAGGGTTGGGCTTAGAGTTAAAGGTTAAGGTTAGGGTCAGTGTTAAGATTTAGGGTGAGGGATAACGGTTAGGGTAAAGGTTAAGCGTTAGGGTTAGGGATTAGTGATTAGGGTTTTTGGTTAGTGCTAGGGTTAGCGGTTAGGAGTTAGTGTTTTATGAAGGGGTATGGTTAGAATTAGGATTGGGGTTAGAGTTAGGGTGAGGTATAGGGGTTAGGTTTAGGGGTTAGTTTTAGGGTAAAAGGATAGGATTAGGGTTACGGGTTGGGCTTAGGTTTAGGGTTAAAGTTTACCGCTAGGGTTAGGGATAGGGTTCAGGGTTAGCTTTAGGGGTTCTGGTTAGGGTTAGGTGTTAGGTTAGTGTCAGGGTTAGGTCTAGTCGTGAGGGTAAGGTTTAGGGTTAGCTTTAAGAGCTAGGGTTAGGTTTAATGGTTAGGATTAGGATTAGGGTTAAGGGTTAGGGTAAGGCTTAGGGGTTAGGGTGAAGGGTTAGGGTCAAGGGTTAGGGTTTTTGTTAGGCATAGCGTTGGGGTTAGAAGTAAGGGTTACTGTCATTGTTAGGGTTGTAGGTAGGGTTACGGTTAGGGTTAGCAGTTTAGAATTAGGGTTAGGGATTAGGTGTCACAGTGATGACTAGGAGATAGGGTTAGAATTATGGGATAGGGGTTGTTCTCAGGAAATGGGTTATGCATTAACGTTAGGATAAGAGGTTAAAGGTAGGCGCACGGTGAGGTTTACATGTTAAGGGGAGAAATAGGAACAGGGTTGGGTGTTATGTTCAGGGTTAGAGTTATCTGTTAAAGGTATTGTTTATGCTTAGCGCACGGGCTCTGTCTGCATTAGGCGGGCAGGGGGAGTTTAGGGGGCTGGGATTGCACCCGGGAACCCACTCTACCATACTCTGGGTATGGGCCCGTGGGTTTCATGCAGGACCCAGTGGTAGAGCCTCCTTTCACGCATGGCACGGGAGGATTGCAGGCTTTCTAAACTCTAAGAAAGCAAGAAGTCTGAGAATTAGATTTAGGGTTAGGATTATGGTTAGGGTTAAGGATGAAGTTTAGTGTTAGGGTGAGGGCTTAGGGTTAGGGATTAGGGTTAGGGTTAAAGGTTACTCTTAGGTTTAACGGTTACACTTTGGTTTAGGGTTGAGGTTTACGGTTAGGGTTAAGATGAGGGGTTAGGGTTTGGTACAGGGTTAGGGTTAAGTGTTAGGTTTAGGGTTGAAGATTAGGATTAGGGTTAGGATTAAAGGTTAGCGTGAGAGTTAACGCTTAGGGTTAAGGTTAAGAGTTAGGGTTTAGGGTTAGGGTTAGGGTTAGGGTTAGTTTTAGGGTTAGAGTTATGTGCTATGTTTTGTGTTAGAGGTTAGGGTTAGGTTTACTGGTCACGGTTAGGGTTACGTTTAGGGGGTAGCATTAGGGTTAGGGTTAGGGTTAAGGGATAGGATTAGGGTTAAGTGTTGGGCTTAGGGTTAGGGTTTAGTGTTAGGTTTATCATTAAGGATTAGGGTTAGAAGCAGGGTTAAATGCTTGGGTGCGGGTAATGGTTAGGGTCAGTGTTAAGGTTCACGGATAGGGTTAGTGTTAAGGGTTACGGGTAGGTTTAGGGTTCAGGGTTAGTGTTAGCATTAGGGCTTAAGGTTAGGATTAGGCGGTAGGTTAGATTTAGGGTTAGATCTAGGCGTTAGGGTAAGGGCTAGCGTTAGGGTTAAGAGATAGGGTTAGGTTTAATGCTTAGGATTAGAGTTAGGGTTTGGGGTTAAAGTAAGTGTTAGCGGTTAGGTTTAAGGATCCAAGGTTAGGGTTATTTTTAGCTGTAGTGTTAGGGTTAGGGATAAGGGATCCCATTAGCATTAAGGGTCTTCCTTACTGTAGGGTTAAGGGTTAGGCTTAGAGTTAAAGGTTAAGGTTAGGGTCAGTGTTAAGAATTAGGGTGAGGGTTAACGGTTAGGGTAAAGGTTAAGCGTTAGGGTTAGGGATTAGTGATTAGGGTTTTTGGTTAGTGTTAGGGTTAGCGGTTAGGAGTTAGTGTTTTATGAAGGGGTATGGTTAGAATTAGGATTGGGGTTAGAGTTAGGGTGAGGTATAGGGGTTAGGTTTAGGGGTTAGTTTTAGGGTAAAAGGATAGGATTAGGGTTACGGGTTGGGCTTAGGTTTAGGGTTAAAGTTTACTGCTAGGGTTAGGGATAGGGTTCAGGGTTAGCTTTAGGGGTTCTGGTTAGGGTTAGGTGTTAGGTTAGTGTCAGGGTTAGGTCTAGTCGTGAGGGTAAGGTTTAGGGTTAGCTTTAAGAGCTAGGGTTAGGTTTAATGGTTAGGATTAGGATTAGGGTTAAGGGTTAGGGTAAGGCTTAGGGGTTAGGGTGAAGGGTTAGGGTCAAGGGTTAGGGTTTTTGTTAGGCATAGCGTTGGGGTTAGAAGTAAGGGTTACTGTCAGTGTTAGGGTTGTAGGTAGGGTTACGGTTAGGGTTAGCGGTTTAGAATTAGGGTTAGGGATTAGGTGTCACAGTGATGACTAGGAGATAGGGTTAGAATTATGGGATAGGGGTTGTTCTCAGGAAATGGGTTATGCATTAACGTTAGGATAAGAGGTTAAAGTTAGGCGCACGGTGAGGTTTACGTGTTAAGGGGAGAAATAGGAACAGGGTTGGGTGTTATGTTCAGGGTTAAGGTTATCTGTTAAAGGTATTGTTTATGCTTAGCGCACGGGCCCTGTCTGCATTAGGCGGACTGGGGGAGTTTAGGGGGTTGGGATTGTACCTGGGAACCTAGTCTATCATACTCTGGGTATGGGCCCGTGGGTTTCATGCAGGACACAGTGGTAGAGCCTCCTTTCACGCATGGCATGGGAGGATTGCAGGCTTTCTAAACTCTAAGAAAGCAAGAAGTCTGAGAATGAGATTTAGGGTTAGGATTATGGTTAGGGTTAAGGATGAAGTTTAGTGTTAGGGTGAGAGCTTAGGGTTAGGGATTAGGGTTAGGGTTAAAGGTTACTCTTAGGTTTAACGGTTACACTTTGGTTTAGGGTTGATGTCTACGGTTAGGGTTAAGATGAGGGGTTAGGGTTTGGTACAGGGTTAGGGTTAAGTGTTAGGTTTAGGGTTGAAGATTAGGATTAGGGTTAGGATTAAAGGTTAGCGTGAGAGTTAACGCTTAGGGTTAAGGTTAAGAGTTAGGGTTTAGGGTTAGGTTTAGGGTTAGGGTTAGTTTTAGGTTTAGAGTTATGTGCTATGATTTGTGTTAGAGGTTAGGGTTAGGTTTACTGGTCACGGTTAGGGTTACGTTTAGGGGGTGGCATTAGGGTTAGGGTTAGGCTTAAGGGATAGGATTAGGGTTAAGTGTTGGGCTTAGGGTTAGGGTTTAGTGTTAGGGTTAGCATTAAGGATTAGGGTTAGGGTCAGGGTTAAATGCTTGGGTGCGGGTAATGGTTAGGGTCAGGGTTAAGGTTCACAGATAGGGTTAGTGTTAAGGGTCACGGGTAGGTTTAGGATTCAGGGTTAGTGTTAGTATTAGGGCTTAAGGTTAGGATTAGGCGTTAGGTTAGATTTAGGGTTAGATCTAGGCGTTAGGGTAAGGGCTAGCGTTAGGGTTAAGAGATAGGGTTAGGTTTAATGCTTAGGATTAGGGTTAGGGTTTGGGGTTAAAGTAAGTGTTAGGGGTTAGGTTTAAGGATCCAAGGTTAGGGTTATTTTTAGCTGTAGTGTTAGGGTTAGGGATTAGGGATCCCATTAGCATTAAGGGTCTTCCTTACTGTAGGGTTAAGGGTTAGGCTTAGAGTTAAAGGTTAAGGTTAAGGTCAGTGTTAAGATTTAGGGTGAGGGTTAACGGTTAGGGTAAAGGTTAAGCTTTAGGGTTAGGGATTAGTGATTAGGGTTTTTGGTTAGTGTTAGGGTTAGCAGTTAGGAGTTAGTGTTTTATGAAGGGGTATGGTTAAAATTAGGATTGGGATTAGAGTTAGGGTGAGGTATAGGGGTTAGGTTTAGGGGTTAGTTTTAGGGTAAAAGGATAGGATTAGGGTTACGGGTTGGGCTTAGGTTTAGGGTTAAAGTTTACTGCTAGGGTTAGGGATAGGGTTCAGGGTTAGCTTTAGGGGTTCTGTTTAGGGTTAGGTGTTAGGTTAGTGTCAGGGTTAGGTCTAGTCGTGAGGGTAAGGTTTAGGGTTAGCTTTAAGAGCTAGGGTTAGGTTTAATGGTTAGGATTAGGATTAGGGTTAAGGGTTAGGGTAAGGCTTAGGGGTTAGGGTGAAGGGTTAGGGTCAAGGGTTAGGGTTTTTGTTAGGCATAGCGTTGGGGTTAGAAGTAAGGGTTACTGTCAGTGTTAGGGTTGTAGGTAGGGTTACGGTTAGGGTTAGCAGTTTAGAATTAGGTTTAGGGATTAGGTGTCACAGTGATGACTAGGAGATAGGGTTAGAATTATGGGATAGGGGTTGTTCTCAGGAAATGGGTTATGCATTAATGTTAGGATAAGAGGTTAAAGTTAGGCGCACGGTGAGGTTTACGTGTTAAGGGGAGAAATAGGAACAGGGTTGGGTGTTATGTTCAGGGTTAGGGTTATCTGTTAAAGGTATTGTTTATGCTTAGCGCATGGGCTCTGTCTGCATTAGGCGGCCGGGGGGAGTTTAGGGGGCTGGGATTGTACCCGGGAACCCACTCTATCATACTCTGGGTATGGGCCCGTGGGTTTCATGCAGGACACAGTGGTAGAGCCTCCTTTCACGCATGGCACGGGAGGATTGCAGGCTTTCTAAACTCTAAGAAAGCAAGAAGTCTGAGAATTAGATTTAGGGTTAGGATTCTGGTTAGGGTTAAGGATGAAGTTTAGTGTTAGGGTGAGGGCTTAGGGTTAGGGATTAGGGTTAGGGTTAAAGGTTACTCTTAGGTTTAACGGTTACACTTTGGTTTAGGATTGAGGTTTACGGTTAGGGTTAAGATGAGGGGTTAGGGTTTGGTACAGGTTTAGGGTTAAGTGTTAGGTTTAGGGTTGAAGATTAGGATTAGGGTTAGGATTAAAGGTTAGCGTGAGAGTTAACGCTTAGGGTCAAGGTTAAGAGTTAGGGTTTAGGGTTAGGGTTAGGGTTAGGGTTAGTTTTAGGGTTAGAGTTATGTGCTATGGTTTGTGTTAGAGGTTAGGGTTAGGTTTACTGGTCACGGTTAGGGTTAGGTTTAGGGGTTAGCATTAGGGTTAGGGTTAGGCTTAGGGTTAAGGGATAGGATTAGGGTTAAGTGTTGGGCTTAGGGTTAGGGTTTTGTGTTAAGGTTAGCATTAAGGATTAGGGTTAGAATCAGGGTTAAATGCTTGGGTGCGGGTAATTGTTAGGGTCAGGGTTAAGGTTGACAGATATGGTTAGTGTTAAGGGTTATGGGTAGGTTTAGGGTTCAGGGTTAGTGTTAGCATTAGGGCTTAAGGTTAGGATTAGGCGGTAGGTTAGATTTAGGGTTAGATCTAGGCGTTAGGGTAAGGGCTAGCGTTAGGGTTAAGAGATAGGGTTAGGTTTAATGCTTAGGATTAGGGTTAGGGTTTGGGGTTAAAGTAAATGTTAGGGGTTAGGTTTAAGGATCCAAGGTTAGGGTAATTTTTAGCTGTAGTGTTAGGGTTAGGGATTAGGGATCCCATTAGCATTAAGGGTCTTCGTTACTGTAGGGTTAAGGGTTAGGCTTAGAGTTAAAGGTTAATGTTAGGGTCAGTGTTAAGATTTAGGGTGAGGGTTAACGGTTAGGGTAAAGGTTAAGCGTTAGGGTTAGGGATTAGTGATTAGGGTTTTTGGTTAGTGTTAGGGTTAGCGGTTAGGAGTTAGTGTTTTATGAAGGGGTATGGTTAGAATTAGGATTGGGGTTAGAGTTAGGGTGAGGTATAGGGGTTAGGTTTAGGGGTTAGTTTTAGGGTAAAAGGATAGGATTAGGGTTACGGGTTGGGCTTAGGTTTAGGGTTAAAGTTTACTGCTAGGGTTAGGGATAGGGTTCAGGGTTAGCTTTAGGGGTTCTGGTTAGGGTTAGGTGTTAGGTTAGTGTCAGGGTTAGGTCTAGTCGTGAGGGTAAGGTTTAGGGTTAGCTTTAAGAGCTAGGGTTAGGTTTAATGGTTAGGATTAGGATTAGGGTTAAGGGTTAGGTTAAGGCTTAGGGGTTAGGGTCAAGTGTTAGGGTTTTTGTTAGGCATAGCGTTGGGGTTAGAAGTAAGGGTTGCTGTCAGTGTTAGGGTTGTAGGTAGGGTTACGGTTAGGGTTAGCGGTTTAGAATTAGGGTTAGGGATTAGGTGTTACAGTGATGACTAGGAGATAGGGTTAGAATTATGGGATAGGGCTTGTTCTCAGGAAATGGGTTATGCATTAACGTTAGGATAAGAGGTTAAAGTTAGGCGCACGGTGAGGTTTACGTGTTAAGGGGAGAAATAGGAACAGGGTTGGGTGTTATGTTCAGGGTTAGGGTTATCTGTTAAAGGTATTGTTTATGCTTAGCGCACGGGCCCTGTCTTTATTAGGCGGGCGTGGGGAGTTTAGGGGGCTGGGATTGTACCCGGGAACCCACTCTATCATACTCTGGGTATGGGCCCGTGGGTTTCATGCAGGACACAGTGGTAGAGCCTCCTTTCACGCATGGCATGGGAGGATTGCAGGCTTTCTAAACTCTAAGAAAGCAAGAAGTCTGAGAATAAGATTTAGGGTTAGGATTCTGGTTAGGGTTAAGGATGAAGTTTAGTGTTAGGGTGAGGGCTTAGGGTTAGGGATTAGGGTTAGGGTTAAAGGTTACTCTTAGGTTTAACGGTTACACTTTGGTTTAGGGTTTAGGTTTACGGGTAGGGTTAAGATGAGGGGTTAGGGTTTGGTACAGGGTTAGGGTTAAGTGTTAGGTTTAGGGTTGAAGATTAGAATTAGGGTTAGGATTAAAGGTTAGCGTGAGAGTTAACGCTTAGGGTTTAGGTTAAGAGTTAGGGTTTAGGGTTAGGGTTAGGGTTAGGGTTAGTTTTAGGGTTAGAGTTATGTGCTATGGTTTGTGTTAGAGGTTAGGGTTAGGTTTACTGGTCACGGTTAGGGTTACTTTTAGGGGGTAGCATTAGGGTTAGGGTTAGGGTTAAGGGATAGGATTAGGGTTAAGTGTTGGGCTTAGGGTTAGGGTTTAGTGTTAAGTTTATCATTAAGGATTAGGGTTAGAGTAAGGGTTAAATGCTTGGGTGCGGGTAATGGTTAGGGTCAGGGTTTAGCTTCACGGATAGGGTTAGTGTTAAGGGTTACGGGTAGGTTTAGGGTTCAGGGTTAGTGTTAGCATTAGGGCTTAAGGTTAGGATTAGGCGGTAGGTTAGATTTAGGGTTAGATCTAGGCGTTAGGGTAAGGGCTAGCGTTAGGGTTAAGAGATAGGGTTAGGTTTAATGCTTAGGATTAGGGTTATGGTTTGGGGTTAAAGTAAGTGTTAGGGGTTAGGTTTAAGGATCCAAGGTTAGGGTTATTTTTAGCTGTAGTGTTAGGGTTAGGGATAAGGGATCCCATTAGCATTAAGGGTCATCCTTACTGTAGGGTTAAGGGTTAGGCTTAGAGTTAAAGGTTAAGGTTAGGGTCAGTGTTAAGATTTAGGGTGAGGGTTAACGGTTAGTGTAAAGGTTAAGCATTAGGGTTAGGGATTAGTGATTAGGGTTTTTGGTTAGTGTTAGGGTTAGCGGTTAGGAGTTAGTGTTTTATGAAGGGGTATGGTTAGAATTAGGATTGGGGTTAGAGTTAGGGTGAGGTATAGGGGTTAGGTTTAGGGGTTAGTTTTAGGGTAAAAGGATAGGATTAGGGTTACGGGTTGGGCTTAGGTTTAGGGTTAAAGTTTACTGCTAGGGTTAGGGATAGGGTTCAAGGTTAGCTTTAGGGTTTCTGGTTAGCGTTAGGTGTTAGGTTAGTGTCAGGGATAGGTCTAGTCGTGAGGGTAAGGTTTAGGGTTAGCCTTAAGAGCTAGGGTTAGGTTTAATGGTTAGGATTAGGATTAGGGTTAAGGGTTAGGGTAAGGCTTAGGGGTTAGGGTGAAGGGTTAGGGTCAAGGGTTAGGGTTTTTGTTAGGCATAGCGTTGGGTTTAGAAGTAAGGGTTACTGTCAGTGTTAGGGTTGTAGGAAGGGTTACGGTTAGGGTAGGTGGTTTAGAATTAGGGTTAGGGATTAGGTGTCACAGTGATGACTAGGAGATAGGGTTAGAATTATGGGATAGGGGTTGTTCTCAGGAAATGGGTTATGCATTAACGTTAGGATAAGAGGTTAAAGTTAGGCGCACGGTGAGGTTTACATGTTAGTGGGAGAAATAGGAACAGGGTTGGGTGTTATGTTCAGGGTTAGGGTTATCTGTTAAAGGTATTGTTTATGCTTAGCGCACTAGCCCTGTCTGCATTAGGCGGGCGGGGGGAGTTTAGGGGGCAAGGATTGTACCCGGGAACCCACTCTATCATACTCTGGGTATGGGCCCGTGGGTTTCATGCAGGACACAGTGGTAGAGCCTCCTTTCACGCATGGCATGGGAGGATTGCAGGCTTTCCAAACTCTAAGAAAGCAAGAAGTCTGAGAATTAGATTTAGGGTTAGGATTCTGGTTAGGGTTAAGGATGAAGTTTAGTGTTAGGGTGAGGGCTTAGGGTTAGGGAATAGGGTTAGGGTTAAAGGTTACTCTTAGGTTTAACGGTTACACTTTGCTTTAGGGTTGAGGTTTACGGTTAGGGTTAAGATGAGGGGTTAGGGTTTGGTACAGGGTTAGGGTTAAGTGTTAGGTTTAGGGTTGAAGATTAGGATTAGGGTTAGGATTAAAGGTTAGCGTGAGAGTTAACGCTTAGGGTTAAGGTTAAGTGTTAGGGTGTACGGTTGAGGTTAGGGTTAGTTTTAGGGTTAGAGTTATGTGCTATGGTTTGTGTTAGAGGTTAGGGTTAGGTTTACTGGTCACGGTTAGGGTTACGTTTAGGGGTTAGCATTAGGGTTAGGGTTAGGGTTAGGGTTAAGGGATAGGATTAGGGTTAAGTGTTGGACTTAGGGTTAGGGTTTAGTGTTAGGGTTAGCATTAAGGATTAGGGTTAGGGTCAGGGTTAAATGCTTGGGTGCAGGTAATGGTTAGGGTCAGGGTTAAGGTTCACGGATAGGGTTAGTGTTAAGGGTTACGGGTAGGTTTAGGGTTCAGGGTTAGTGTTAGCATTAGGGCTTAAGGTTAGGATTAGGCGGTAGGTTAGATTTAGGGTTAGATCTAGGCGTTAGGGTAAGGGCTAGCGTTAGGGTTAAGAGATAGGGTTAGGTTGAATGCTTAGGATTAGGGTTAGGGTTTGGGGTTAAAGTAAGTGTTAGGGGTTAGGTTTAAGGATCCAAGGTTAGGGTTATTTTTAGCTGTAGTGTTAGGGTTAGGGATAAGGGATCCCATTAGCATTAAGGGTCTTCCTTACTGTAGGCTTAAGGGTTAGGCTTAGAGTTAAAGGTTAAGGTTAGGGTCAGTGTTAAGATTTAGGGTGAGGGTTAACGGTTAGGGTAAAGGATAAGCGTTAGGGTTAGGGATTAGTGATTAGGGTTTTTGGTTAGTGTTAGGGTTAGCAGTTAGGAGTTAGTGTTTTATGAAGGGGTATGGTTAGAATTAGGATTGGGGTTAGAGTTAGGGTGAGGTATAGGGGTTAGGTTTAGGGGTTAGTTTTAGGGTAAAAGGATAGGATTAGGGTTACGGGTTGGGCTTAGGTTTAGGGTTAAAGTTTACTGCTGGGGTTAGGGATAGGGTTCAGGGTTATCTTTAGGGGTTCTCGTTAGGGTTAAACGCTGAACACCTGCAAATAATTTTCAACGTATTGGTTAATTGAAAAGCTCTGCGGCATACTTCTTGGAACAAGCCAGTTACCTGTTCCCACGGAAAGAGGAGTATATAGAACCATGGTGGATTTCCAGCTGATGAAGTAAAGGATTATTAAAGGAACGGGATGACCATGGGGATCATCGTCAATTCTCTGAAACAGAATCCGCCCTTTTCACCTGCCAAACACATGCCCACTTCTCCTCTCTAGGGATAATAAAAACTAACCAGCGAACTGACAGAGGGCCTGACCCCCCCATCCACATCGACCACACACACAAAAAAACCGTACCCTCCAGCTACTAATTATAATGCTAACTTGCAAAATTTCGCTGCATTTTAAAACAATGGAAAAATGGTGGTGGGATGATACTTAGAAGAATGGCTTCTTGTCTGTCTCCACTAACAAAAATAGGCAACACCAAGTCAGCTACTCCTCAGCATAGTTATGTCCGTCGCAGCCTTCTTGGGTTTCAGGAGGCACATACAAACGTTAGCAAAATTATGGTGAAACGCTGAACACCTGCAAATAATTTTCAACGTAGTGGTTAATTGAAAAGCTCTGCGGCATACTTCTTGGAACAAGCCAGGTACCTGTGCTCACGCATAGAGGAGTATATAGAAACATGGTGGAATCCCAGCTGATGAAGCAAAGGATTCTTAAAGGAATAAGATGACCATGCGGATCCTGTTTAATTCTCTGAAACAGAATCCGCACTTTTCACCTGCCAAACACATGCCCACTTCTCCTCTCTGGGGATAATAAAAACAAACCAGTGAATTGACAGATGGCCTGACCAACCCATCCACACTGACCCCACAAAAAAAAAAAAAAAAGTACCCTCCAGCTACTAATTATAATGATAAATTTCAAAATTTCCCTTCATTTTTAAACAATGGAAAAATGATGGTGGGATGATACTTAGAAGAATGGCTTCCAGTCAGTCTCCACTAACAAAAATAGGCAACACCAAGTGACCTACTCCTCAGCATACTTATGTCCGTGGCAGCCATATTGGGTTTCAGGAGACACATACAAACGTTATAAGAATTATGGTGAAACGCTGAAAACCTGCAAATAATTTTCAACGTACTGCTTAATTGAAAAGCTCTGCGGCATACTTCTTGGAACAAGCCAGTTTCCTGTGCCCACACATAGAGGAATATATAGAACCATGGTGGATTCCCAGGTGATGAAGCAAAAGTTTCCTAAAGGAACGGGATGAGCATGCGGATCCTGTTTCATTCTCTGAAACAGAATCCGACTTTTCACCTGCCAAACACATGTCCACTTCTCCTCTCTGGGGATAATAAAAACTAACCAGCGAACTGACAGAGGGCCTGACCCCCCCATCCACATCGACCACACACACAAAAAAACCGTACCCTCCAGCTACTAATTATAATGCTAACTTGCAAAATTTCCCTGCATTTTAAAACAATGGAAAAATGGTGGTGGGATGATACTTAGAAGAATGGCTTCTTGTCTGTCTCCACTAACAAAAATAGGCAACACCAAGTCAGCTACTCCTCAGCATAGTTATGTCCGTCGCAGCCTTCTTGGGTTTCAGGAGGCACATACAAAAGTTATCAAAATTATGGTGAAACGCTGATAACCTGCAAATAATTTTCAACGTACTGGTTAATTTGAAAACTCTCCAGCATACTTCCTGGAACAAGCCAGGTACCTGTGCCCACGCAAAGTGGAGTATATAGAACCATGGTGGATTTCCAGCTGATGAAGTAAAGGATTATTAAAGGAACGGGATGACCATGGGGATCATCGTTAATTCTGTGAAACAGAATCCGCCCTTTTCACCTGCCAAACACATGCCCGCATCTCCTCTCTGGGGATAATAAAAACTAACCAGCGAACTGACAGAGGGCCTGACCCCCCCATCGACATCGACCACACACACAAAAAAAAACCGTACCCTCCAGCTACTAATTATAATGGTAACTTGCAAAATTTCCCTGCATTTTAAAACAATGGAAAAATGGTGGTGGGATGATACTTAGAAGAATGGCTTCTTGTCTGTCTCCACTAACAAAAATATGCAACACCAAGTCAGCTACTCCTCAGCATAGTTATGTCCGTCACAGCCTTCTTTGGTTTCAGTTGGCACAAACAAACGTTATCACAATTATGGTGAAACGCTGAACACCTACTAATAATTTTCAACGTAGTGGTTAATTGAAAAGCTCTGCGGCATACTTCTTGGAACAAGCTAGTTACCTGATCCCACGCAAAGAGGAGTATATAGAACTATGGTGGATTTCGAGCTGATGAAGTAAAGGATTATTAAAGGAACGGGATGACCATGGGGATCATCATTAATTCTCTGAAACAGAATCCGCCCTTTTCACCTGCCAAACACATGCCCACTTCTCCTCTCAGGGGATAATAAAAACTAACCAGCGAATTGACAGAGGGCCTGACCCCCCCATCCACATCGACCACACACAAAAAAAAAAAACGTACCCTTCAGCTACTAATTATAATGCTAACTTGCAAAATTTCCCTGCATTTTAAAACAATGGAAAAATGGTGGTGGGATGATACTTAGAAGAATGGCTTCTTGTCTGTGTCCACTAACAAAAATAGGCAACACCAAGTCAGCTACTCCTCAGCATAGTTATGTCCGTCGCAGCCTTCTTGGGTTTCAGGAGGCACAAACAAACGTTATCACAATTATGGTGAAACGCTGAACACCTGCAAATAATTTTCAACGTAGTGGTTAATTGAAAAGCTCTGTGGCATACTTCTTGGAACAAGCCACTTACCTGTTCCCACGCAAAGAGGAGTATATAGAACCATGGTGGATTTCCAGCTGATGAAGTAAAGGATTATTAAAGGAACGGGATGACCATGGGGATCATCGTTAATTCTCTGAAACAGAATCCGCCTTTTTCACCTGCCAAACACATGCCCACTTCACCTCTCTGGGGATAATAAAAACTAACCAGCGAACTGACAGAGGGCCTGACCCCCCCATGCACATCGACCACACACAAAAAAAAAAAACCGTACCCTCCAGCTACTAATTATAATGCTAACTTGCAAAATTTCCCTCCTTTTTAAAACAATGGAAAAATGGTGGTGGGATGATACTTAGAAGAATGGCTTCTTGTCCGTCTCCACTAACAAAAATAGGCAACACCAAGTCAGCTACTCCTCAGCATAGTTATGTCCGTCGCCGCCTTCTTGGGTTTCAGGAGGCACAAACAAACGTTATCACAATTATGGTGAAACGCTGAACACCTGCAAATAATTTTCAACGTAGTGGTTAATAGAAAAGCTCAGCGGCATACTTCTTGGAACAAGCCAGGTACCTGTGCCCATGCATAGAGGAGTATATAGAAACATGGTGGAATCCCAGCTCATGAAGCAAAGGATTCTTAAAGGAATGAGATGACCATGCGGATCCTGTTTAATTCTCTGAAACAGAATCCGCACTTTTCACCTGCCAAACACATGCCCACTACTCTTCTCTGGGGATAATAAAAACAAACCAGCGATCTGACAGAGGGCCTGAACACCCATCCTGACCGACCCCACAAAAAAAAAAAAGGACCCTCCAGCTACTAATTATAATGCCAATTTGGAAAATTTCCCTGCATTTTTAAACAATGGAGAAATGATGGTGGGATGATACTTAGAAGAATGGCTTCTTGTCAGTCTCCACTGACAAAAATAGGCAACACCAAGTCAGCTACGCCTCAGCATAGTTATGTCCGTAGCAGCCATATTTGGTTTCAGTAGGCACATATACACGTTATCACAATTATGGTGAAACGCTGAAAACCTGCAAAGGATTTTCAACATACTGGTTAATTGAAAAGCTCTGAGGCATACTTCTTGGAACAAGACAGTTTTCTGTGCCCACGCATAGAGAAGTATATAGAACCATGGTGGATTCCCAGCTCATGAAGCAAAGGATTCTTAAAGGAACTGGATTACCATGCGGATCCTGTTTAATTCTCTGAAACAGATCCGCAGTTTTCACCTGCAATACTAATACCCACTTCCCCTCTCTGGGGATAATAAAAACAAACCTGCGAACTGACAGAGGGCCTTACCAACCCATCCACACTGACCCCACAAAAAAAAAAAATAGTACCCTCCAGCTACTAATTATAATGCTAACTTGCAAAATTTCCCTACATTTTTAAACAATGGAAAAATGATGGTGGGATGATACTTAGAAGAATGGCTTCTTGTCAGTCTCCACTAACAAAAATAGGCAACACGAAGTCAGCTACGCCTCAGCATACCTATGTCCTTGGCAGCCATATTGGGTTTCAGGAGACACATACAAACTTTATAAGAATTATGGTGAAACGCTGAAAACCTGCAAATAATTTTGAACGTAGTGGTTAATTGAAAAGCTCTGCGGCATACTTCTTGGAACAAGCCAGTTACCTGTGCCCACACATAGAGGAGTATATAGAACCATGGTGGATTCCCAGCTGATGAAGCGAAAGTTTCCTAAAGGAACGGGATGAGCATGCGGATCCTGTTTCATTCTCTGAAACAGAATCCGAACTTTTCACCTTACAAACACATGCCTACTTCTCCTCTCTGGGGATAATAAAAACAAACCAGCCAACTGACAGAGGGCCTGACCAACACACCCACACCGATCCCACAGAAAAAAAAAAAAAAAAAAAAACACCGAAGCCTCCAGCTACTAATTAGAATGCTAACTTGCAAAATTTTCCTGCATTTTTAAACAATGGAAAAATGATGGTGAGATGATACTTAGAAGAATGGCTTCTTGTCAGTCTCCACTAACAAAAATAGGCAAAACCAAGTCAGCTAGGCCTCAGCATACTTATGTCCGTCGCAGCCTTCTTGGGTTTCAGGAGGCACAAACAAACGTTATCACAATTATGGTGAAACGCTGAACACCTGCAAATAATTTTCAACGTAGTGGTTAATTGAAAAGCTCTGCGGCATACTTCTTGGAACAAGCCAGTTACCTGTTCCCACGCAAAGAGGAGTATAGAGAACCATGGTGGATTTCCAGCTGATGAAGTAAAGGATTATTAAAGGAACGGGATGACCATGGGGATCATCGTTAATTCTCTGAAACAGAATCCGCCTTTTTCACCTGCCAAACACATGCCCACTTCTCCTCTCTGGGGATAATAAAAACTAACCAGCGAACTGACAGAGGGCCTGACCCCCCCATTCACATCGACCACACACACAAAAAAAAAACCGTACCCTCCAGGTACTAATTATAATGCTAACTTGCAAAATTTCCCTGCATTTTAAAACAATGGAAAAATGGTGGTGGGATGATACTTAGAAGAATGGCTTCTTGTCAGTCTCCACTAACAAAAATAGGCAACACCAAGTCAGCTACTCCTCAGCATAGTTATGTCCGTCGCAGCCTTCTTGGGTTTCAGGAGGCACAACCAAACGTTATCACAATTATGGTGAAATGCTGAACACCTGCTAATAATTTTCAACGTACTGCTTAATTGAAAAGCTCTGGGCCATACTTCTTGGAACAAGCCAGTTTCCTGTGCCCAAAAATAGAGGAGCATATAGAACCATGGTGGATTCCCAGCTGATGAAGCAAAAGTTTCCTAAAGGAACGGGATGAGCATGCGGATCCTGTTTCATTCTCTGAAACAGAATCCGAACTTTTCACCTGCCAAACACATGCCCACTTCTCCTCTCTGGGGATAAAAAAACTAACCAGCGAACTAACAGAGGGCCTGACCCCCCCATCCACATCGACCACACACAAAAAAAAACCGTACCCTCCAGCTACTAATTATAATGCTAACTTGCAAAATTTCCCTGCATTTTAAAACAATGGAAAAATGGTGGTGGGATGATACTTAGAAGAATGGCTTCTTGTCTGTCTCCACTAACAAAAATAGGCAACACCAAGTCAGCTACTCCTCAGCATAGTTATGTCCGTCGCAGCCTCTTCGGTTTCAGGAGGCACATACAAACGTTTTCAAAATTATGGTGAAACGCTGAAAACCTGCTAATAATTTTCAACATACTGCTTAATTGAAAAGCTCTGCGCCATACTTCTTGGAACAAGCCAGTTACCTGTGCCCAAAAATAGAGGAGCATATAGAACCATGGTGGATTCCCAGCTGATGAAGCAAAAGTTTCCTAAAGGAACGGGATGAGCATGCGGATCCTGTTTCATTCTCTGAAACAGAATCCGAACTTTTCACCTGCCAAACACATGCCCACTTCTCCTCTCTGGGGATAATAAAAACTAACCAGCGAACTGACAGAGGGCCTGACCCCCCCATCCACATCGACCACACACAAAAGAAAAACCGTTCCCTCCAGCTACTAATTATAATGCTAACTTTCAAAATTTCCCTGCATTTTAAAACAATGGAAAAATGGTGGTGGGATGATACTTAGAAGAATGGCTTCTTGTCTGTCTCCACTAACAAAAATAGGCAACACCAAGTCAGCTACTCCTTAGCATAGTTATGTCCGTCACAGCCTTCTTGGGTTTCAGGAGGCACATACAAACGTTATCAAAATTATGGTGAAACGCTGAAAACCTGCAAATAATTTTCAACGTACTGGTTAATTTGAAAACTCTCCAGCATACTTCTTGGAACAAGCCAGGTACCTGTGCCCACGCATAGAGGAGTATATAGAAACATGGTAGAATCCCAGCTGATGAAGCAAAGGATTCTAAAAGGAATGAGATGACCATGTGGATCCTGTTTAATTCTCTGAAACAGAATCCGCACTTTTCACCTGCCAAAAACATGCCCACTACTCTTCTCTGGGGATAATAAAAACAAACCAGCGATCTGACAGAGGGCCTGAACACCCATCCTGACCGACCCCACAAAAAAAAAAGTACTCTCCAGCTACTAATTATAATGCCAATTTGCAAAATTTTCCTGCATTTTTAAACAAAGGATAAATGATGGTGGGATGATACTTAGAAGAATGGCTTCTTGTCAGTCTCCACTAACAAAAATAGGCAAAACCAAGTCAGCTAGGCCTCAGCATAGTTATGTCCGTCGCAGCCTTCTTGGGTTTCAGGAGGCACAAACAAACGTTATCACAATTATGGTGAAACGCTGAACACCTGCAAATAATTTTCAACGTACTGCTTAATTGAAAAGCTCTGCGGCATACTTCTTGGAACAAGGCAGTTACCTGTTCTCACGCAAAGAGGAGTATATAGAACCATGGTGGATTTCCAGCTGATGAAGTAAAGGATTATTAAAGGAACGGGATGACCATAGGGATCATCGTTAATTCTCTGAAACAGAATCCGCCCTTTTCACCTGCCAAACACATGCCCACTTCTCCTCTCTGGGGATAATAAAAAATAACCAGCGAACTGACAGAGGGCCTGACCCCCCCCCATCCACATCGACTACACACACACAAAAAAAACCGTACCCTCCAGCTACTAATTATAATGCTAACTTGCAAAATTTCCCTGCATTTTAAAACAATGGAAAAATGGTGGTGAGATCATACTTAGAAGAATGGCTTCTTGTCTGTCTCCACTAACAAAAATAGGCAACACCAAGTCAGCTACTCCTCAGCATAGTTATGCCAGTCGCAGCCTTCTTGGGTTTCAGGAGGCACAAACACACGTTATCACAATTATGGTGAAATGCTGAACACCTGCAAAGAATTTTCAACGTAGTGGTTAATTGAAAAGCTCTGCGGCATACTTCTTGGAACAAGCCAGTTACCTGTTCCCACGCAAAGAGGAGTATATAGAACCATGGTGGATTTCCAGCTGATGAAGTAAAGGATTATTAAAGGAACGGGATGACCATGGGGATCATCGTTAATTCTCTGAAACAGAATCCGCCCTTTTCACCTGCCAAACACATGCCCACTTCTCCTCTCTGGGGATAATAAAAACTAACCGTCGAACTGACAGAGGGCCTGACTCCCCGCCATCCACATCGACCACACACAAAAAAAAAAACCGTACCCTCCAGCTACTAATTATAATGCTAACTTGCAAAATTTCCCTGCATTTTAAAACAATGGAAAAATGGTGGTGGGATGATACTTAGAAGAATGGCTTCTTGTCTGTGTCCACTAACAAAAATAGGCAACACCAAGTCAGCTACTCCTCAGCATAGTTATGTCCGTCGCAGCCTTCTTGGTTTTCAGGAGTCACAAACAAACGTTATCACAATTATGGTGAAACGCTGAACACCTGCAAATAATTTTCAACGTAGTGGTTAATTGAAAAGCTCTGCGGCATACTTCTTGGAACAAGGCAGTTACCTGTTCCCACGCAAAGAGGAGTATATGGAACCATGGTGAATTTCCAGCTGATGAATAAAGGATTATTAAAGGAACGGGATGACCATGGGGATCATCGTTAATTCTCTGAAACAGAATCTGCCCTTTTCACCTGCCAAACACATGCCCACTTCACATCTCTGGGGATAATAAAAACTAACCAGCGAACTGACAGAGGGCCTGACCCCCCGCCATCCACATCGACCACACACAAAAAAAAAACCCGTACCCTCCTGCTACTAATTATAATGCTAACTTGCAAAATTTCCCTGCATTTTAAAACAATGGAAAAATGGTGGTGGGATCATACTGAGAAGAATGGCTTCTTGTCTGTCTCCACTAACAAAAATAGGCAACACCAAGTCAGCTAATCCTCAGCATAGTTATGTCCGTCACAGCCTTCTTGGGTTTCAGGAGGGACATACAAACGTTATCAAAATTATGGTAAAATGCTGAACACCTGCAAATAATTTTCAACGTACTGTTTAATTTGAAAACTCTCCAGCATACTTCTTGGAACACGCCAGGTACCTGTGCCCACGCATAGAGGAGTATATAGAAACATGGTGGAATCCCAGCTGATGAAGCAAAGGATTCTTAAAGGAATAAGATGACCATGCGGATCCTGTTTAATTCTCTGAAACAGAATCCGCCCTTTTCACCTGCCAAACACATGCCCACTACTCTTCTCTGGGGATAATAAAAACAAACCAGCGATCTGACAGAGGGCCTGAACACCCATCCTGACCGACCCCACAAAACAAAAAAGTACCCTCCAGCTACTAATTATAATGCCAATTTGCAAAATTTCCCTGCATTTTTAAACAATGGAGAAATGATGGTGGGATGATTCTTAGAAGAATGGCTTCTTGTCAGTCTCCACTGACAAAAATAGGCAACACCAAGTCAGCTACGCCTCAGCATAGTTATGTCCGTCGCAGCCTTCTTGGGTTTCAGGAGGCACAAACAAACGTTATCACAATTATGGTGAAACGCTGAACACCTGCAAATAATTTTCAACGTACTGGTTAATTGAAAAGCTCTGCGGCATACTTCTTGGAACAAGCCAGTTACCTGTTCTCACGCAAAGAGGAGTATATAGAACCATGGTGGATTTCCAGCTGATGAAGTAAAGGATTATTAAAGGAACGGGATGACCATAGGGATCATCGTTAATTCTCTGAAACAGAATCCGTGCTTTTCACCTGCCAAACACATGCCCACTTCTCCTCTCTGGGGATAATAAAAACTAACCAGCGAACTGACAGAGGGCCTGACCCCACCATCCACATCGACCACACAAAAAAAAAAGCCGTACCCTCCAGCTACTAATTATAAAGCTAACTTGCAAAATTTCCCTGCATTTTAAAACAATGGAAAAATGATGGTGGGATGATACTTAGAAGAATGGCTTCTTGTCAGTCTCCATAAGAAAAATAGGCAACACCAAGTCAGCTACTCCTCAGCATAGTTATGTCCGTCGCAGCCTTCTTGGGTTTCAGGAGGCACAAACAAACGTTATCACCATTATGGTGAAACGCTGAACACCTGCAAATAATTTTCAACGTAGTGGTTAATTGAAAAGCTCTGCGGCATACTTCTTGGAACAATCCAGTTACCTGTTCCCACGCAAAGAGGAGTATATAGAACCATGGTGGATTTCCAGCTGATGAAGTAAAGGATTATTAAAGGAACGGGATGACCATGGGGATCATCGTTAATTCTCTGAAACAGAATCCGCCCTTTTCACCTGCCAAACACATGCCCACTTCTCCTCTCTGGGGATAATAAAAACTAACCAGCGAACTGACAGTGGGCCTGACCCCCCGATCCACATCGACCACACACAAAAAAAAAACCGTATCCTCCAGCTACTAATTATAATGCTAACTTGAATAATTTCCCTGCATTTTAAAACAATGGAAAAATGGTGGTGGGATGATACTTAGAAGAATGGCTTCTAGACAGTCTCCACTAACAAAAAATAGGCAACACCAAGTCAGCTACGCCTCAGCATAGTTATGTCCGACGCAGCCTTCTTGGGTTTCAGGGGGCACAAACACACGTTATCACAATTATGGTGAAACGCTGAACACCTGCAAGTAATTTTCAACGTAGTGGTTAATTGAAAAGCTCTGTGGCATACTTCTTGGAACAAGCCAGTTACCTGTTCCCACACAAAGAGGAGTATAGAGAACCATGGTGGATTTCCAGCTGATGAAGTAAAGGATTATTAAAGGAACGGGATGACCATGGGGATCATCGTTAATTCTCTGAAACAGAATCCGCCCTTTTCACCTGCCGAACACATGCCCACTACTCTTCTCTGGGGATAATAAAAACTAACCAGCAAACTGACAGAGGGCCTGACCCCCCCCCATCCACATCGACCACACACACAAAAAAAAAACCGTACCCTCCAGCTACTAATTATAATGCTAACTTGCAAAATTTCCTTGCATTTTAAAACAATGGAAAAATGATGGTGGGATGATACTTAGAAGAATGGCTTCTTCTCAGTCTCCACTGACAAAAATAGGCAACACCAAGTCAGCTACACCTCAGCATAGTTATGTCCGTAGCAGCCATATTTGGTTTCAGTAGGCACATACACACGTTATCACAATTATGGTGAAACGCTGAAAACCTGCAAAGGATTTTCAACATACTGGTTCATTGAAAAGCTCTGAGGCATACTTCTTGGAACAAGCCAGTTTCCTGTGCCCACGCATAGAGAAGTATATAGAACCATGGTGGATTCCCAGCTCATGAAGCAAAGGATTCTTAAAGGAATGGGATTACCATGCGGATCCTGTTTAATTCTCTGAAACAGATCCGCAGTTTTCACCTGCCATACTAATACCCACTTCTCCTCTCTGGGAATAATAAAAACAAACCAGCGAACTGACAGAGGGCCTGACCAACATATCCACACCGACCCCACAGGAAAAAAAAAAAAAAAAACACCGTAGCCTCCAGCTACTAATTATAATGCTAACTTGCAAAACATTCCCGCATTTTTAAACAATGGAAAAATGATGGTGAGATGATACTTAGAAAAATGGATTCTTGTCAGTCTCCACTAACAAAAATAGGCAAAACCAAGTCAGCTACGCCTCAGCATAGTTATGTCCGTCGCAGGCTTCTTGGGTTTCAGGAGGCACAAACAAACGTTATCACAATTATGGTGAAACGCTGAACACCTGCAAATAATTTTCAACGTAGTGGTTAATTGAAAAGCTCTGCAGCATACTTTTTGGAACAAGCCAGTTACCTGTTCCCACGCAAAGAGGAGTATATAGAACCATGGTGGATTTCCAACTGATGAAGTAAAGGATTATTAAAGGAACGGGATTACCATGCGGATCATCGTTAATTCTGTGAAACAGAATCCGCCCTTTTCACCTGCCAAACACATGCCCACTTCTCCTCTCTGGGGATAAGAAAAACTAACCAGCGAACTGACAGAGGGCCTGACCCCCACCATCCACATCGACCACACAAAAAAAAAAACCGTACCCTCCAGCTACTTATTATAATGCTAACTTGCAAAATTTCCCTGCATTTTAAAACAATGGAAAAATGGTGGTGGGATGATACTTAGAAGAATGGCTTCTTGTCAGTCTCCACTAACAAAAATAGGCAACACCAAGTCAGCTACTCCTCAGCATAGTTATGTCCGTCGCAGCCTTCTTGGGTTTCAGGAGGCACAACCAAACGTTATCACAATTATGGTGAAATGCTGAACACCTGCTAATAATTTTCAACGTACTGCTTAATTGAAAAGCTCTGCGCCATACTTCTTGGAACAAGCCAGTTTCCTGTGCCCAAAAATAGAGGAGCATATAGAACCATGGTGGATTCCCAGCTGATGAAGCAAAAGTTTCCTAAAGGAACGGGATGAGCATGCGGATCCTGTTTCATTCTCTGAAACAGAATCCGAACTTTTCACCTGCCAAACACATGCCCACTTCTCCTCTCTGGGGATAATAAAAACTAACCAGCGAACTAACAGAGGGCCTGACCCCCCCATCCACATCGACCACACACAAAAAAAAACCGTACCCTCCAGCTACTAATTATAATGCTAACTTGCAAAATTTCCCTGCATTTTAAAACAATGGAAAAATGGTGGTGGGATGATACTTAGAAGAATGGCTTCTTGTCTGTCTCCACTAACAAAAATAGGCAACACCAAGTCAGCTACTCCTCAGCATAGTTATGTCCGTCGCAGCCTCTTCGGTTTCAGGAGGCACATACAAACGTTTTCAAAATTATGGTGAAACGCTGAAAACCTGCTAATAATTTTCAACATACTGCTTAATTGAAAAGCTCTGCGCCATACTTCTTGGAACAAGCCAGTTACCTGTGCCCAAAAATAGAGGAGCATATAGAACCATGGTGGATTCCCAGCTGATGAAGCAAAAGTTTCCTAAAGGAACGGGATGAGCATGCGGATCCTGTTTCATTCTCTGAAACAGAATCCGAACTTTTCACCTGCCAAACACATGCCCACTTCTCCTCTCTGGGGATAATAAAAACTAACCAGCGAACTGACAGAGGGCCTGACCCCCCCATCCACATCGACCACACACAAAAGAAAAACCGTTCCCTCCAGCTACTAATTATAATGCTAACTTTCAAAATTTCCCTGCATTTTAAAACAATGGAAAAATGGTGGTGGGATGATACTTAGAAGAATGGCTTCTTGTCTGTCTCCACTAACAAAAATAGGCAACACCAAGTCAGCTACTCCTTAGCATAGTTATGTCCGTCACAGCCTTCTTGGGTTTCAGGAGGCACATACAAACGTTATCAAAATTATGGTGAAACGCTGAAAACCTGCAAATAATTTTCAACGTACTGGTTAATTTGAAAACTCTCCAGCATACTTCTTGGAACAAGCCAGGTACCTGTGCCCACGCATAGAGGAGTATATAGAAACATGGTAGAATCCCAGCTGATGAAGCAAAGGATTCTAAAAGGAATGAGATGACCATGTGGATCCTGTTTAATTCTCTGAAACAGAATCCGCACTTTTCACCTGCCAAAAACATGCCCACTACTCTTCTCTGGGGATAATAAAAACAAACCAGCGATCTGACAGAGGGCCTGAACACCCATCCTGACCGACCCCACAAAAAAAAAAGTACTCTCCAGCTACTAATTATAATGCCAATTTGCAAAATTTTCCTGCATTTTTAAACAAAGGATAAATGATGGTGGGATGATACTTAGAAGAATGGCTTCTTGTCAGTCTCCACTAACAAAAATAGGCAAAACCAAGTCAGCTAGGCCTCAGCATAGTTATGTCCGTCGCAGCCTTCTTGGGTTTCAGGAGGCACAAACAAACGTTATCACAATTATGGTGAAACGCTGAACACCTGCAAATAATTTTCAACGTACTGCTTAATTGAAAAGCTCTGCGGCATACTTCTTGGAACAAGGCAGTTACCTGTTCTCACGCAAAGAGGAGTATATAGAACCATGGTGGATTTCCAGCTGATGAAGTAAAGGATTATTAAAGGAACGGGATGACCATAGGGATCATCGTTAATTCTCTGAAACAGAATCCGCCCTTTTCACCTGCCAAACACATGCCCACTTCTCCTCTCTGGGGATAATAAAAAATAACCAGCGAACTGACAGAGGGCCTGACCCCCCCCCATCCACATCGACTACACACACACAAAAAAAACCGTACCCTCCAGCTACTAATTATAATGCTAACTTGCAAAATTTCCCTGCATTTTAAAACAATGGAAAAATGGTGGTGAGATCATACTTAGAAGAATGGCTTCTTGTCTGTCTCCACTAACAAAAATAGGCAACACCAAGTCAGCTACTCCTCAGCATAGTTATGCCAGTCGCAGCCTTCTTGGGTTTCAGGAGGCACAAACACACGTTATCACAATTATGGTGAAATGCTGAACACCTGCAAAGAATTTTCAACGTAGTGGTTAATTGAAAAGCTCTGCGGCATACTTCTTGGAACAAGCCAGTTACCTGTTCCCACGCAAAGAGGAGTATATAGAACCATGGTGGATTTCCAGCTGATGAAGTAAAGGATTATTAAAGGAACGGGATGACCATGGGGATCATCGTTAATTCTCTGAAACAGAATCCGCCCTTTTCACCTGCCAAACACATGCCCACTTCTCCTCTCTGGGGATAATAAAAACTAACCGTCGAACTGACAGAGGGCCTGACTCCCCGCCATCCACATCGACCACACACAAAAAAAAAAACCGTACCCTCCAGCTACTAATTATAATGCTAACTTGCAAAATTTCCCTGCATTTTAAAACAATGGAAAAATGGTGGTGGGATGATACTTAGAAGAATGGCTTCTTGTCAGTCTCCACTAACAAAAATAGGCAACACCAAGTCAGCTACTCCTCAGCATAGTTATGTCCGTCGCAGCCTTCTTGGTTTTCAGGAGTCACAAACAAACGTTATCACAATTATGGTGAAACGCTGAACACCTGCAAATAATTTTCAACGTAGTGGTTAATTGAAAAGCTCTGCGGCATACTTCTTGGAACAAGGCAGTTACCTGTTCCCACGCAAAGAGGAGTATATGGAACCATGGTGAATTTCCAGCTGATGAATAAAGGATTATTAAAGGAACGGGATGACCATGGGGATCATCGTTAATTCTCTGAAACAGAATCTGCCCTTTTCACCTGCCAAACACATGCCCACTTCACATCTCTGGGGATAATAAAAACTAACCAGCGAACTGACAGAGGGCCTGACCCCCCGCCATCCACATCGACCACACACAAAAAAAAAACCCGTACCCTCCTGCTACTAATTATAATGCTAACTTGCAAAATTTCCCTGCATTTTAAAACAATGGAAAAATGGTGGTGGGATCATACTGAGAAGAATGGCTTCTTGTCTGTCTCCACTAACAAAAATAGGCAACACCAAGTCAGCTAATCCTCAGCATAGTTATGTCCGTCACAGCCTTCTTGGGTTTCAGGAGGGACATACAAACGTTATCAAAATTATGGTAAAATGCTGAACACCTGCAAATAATTTTCAACGTACTGTTTAATTTGAAAACTCTCCAGCATACTTCTTGGAACACGCCAGGTACCTGTGCCCACGCATAGAGGAGTATATAGAAACATGGTGGAATCCCAGCTGATGAAGCAAAGGATTCTTAAAGGAATAAGATGACCATGCGGATCCTGTTTAATTCTCTGAAACAGAATCCGCCCTTTTCACCTGCCAAACACATGCCCACTACTCTTCTCTGGGGATAATAAAAACAAACCAGCGATCTGACAGAGGGCCTGAACACCCATCCTGACCGACCCCACAAAACAAAAAAGTACCCTCCAGCTACTAATTATAATGCCAATTTGCAAAATTTCCCTGCATTTTTAAACAATGGAGAAATGATGGTGGGATGATTCTTAGAAGAATGGCTTCTTGTCAGTCTCCACTGACAAAAATAGGCAACACCAAGTCAGCTACGCCTCAGCATAGTTATGTCCGTCGCAGCCTTCTTGGGTTTCAGGAGGCACAAACAAACGTTATCACAATTATGGTGAAACGCTGAACACCTGCAAATAATTTTCAACGTACTGGTTAATTGAAAAGCTCTGCGGCATACTTCTTGGAACAAGCCAGTTACCTGTTCTCACGCAAAGAGGAGTATATAGAACCATGGTGGATTTCCAGCTGATGAAGTAAAGGATTATTAAAGGAACGGGATGACCATAGGGATCATCGTTAATTCTCTGAAACAGAATCCGTGCTTTTCACCTGCCAAACACATGCCCACTTCTCCTCTCTGGGGATAATAAAAACTAACCAGCGAACTGACAGAGGGCCTGACCCCACCATCCACATCGACCACACAAAAAAAAAAGCCGTACCCTCCAGCTACTAATTATAAAGCTAACTTGCAAAATTTCCCTGCATTTTAAAACAATGGAAAAATGATGGTGGGATGATACTTAGAAGAATGGCTTCTTGTCAGTCTCCATAAGAAAAATAGGCAACACCAAGTCAGCTACTCCTCAGCATAGTTATGTCCGTCGCAGCCTTCTTGGGTTTCAGGAGGCACAAACAAACGTTATCACCATTATGGTGAAACGCTGAACACCTGCAAATAATTTTCAACGTAGTGGTTAATTGAAAAGCTCTGCGGCATACTTCTTGGAACAATCCAGTTACCTGTTCCCACGCAAAGAGGAGTATATAGAACCATGGTGGATTTCCAGCTGATGAAGTAAAGGATTATTAAAGGAACGGGATGACCATGGGGATCATCGTTAATTCTCTGAAACAGAATCCGCCCTTTTCACCTGCCAAACACATGCCCACTTCTCCTCTCTGGGGATAATAAAAACTAACCAGCGAACTGACAGTGGGCCTGACCCCCCGATCCACATCGACCACACACAAAAAAAAAACCGTATCCTCCAGCTACTAATTATAATGCTAACTTGAATAATTTCCCTGCATTTTAAAACAATGGAAAAATGGTGGTGGGATGATACTTAGAAGAATGGCTTCTAGACAGTCTCCACTAACAAAAAATAGGCAACACCAAGTCAGCTACGCCTCAGCATAGTTATGTCCGACGCAGCCTTCTTGGGTTTCAGGGGGCACAAACACACGTTATCACAATTATGGTGAAACGCTGAACACCTGCAAGTAATTTTCAACGTAGTGGTTAATTGAAAAGCTCTGTGGCATACTTCTTGGAACAAGCCAGTTACCTGTTCCCACACAAAGAGGAGTATAGAGAACCATGGTGGATTTCCAGCTGATGAAGTAAAGGATTATTAAAGGAACGGGATGACCATGGGGATCATCGTTAATTCTCTGAAACAGAATCCGCCCTTTTCACCTGCCGAACACATGCCCACTACTCTTCTCTGGGGATAATAAAAACTAACCAGCAAACTGACAGAGGGCCTGACCCCCCCCCATCCACATCGACCACACACACAAAAAAAAAACCGTACCCTCCAGCTACTAATTATAATGCTAACTTGCAAAATTTCCTTGCATTTTAAAACAATGGAAAAATGATGGTGGGATGATACTTAGAAGAATGGCTTCTTCTCAGTCTCCACTGACAAAAATAGGCAACACCAAGTCAGCTACACCTCAGCATAGTTATGTCCGTAGCAGCCATATTTGGTTTCAGTAGGCACATACACACGTTATCACAATTATGGTGAAACGCTGAAAACCTGCAAAGGATTTTCAACATACTGGTTCATTGAAAAGCTCTGAGGCATACTTCTTGGAACAAGCCAGTTTCCTGTGCCCACGCATAGAGAAGTATATAGAACCATGGTGGATTCCCAGCTCATGAAGCAAAGGATTCTTAAAGGAATGGGATTACCATGCGGATCCTGTTTAATTCTCTGAAACAGATCCGCAGTTTTCACCTGCCATACTAATACCCACTTCTCCTCTCTGGGAATAATAAAAACAAACCAGCGAACTGACAGAGGGCCTGACCAACATATCCACACCGACCCCACAGGAAAAAAAAAAAAAAAAACACCGTAGCCTCCAGCTACTAATTATAATGCTAACTTGCAAAACATTCCCGCATTTTTAAACAATGGAAAAATGATGGTGAGATGATACTTAGAAAAATGGATTCTTGTCAGTCTCCACTAACAAAAATAGGCAAAACCAAGTCAGCTACGCCTCAGCATAGTTATGTCCGTCGCAGGCTTCTTGGGTTTCAGGAGGCACAAACAAACGTTATCACAATTATGGTGAAACGCTGAACACCTGCAAATAATTTTCAACGTAGTGGTTAATTGAAAAGCTCTGCAGCATACTTTTTGGAACAAGCCAGTTACCTGTTCCCACGCAAAGAGGAGTATATAGAACCTTGGTGGATTTCCAACTGATGAAGTAAAGGATTATTAAAGGAACGGGATTACCATGCGGATCATCGTTAATTCTGTGAAACAGAATCCGCCCTTTTCACCTGCCAAACACATGCCCACTTCTCCTCTCTGGGGATAAGAAAAACTAACCAGCGAACTGACAGAGGGCCTGACCCCCACAATCCACATCGACCACACAAAAAAAAAAACCGTACCCTCCAGCTACTTATTATAATGCTAACTTGCAAAATTTCCCTGCATTTTAAAACAATGGAAAAATGGTGGTGGGATGATACCTAGAAGAATGGCTTCTTGTCAGTCTCCACTAACAAAAATAGGCAACACCAAGTCAGCTACTCCTCAGCATACGTATGTCCATCGCAGCCTTCTTGGGTTTCAGGAGGCACAAACAAACGTTATCACAATTATGGTGAAACGCTGAACACCTGCAAATAATTTTCAACGTAGTGGTTAATTGAAAAGCTCTGCGGCACACTTCTTGGAACAAGCCAGTTACCTGTTCCCACGCAAAGAGGAGTATATAGAACCATGGTGGATTTCCAGCTGATGAAGTAAAGCATTATTAAAGGAACGGGATGACCATGGGGATCATCGTTAATTCTCTGAAACAGAATCTGCCCTTTTCACCTGCCAAACACATGCCCACTTCTCCTCTCTGGGGATAATAAAAACTAACCAGCGAACTGACAGAGGGCCTGACCCCACACCCCATCCACATCGATCACACACACAAAAAAAAAACCATACCCTCCAGCTACTAATTATAATGGTAACTTGCAAAATTTCCCTGCATTTTAAAACAATGTAAAAATGGTGGTGGGATGATACTTAGAAGAATGGCTTCTTGTCAGTCTCCACTGACAAAAATAGGCAACACCAAGTCAGCTACGCCTCAGCATAGTTATGTCCGTAGCAGCCATATTTGGTTTCAGTAGGCACATACACACGTTATCACAATTATGGTGAAACGCTGAAAACCTGCAAAGGATTTTCAACATACTGGTTAATTGAAAAGCTCTGAGGCATACTTCTTGGAACTAGCCAGTTTCCTGTGCCCACCCAAGAGAAGTATATAGATCCATGGTGGATTCCCAGCTCATGAAGCAAAGGATTCTTAAAGGAACGGGATTACCATGCGGATCCTGTTTAATTCTCTGAAACAGATCCGCAGTTTTCACCTGCCATACTAATACCCACTTCTCCTCTCCGGGGATAATAAAAACAAACCAGCGAACTGACAGACGGCCTGACCAACACATCCGCACCGACCCGACAGGAAAAAAAAAAAAAAAAAAAAAAAAAACACCGTAGCCTACAGCTACTAATTATAATGCTAACTTGCAAACTTTCCTGCATTTTTAAACAATGGAAAAATGGTGGTGAGATGATACTTAGAAGAATGGATTCTTGTCAGTCTCCACTAACAAAAATAGGCAAAACCAAGTCAGCTACGCCTCAGCATAGTTATGTCCGTCGCTGCCTTCTTGGGTTTCAGGAGGCACAAACAAACGTTATCACAATTATGGTGAAACGCTGAACACCTGCAAATAATTTTCAACGTACTGGTTAATTGAAAAGCTCTGCGGCATACTTCTTGGAACAAGCCAGTTACCTGTTCCCACGCAAAGAAGAGTATAGAGAACCATGGTGGATTTCCAGCTGATGAAGTAAAGGATTATTAAAGGAACGGGATGACCATGGGGATCATCGTTAATTCTCTGAAACAGAATCCGCCCTTTTGACCTGCCAAACACATGCCCACTTCTCCTCTCTGGGGATAATAAAAACTAACCAGCGAACTGACAGAGGGCCTGACCCCACCATCCACATCGACCACACAAAAAAAAGAAAAAACCGTACCCTCCAGCTACTAATTATAATGCTAACTTGCAAAATTTCCCTGTATATTAAAACAATGGAAAAATGGTGGTGGGATGATACTTAGAAGAATGGCTTCTTGTCAGTCTCCACTAACAAAAATAGGCAACACCAAGTCAGCTACTCCTCAGCATAGTTATGTCCGTCGCAGCCTTCTTGGGTTTCAGGAAGCACAAACAAAGGTTCTCATAATTATGGTGAAACGCTGAACACCTGCAAATAATTTTCAACGTAGTGGTTAATTGAAAAGCTCTGCGGCATACTTCTTGGAACAAGCCAGTTACCTGTTCCCACGCAAAGAGGAGTATAGAGAACCATGGTGGATTTCCAGCTGATGAAGTAAAGGATTATTAAAGGAACGGGATGACCATGGGGATCATCGTTAATTCTCTGAAACAGAATCCGCCCTTTTGACCTGCCAAACACATGCCCACTTCTCCTCTCTGGGGATAATAAAAACTAACCAGCGAACTGACAGAGGGCCTGACCCCCACCATCCACATCGACCACACACACAATAAAAAACGTACCCTCCAGCTACTAATTATAATGCTAACTTTCAAAATTTCCCTGCATTTTAAAACAATGGAAAAATGGTGGTGGGATAATACTTAGAAGAATGGCTTCTTGTCTGTCTCCACTAACAAAAATAGGCAACACCAAGTCAGCTACTCCTCAGCATAGTTATGTCCGTCGCAGCCTTCTTGTGTTTCAGGAGGGACATACAAACGTTATCAAAATTATGGTGAAACGCTGAAAACCTGCAAATAATTTTCAACGTACTGGTTAATTTGAAAACTCTCCAGCATAATTCTTGGAACAAGCCAGGTACCTGTGCCCACGCATAGAGGAGTATATAGAAACATGGTGGAATCCCAGCTGATGAAGCAAAGGATTCTTAAAGGAATGAGATGACCATGCGGATCCTGTTTAATTCTCTGAAACAGAATCCGCCCTTTTCACCTGCCAAACACATGCCCACTACTCTACTCTGGGGATAATAAAAACAAACCAGCGATCTGACAGAGGGCCTGAACACCCATCCTGACTGACCCCACAAAACAAAAAGGTACCCTGCAGCTACTAATTATAATGCCAATTTGCAAAATTTCCCTGCATTTTTAAACAATGGAGAAATGATGGTGGGATGATACTTAGAAGAATGGCTTCTTGTCAGTCTCCACTGACAAAAATAGGCAACACCAAGTCAGCTACGCCTCAGCATAGTTATGTCCGTAGCAGCCATATTTGGTTTCACTAGGCACATACATACATTATCACAATTATGGTGAAACGCTGAAAACCTGCAAAGGATTTTAAACATACTGGTTAATTGAAAAGTTCTGAGGCATACTTCTTGGAACAAGCCAGTTACCTGTTCCTACGCAAAGAGGAGTATATAGAACCATGGTGGATTTCCAGCTGATGAAGTAAAGGATTATTAAAGGAACGGGATGACCATGGGGATCATCGTTAATTCTCTGAAACAGAATCCGCCCTTTTCACCTGCCAAACACATGCCCACTTCTCCTCTCTGGGGATAATAAAAACTAAACAGCGAACTGACAGAGGGCCTGACACCTCCATCCACATCGACCACACACACAAAAAAAAAAACCGTACCCTCCAGCTACTAATTATAATGCTAACTTGCAAAATTTCCCTGCATTTTAAAACAATGGAAAAATGGTGGTGGGATGATACTTAGAAGAATGGCTTCTTGTCAGTCTCCACTAACAAAAATATGCAACACCAAGTCAGCTACTCCTCAGCATAGTTATGTCCGTCGCAGCCTTCTTGGGTTTCAGGAGACACAAACACACGTTATCATAATTATGGTGAAACGCTGAACACCTGCAAATAATGTTCAATGTACTGGTTAATTGAAAAGCTCTGCGGCATACTTCTTGGAACAAGCCAGTTACCTGTTCCCACGCAAAGAGCAGTATATAGAACCATGGTGGATTTCCAGCTGATGAAGTAAAGGATTATTAAAGGAATGGGATGACCATGGGGATCATCGTTAATTCTCTGAAACAGAATCCGCCCTTTTCACCTGCCAAACACATGCCCACTTCTCTTCTCTGGGGATAATAAAAACAAACCAGCGATCTGACAGAGGGCCTGAACACCCATCCTGACCGACCCCACAAAACAAAAAAGTACCCTCCAGCTACTAATTATAATGCGAATTTGTAAACTTTCCCTGCATTTTTAAACAATGGAGAAATGATGGTGGGATGATACTTAGAAGAATGGCTTCTTGTCAGTCTCCACTGACAAAAATACGCAACACCAAGTCAGCTACGCCTCAGCATAGTTATGTCCGTAGCAGCCATATTTGGTTTCAGTAGGCACATACACACGTTATCACAATTGGTGAAACGCTGAAAACCTGCAAAGGATTTTCAACATACTGGTTAATTGAAAAGCTCTGAGGCATACTTCTTGGAACAAGCCAGTTTCCTGTGCCCACGCATAGACAAGTATATAGAACCATGGTGGATTCCCAGCTCCTGAAGCAAAGGATTCTTAAAGAAACGGGATTACCATGCGGATCCTGTTTAATTCTCTGAAACAGATCCACAGTTTTCATCTGCCATACTAATACCCACTTCTCCTCTCTGGGGATAATAAAAACAAACCAGCGAACTGACAGAGGGCCTGACCAACACATCCACACCGACCCCACAGGAATAAAAAAAAAAAAAACACCGTAGCCTCCAGCTACTAATTATAATGCTAACTTGCAAAATTTCCCTGCATTTTAAAACAATGGAAAAATGGTGGTGGGATGATACCTAGAAGAATGGCTTCTTGTCAGTCTCCACTAACAAAAATAGGCAACACCAAGTCAGCTACTCCTCAGCATAGTTATGTCCGTCGCAGCCTTCTTGGGTTTCAGGAGGCACAAACAAAGGTTCTCACAATTATGGTGAAACGCTGAACACCTGCAAATAATTTTCAACGTAGTGGTTAATTGAAAAGCTCTGCGGCATACTTCTTGGAACAAGCCAGTTACCTGTTCCCACGCAAAGGGGAGTATATAGAACCATGGTGGATTTCCAGCTGATGAAGTAAAGGATTATTAAAGGAATGGGATGACCATGGGGATCATCGTTAATTCTCTGAAACAGAATCCGCCCTTTTCACCTGCCAAACACAGGCCCACTTCTCCTCTCTGGGGATAATAAAAACTAACCAGCGAACTGACAGAGGGCCTGACCCCCCCATCCACATCGACCACCCCCAAAAAAAAAACCGTACCCTCCAGCTACTAATTATAATGCTAACTTGCAAAATTTCCCTGCACTTTAAAACAATGGAAAAATGGTGGTGGGATGATACTTAGAAGAATGGCTTCTTGTCAGTCTCCACTAACAAAAATAGGCAACACCAAGTCAGCTACTCCTCAGCATAGTTATGTCCGTCGCAGCCTTCTTGGGTTTCAGGAGGCACAAACACACGTTATCACAATTATGGTGAAACACTGAACACCTGCAAATAATTTTCAACGTAGTGGTTAATTGAAAAGCTCTGCGGCATACTTCTTGGAACAAGCCAGTTACCTGTTCCCACGCAAAGAGGAGTATATAGAACCATGGTGGATTTCCAGCTGATCAAGTAAAGGATTATTAAAGGAACGGGATGACCATGGGGATCATCGTTAATTCTCTGAAACAGAATCCGCCCTTTTCACCTGCCAAACACATGCCCACTTCTCCTCTCTGGGGATAATAAAAACTAACCAGTGAACTGACAGAGGGCCTGACCCCCAACATCCACATAGACCACACAAAAAAAAAAAACGTACCCTCCAGCTACTAATTATAATGCTAACTTGCAAAATTTCCCTGCATTTTAAAACAATGGAAAAATGGTGGTGGGATCATACTTAGAAGAATGGCTTCTTGTCTGTCTCCACTAACAAAAATAGGCAACACCAAGTCAGCTACTCCTCAGCATAGTTATGTCCGTCGCAGCCTTCTTGGGTTTCAGGAGGAACACACAAACGTTATCAAAATTATGGTGAAACGCTGAACACCTGCAAATAATTTTCAACGTACTGGTTAATTTGAAAACTCTCCAGCATACTTCTTGGAACAAGCCAGGTACCTGTGCCCACGCATAGAGGAGTATATAGAAACATGGTGGAATCCCAGCTGATGAAGCAAAGGATTCTTAAACGAATGAGATGACCATGCGGATCCTGTTTAATTCTCTGAAACAGAATCCGCACTTTTCACCTGCCAAACACATGCCCACTACTCTTCTCTGGGGATAATAAAAACAAACCAGCGATCTGACAGAGGGCCTCAACACCCATCCTGACCGACCCCACAAAACAAAAAAGTACCCTCCAGCTACTAATTATAATGCCAATTTGCAAAATTTCCCTGCATTTTTAAACAATGGAGAAATGATGGTGGGATGATAGTTAGAAGAATGGCTTCTTCTCAGTCTCCACTGACAAAAATAGGCAACACCAAGTCAGCTACACCTCAGCATAGTTATGTCCGTAGCAGCCATATTTGGTTTCAGTAGGCACATACACACGTTATCACAATTATGGTGAAACGCTGAAAACCTGCAAAGGATTTTCAACATACTGGTTCATTGAAAAGCTCTGAGGCATACTTCTTGGAACAAGCCAGTTTCCTGTGCCCACGCATAGAGAAGTATATAGAACCATGGTGGATTCCCAGCTCATGAAGCAAAGGATTCTTAAAGGAACGGGATTACCATACGGATCCTGTTTAATTCTCTGAAACAGATCCGCAGTTTTCACCTGCCATACTAATACCCACTTCTCCTCTCTGGGAATAATAAAAACAAACCAGCGAACTGACAGAGGGCCTGACCAACACATCCACACCGACCCCACAGGAAAAAAAAAAAAAAACACCGTAGCCTCCAGCTACTAATTATAATGCTAACTTGCAAAACATTCCCGCATTTTTAAACAATGGAAAAATGATGGTGAGATGATACTTAGAAGAATGGATTCTTGTCAGTCTCCACTAACAAAAATAGGCAAAACCAAGTCAGCTACGCCTCAGCATAGTTATGTCCGTCGCAGGCTTCTTGGGTTTCAGGAGGCACAAACAAACGTTATCACAATTATGGTGAAACGCTGAACACCTGCAAATAATTTTCAACGTAGTGGTTAATTGAAAAGCTCTGCAGCATACTTTTTGGAACAAGCCAGTTACCTGTTCCCACGCAAAGAGGAGTATATAGAACCATGGTGGATTTCCAACTGATGAAGTAAAGGATTATTAAAGGAACGGGATTACCATGCGGATCATCGTTAATTCTGTGAAACAGAATCCGCCCTTTTCACCTGCCAAACACATGCCCACTTCTCCTCTCTGGGGATAAGAAAAACTAACCAGCGAACTGACAGAGGGCCTGACCCCCACCATCCACATCGACCACACAAAAAAAAAAACCGTACCCTCCAGCTACTTATTATAATGCTAACTTGCAAAATTTCCCTGCATTTTAAAACAATGGAAAAATGGTGGTGGGATGATACCTAGAAGAATGGCTTCTTGTCAGTCTCCACTAACAAAAATAGGCAACACCAAGTCAGCTACTCATCAGCATACGTATGTCCATCGCAGCCTTCTTGGGTTTCAGGAGGCACAAACAAACGTTATCACAATTATGGTGAAACGCTGAACACCTGCAAATAATTTTCAACGTAGTGGTTAATTGAAAAGCTCTGTGGCACACTTCTTGGAACAAGCCAGTTACCTGTTCCCACGCAAAGAGGAGTATATAGAACCATGGTGGATTTCCAGCTGATGAAGTAAAGCATTATTAAAGGAACGGGATGACCATGGGGATCATCGTTAATTCTCTGAAAGAGAATCTGCCCTTTTCACCTGCCAAACACATGCCCACTTCTCCTCTCTGGGGATAATAAAAACTAACCAGCGAACTGACAGAGGGCCTGACCCCACCCCCCATCCACATCGATCACACACACACAAAAAAAACCATACCCTCCAGCTACTAATTATAATGGTAACTTGCAAAATTTCCCTGCATTTTAAAACAATGGAAAAATGGTGGTGGGATGATACTTAGAAGAATGGCTTCTTGTCAGTCTCCACTGACAAAAATAGGCAACACCAAGTCAGCTACGCCTCAGCATAGTTATGTCCGTAGCAGCCATATTTGGTTTCAGTAGGCACATACACACGTTATCACAATTATGGTGAAACGCTGAAAACCTGCAAAGGATTTTCAACATACTGGTTAATTGAAAACCTCTGAGGCATACTTCTTGGAACTAGCCAGTTTCCTGTGCCCACGCAAGAGAAGTATATAGATCCATGGTGGATTCCCAGCTCATGAAGCAAAGGATTCTTAAAGGAACGGGATTACCATGCGGATCCTGTTTAATTCTCTGAAACAGATCCGCAGTTTTCACCTGCCATACTAATACCCACTTCTCCTCTCTGGGGATAATAAAAACAAACCAGCGAACTGACAGACGACCTGACCAACACATCCACACCGACCCGACAGGAAAAAAAAAAAAAAAAAAAAAAACACCGTAGCCTCCAGCTACTAATTATAATGCTAACTTGCAAACTTTCCTGCATTTTTAAACAATGGAAAAATGGTGGTGAGATGATACTTAGAAGAATGGATTCTTGTCAGTCTCCACTAACAAAAATAGGCAAAACCAAGTCAGCTACGCCTCAGCATAGTTATGTCCGTCGCAGCCTTCTTGGGTTTCAGGAGGCACAAACAAACGTTATCACAATTATGGTGAAACGCTGAACACCTGCAAATAATTTTCAACGTAGTGGTTAATTGAAAAGCTCTGCGGCATACTTCTTGGAACAAGCCAGTTACCTGTTCCCACGCAAAGAAGAGTATAGAGAACCATGGTGGATTTCCAGCTGATGAAGTAAAGGATTATTAAAGGAACAGGATGACCATGGGGATCATCGTTAATTCTCTGAAACAGAATCCGCCCTTTTGACCTGCCAAACACATGCCCACTTCTCCTCTCTGGGGATAATAAAAACTAACCAGCGAACTGACAGAGGGCCTGACCCCACCATCCACATCGACCACACAAAAAAAAGAAAAAACTGTACCCTCCAGCTACTAATTATAATGCTAACTTGCAAAATTTCCCTGCATTTTAAAACAATGGAAAAATGGTGGTGGGATGATACTTAGAAGAATGGCTTCTTGTCAGTCTCCACTAACAAAAATAGGCAACACTAAGACAGCTACTCCTCAGCATAGTTATGTCCGTCGCAGCCTTCTTGGGTTTCAGGAAGCACAAACAAAGGTTCTCACAATTATGGTGAAACGCTGAACACCTGCAAATAATTTTCAACGTAGTGGTTAATTGAAAAGCTCTGCGGCATACTTCTTGGAACAAGCCAGTTACCTGTTCCCACGCAATGAGGAGTATATAGAACCATGGTGGATTTCCAGCTGATGAAGTAAAGGATTATTAAAGGAACGGGATGACCATGGGGATCATCTTTAATTCTCTGAAACAGAATCTGCCCTTTTCACCTGCCAAACACATGCCCACTTCTCCTCTCTGGGAATAATAAAAACTAACCATCGAACTGACAGAGGGCCTGACCCCTACTATCCACATCGACCACACACACAATAAAAAACGTACCCTCCAGCTACTAATTATAATGCTAACTTGCAAAATTTCCCTGCATTTTAAAACAATGGAAAAATGGTGGTGGGATCATACTTAGAAGAATGGCTTCTTGTCTGTCTCCACTAACAAAAATAGGCAACACCAAGTCAGCTACTCCTCAGCATAGTTATGTCCGTCGCAGCCTTCTTGGGTTTCAGGAGGGACATACAAACGTTATCAAAATTATGGTGAAACGCTGAAAACCTGCAAATAATTTTCAACGTACTGGTTAATTTGAAAACTCTCCAGCATAATTCTTGGAACAAGCCAGGTACCTGTGCCCACGCATAGAGGAGTATATAGAAACATGGTGGAATCCCAGCTGATGAAGCAAAGGATTCCTAAAGGAATGAGATGACCATGCGGATCCTGTTTAATTCTCTGAAACAGAATCCGCCCTTTTCACCTGCCAAACACAGGCCCACTACTCTTCTCTGGGCATAATAAAAACAAACCAGCGATCTGACAGAGGGCCTGAACACCCATCCTGACTGACCCCACAAAACAAAAAGGTACCCTCCAGCTACTAATTATAATGCCAATTTGCAAAATTTCCCTGCATTTTTAAACAATGGAGAAATGATGGTGGGATGATACTTAGAAGAATGGCTTCTTGTCAGTCTCCACTGACAAAAATAGGCAACACCAAGTCAGCTACGCCTCAGCATAGTTATGTCCGTAGCAGCCATATTTGGTTTCACTAGGCACATACACACGTTATCACAATTATGGTGAAACGCTGAACACCTGCAAATAATTTTCAACGTAGTGGTTAATTGAAAAGCTCTGCGGCATACTTCTTGGAACAAGCCAGTTACGTGTTCCCACGCAAAGAGGAGTATAGAGAACCATGGTGGATTTCCAGCTGATGAAGTAAAGGATTATTAAAGGAACGGGATGACCATGGGGATCATCGTTAATTCTCTGAAACAGAATCCACCCTTTTCACCTGCCAAACACATGCCCACTTCTCCTCTCTGGGGATAATAAAAACTAACCAGCGAACTGACAGTGGGCCTGACCCCCCCCCATCCGCATCGACTACACACACAAAAAAAAACCGTACCCTCCAGCTACTAATTATAATGCTAACTTGCAAAATTTCCCTGCATTTTAAAACAATGGAAAAATGGTGGTGGGATCATACTTAGAAGAATGGCTTCTTGTCTGTCTCCACTAACAAAAATAGGCAACACCAAGTCAGCTACTCCTCAGCATAGTTATGTCCGTCACAGCCTTCTTGGCTTTCAGGAGGAACATACAAACGTTATCAAAATTATGGTGAAACGCTGAACACCTGAAAATAATTTTCAACGTACTGGTTAATTTGAAAACTCTCCAGCATAATTCTTGGAACAAGCCAGGTACCTGTGCCCACGCATAGAGGAGTATATAGAAACATGGTGGAATCCCAGCTGATGAAGCAAAGGATTCTTAAAGGAATGAGATGACCATGCGGATCCTGTTTAATTCTCTGAAACAGAATCCGCACTTTTCACCTGCCAAACACATGCCCACTACTCTTCTCTGGGGATAATAAAAACAAACCAGCGATCTGACAGAGGGCCTGAACACCCATCCTGACCGACCCCACAAAACAAAAAAGTACCCTCCAGCTACTAATTATAATGCCAATTTGCAAAATTTCCCTGCATTTTTAAACAATGGAGAAATGATGGTGGGATGATACTTAGAAGAATGGCTTCTTGTCAGTCTCCACTGACAAAAATAGGCAACACCAAGTCAGCTACGCCTCAGCATAGTTATGTCCGTAGCAGCCATATTTGGATTCAGTAGGCACATACACACGTTATCACAATTATGGTGAAACGCTGAAAACCTGCAAAGGATTGTCAACATACTGGTTAATTGAAAAGCTCTGAGGCATACTTCTTGGAACTAGCCAGTTTCCTGTGCCCACGCGGGGGCAAGTATATAGAACCATGGTGGATTCCCAGATCATGAAGCAAAGCATTGTTAAGGGAACTGGATTACCATGCGGATCCTGTTTAATTCTCTGAAACAGATCCGCAGTTTTCACCTGCCATACTAATACCCACTTCTCCTCTCTGGGGATAATAAAAACCAACCGGGGAACTGACAGAGGGCCTGACCAACACATCCACACCGACCCCACAGGAAAAAAAAAACAAAAAACACCGTAGCCTCCAGCTACTAATTATAATGCTAACTTGCAAAATTTTCCTGCATTTTTAAACAATGGAAAAATGATGGTGAGATGATACTTACAAGAATGGATTCTTGTCAGTCTCCACTAACAAAAATAGGCAAAACCAAGTCAGCTACGCCTCAGCATAGTTATGTCCATCGCAGCCTTCTTGGGTTTCAGGACGCACAAACAAAGGTTCTCACAATTATGGTGAAACGCTGAACACCTGCAAATAATTTTCAACGTAGTGGTTAATTGAAAAGCTCTGCGGCATACTTCTTGGAACAAGGCAGTTACCTGTTCCCACGCAAAGAGGAGTATAGAGAACCATGGTGGATTTCCAGCTGATGAAGTAAAGGATTATTAAAGGAACGGGATGACCATGGGGATCATCGTTATTTCTCTGAAACAAAATACGCCCTTTTCACCTGCCAAACACATGCCCACTTCTCCTCTCTGGGGATAATAAAAACTAACCAGCGAACTGACAGAGGGCCTGACCCCCCCCATCCACATCCACCACACACACACAAAAAAAACCGTACCCTCCAGCTACTAATTATAATGCTAACTTGCAAAATTTCCCTGCATTTTAAAACAATGGAAAAATGGTGGTGGGATGATACTTAGAAGAATGGCTTCTTGTCAGTCTCCACTAACAAAAATAGGCAACACCAAGTCAGCTACTCCTCAGCATAGTTATGTCCGTCGCAGCCTTCTTGGATTTCAGGAGGGACATACAAACGTTATCAAAATTATGGTGAAACGCTGAAAACCTGCAAATTATTTTCAACGTACTGGTTAATCTGAAAACTCTCCAGCATAATTCTTGGAACAAGCCAGGTACCTGTGCCCACGCATAGAGCAGTATATAGAATCATGGTGGAATCCCAGCTCATGAAGCAAAGGATTCTTAAAGGAACGGGATTACCATGCGGATCCTGTTTAATTCTCTGAAACAGATCCGCAGTTTTCCCCGGCCATACTAATACCCACTTCTCCTCTCTGGGGATACTAAAAACCAACCGGGGAACTGACAGAGGGGCTGACCAACACATCCACACCGACTACACAGGAAAAAAAAAAAAAAAACACCGTAGCCTCCAGCTACTAATTATAATGCTAACTTGCAAAATTTTCCTGCATTTTTAAACAATGGAAAAATGATGGTGAGATGATACTTACAAGAATGGATTCTTGTCAGTCTCCACTAACAAAAATAGGCAAAACCAAGTCAGCTTCGCCTCAGCATAGTTATATCCGTCACAGCCTTCTTGGGTTTCAGGAGGCACAAACAAACGTTATCACAATTATGGTGAAACGCTATACACCTGCAAATAATTTTCAACGTACTGGTTAATTGAAAAGCTCTGCGTCATACTTCTTGGAACAAGCCAGTTACCTATTCCCACGCAAAGAGGAGTATATAGAACCATGGTGGATTTCCAGCTGATGAAGTAAAGGATTATTAAAGGAACGGCATGACCATGGGGATCATCGTTAATTCTCTGAAACAGAATCCGCCCTTTTCACCTGCCAAACACATGCCCACTTCTCCTCTCTGGGGATAATAAAAACTAACCAGCGAACGGACAGAGGGCCTGACCCCACCATCCACATCGACCACACAAAAAAAAGAAAAAACTGTACCCTCCAGCTACTAATTATAATGCTAACTTGCAAAATTTCCCTGCATTTTAAAACAATGGAAAAATGGTGGTGGGATGATACTTAGAAGAATGGCTTCTTGTCAGTCTCCACTAACAAAAATAGGCAACACTAAGACAGCTACTCCTCAGCATAGTTATGTCCGTCGCAGCCTTCTTGGGTTTCAGGAAGCACAAACAAAGGTTCTCACAATTATGGTGAAACGCTGAACACCTGCAAATAATTTTCAACGTAGTGGTTAATTGAAAAGCTCTGCGGCATACTTCTTGGAACAAGCCAGTTACCTGTTCCCACGCAATGAGGAGTATATAGAACCATGGTGGATTTCCAGCTGATGAAGTAAAGGATTATTAAAGGAACGGGATGACCATGGGGATCATCTTTAATTCTCTGAAACAGAATCTGCCCTTTTCACCTGCCAAACACATGCCCACTTCTCCTCTCTGGGAATAATAAAAACTAACCATCGAACTGACAGAGGGCCTGACCCCTACTATCCACATCGACCACACACACAATAAAAAACGTACCCTCCAGCTACTAATTATAATGCTAACTTGCAAAATTTCCCTGCATTTTAAAACAATGGAAAAATGGTGCTGGGATCATACTTAGAAGAATGGCTTCTTGTCTGTCTCCACTAACAAAAATAGGCAACACCAAGTCAGCTACTCCTCAGCATAGTTATGTCCGTCGCAGCCTTCTTGGGTTTCAGGAGGGACATACAAACGTTATCAAAATTATGGTGAAACGCTGAAAACCTGCAAATAATTTTCAACGTACTGGTTAATTTGAAAACTCTCCAGCATAATTCTTGGAACAAGCCAGGTACCTGTGCCCACGCATAGAGGAGTATATAGAAACATGGTGGAATCCCAGCTGATGAAGCAAAGGATTCTTAAAGGAATGAGATGACCATGCGGATCCTGTTTAATTCTCTGAAACAGAATCCGCCCTTTTCACCTGCCAAACACAGGCCCACTACTCTTCTCTGGGCATAATAAAAACAAACCAGCGATCTGACAGAGGGCCTGAACACCCATCCTGACTGACCCCACAAAACAAAAAGGTACCCTCCAGCTACTAATTATAATGCCAATTTGCAAAATTTCCCTGCATTTTTAAACAATGGAGAAATGATGGTGGGATGATACTTAGAAGAATGGCTTCTTGTCAGTCTCCACTGACAAAAATAGGCAACACCAAGTCAGCTACGCCTCAGCATAGTTATGTCCGTAGCAGCCATATTTGGTTTCACTAGGCACATACACACGTTATCACAATTATGGTGAAACGCTGAAAACCTGCAAAGCATTTTCAACATACTGGTTAATTGAAAAGCTCTGAGGCATACTTCTTGGAACAAGCCAGTTACCTGTTCCCACGCAAAGAGGAGTATATTGAACCATGGTGGATTTCCAGCTGATGAAGTAAAGGAATATTAAAGGAACGGGATGACCATGGGGATCATCGTTAATTCTCTGAAACAGAATCCGCCCTTTTCACCTGCCAAACACATGCCCACTTCTCCTCTCTGGGGATAATAAAAACTAAACAGCGAACTGACAGAGGGCCTGACCCCCCCATCCACATCGACCACACACACAAAAAAAAAACCGTACCCTCCAGCTACTAATTATAATGCTAACTTGCAAAATTTCCCTGCATTTTAAAACAATGGAAAAATGGTGGTGGGATGATACTTAGAAGAATGGATTCTTGTCAGTCTCCACTAACAAAAATAGGCAACACCAAGTCAGCTACTCCTCAGCATAGTTATGTCCGTCGCAGCCTTCTTGGGTTTCAGGAGGCACAAACAAACGTTATCAAAATTATGGTGAAACGCTGAACACCTGCAAATAATTTTCAACGTACTGGTTAATTGAAAATCTCTGCGGCATACTTCTTGGAACAAGCCAGTTACCTGTTCCCACGCAAAGAGGAGTATATAGAACCATGGTGGATTTCCAGCTGATCAAGTAAAGGATTATTAAAGGAACGGGATGACCATGGGGATCACCGTTAATTCTCTGAAACAGAATCCGCCTTTTCACCTGCCAAACACATGCCCACTTCTCCTCTCTGGGGATAATAAAAACTAACCAGCGAACTGACAGAGGGCCTGACCCCCCCCCATCCACATCGACCACACACACAAAAAAAAACTGTACCCTCCAGCTACTAATTATAATGCTAACTTGCAAAATTTCCCTGCATTTTAAAACAATGGAAAAATGGTGGTGGGATGATACTTAGAAGAATGGCTTCCTGTCAGTCTCCACTAACGAAAAAAGGCGACACCAAGTCAGCTACTCCTCAGCATAGTTATGTCCGTCGCAGCCTTCTTGGGATTCAGGAGACACAAGCACACGTTATCACAATTATGGTGAAACGCTGAACACCTTCAAATAATTTTCAACGTAGTGGTTAATTGAAAAGCTCTGCGGCATACTTCTTGGAACAAGCCAGTTACCTGTTCCCAAGCAAAGAGGAGTATATAGAACCATGGTGGATTTCCAGCTGATGAAGTAAAGGATTATTAAAGGAACGGGATGACCATGGGGATCATCGTTAATTCTCTGAAACAGAATCCGCCCTTTTCACCTGCCAAACACATGCCCACTTCTCCTCTCTGGGGATAATAAAAACTAACCAGCGAACTGACAGAGGGCGTGACCCCCCCATCCACATCGACCACACACAAAAAAAAAAACCGTACCCTCCAGCTACTAATTATAATGCTAACTTGCAAAATTTCCCTGCATTTTAAAACAATGGAAAAATGGTGGTGGGATGATACTTAGAAGAATGGCTTCTTGTCAGTCTCCACTAACAAAAATAGGCAACACCAAGTCAGCTACTCCTCAGCATAGTTATGTCCGTCGCAGCCTTCTTGGGTTTCAGGAGGCACAAACAAAGGTTCTCACAATTATGGTGAAACGCTGAACACCTGCAAATAATTTTCAACGTAGTGGTTAATTGAAAAGCACTGCGGCATACTTCTTGGAACAAGCCAGTTACCTGTACCCACGCAAAGAGGAGTATATAGAACCATGGTGGATTTCCAGCTGATGAAGTAAAGGATTATTAAAGGAATGGGATGACCATGGGGATCATCGTTAATTCTCTGAAACAGAATCCGCCCTTTTCACCTGCCAAACACATGCCCACTTCTCCTCTCTGGGGATAATAAAAACTAACCAGCGAACTGACAGAGGGCCTGACTCCCCCATCCACATCGACCACCCCCAAAAAAAAAACCGTACCCTCCAGCTACTAATTATAATGCTAACTTGCAAAATTTCCCTGCACTTTAAAACAATGGAAAAATGGTGGTGGGATGATACTTAGAAGAATGGCTTCTTGTCAGTCTCCACTAACAAAAATAGGCAACACCAAGTCAGCTAATCCTCAGCATAGTTATGTCCGTCGCAGCCTTCTTGGGTTTCAGGAGGCACAAACACACGTTATCACAATTATGGTGAAACACTGAACACCTGCAAATAATTTTCAACGTAGTGGTTAATTGAAAAGCTCTGAGGCATACTTCTTGGAACAAGCCAGTTACCTGTTCCCACGCAAAGAGGAGTATATAGAACCATGGTGGATTTCCAGCTGATCAAGTAAAGGATTATTAAAGGAACGGGATGACCATGGGGATCATCGTTAATTCTCTGAAACAGAATCCGCACTTTTGACCTGCCAAACACATGCCCACTACTCTTCTCTGGGGATAATAAAAACAAACCAGCGATCTGACAGAGGGCCTGAACACCCATCCTGACCGACCCCACAAAACAAAAAAGTACCCTCCAGCTACTAATTATAATGCCAATTTGCAAAATTTCCCTGCATTTTTAAACAATGGAGAAATGATGGTGGGATGATACTTAGAAGAATGGCTTCTTGTCAGTCTCCACTGACAAAAATAGGCAACACCAAGTCAGCTACGCCTCAGCATAGTTATGTCCGTAGCAGCCATATTTGGTTTCAGTAGGCACATACACACGTTATCACAATTATGGTGAAACGCTGAAAACCTGCAAAGGATTGTCAACATACTGGTTCATTGAAAAGCTCTGAGGCACACTTCTTGGAACTAGCCAGTTTCCTGTGCCCACGCATAGACAAGTATATAGAACCATGGTGGATTCCCAGCTCATGAAGCAAAGGATTGTTAAAGTAACGGGATTACCATGCGGATCCTGTTTAATTCTCTGAAACAGATCCGCAGTTTTCACCTGCCATACTAATACCCACTTCTCCTCTCTGGGGATAATAAAAACAAACCAGCGAACTGACAGAGGGCCTGACCAACACATCCACACCGACCCCACAGGAAAGAAAAAACAAAAAAAAACACCGTAGCCTCCAGCTACTAATTATAATGCTAACTTGCAAAATTTCCCTGCATTTTAAAACAATGGAAAAATGGTGGTGGGATGATACTTAGAAGAATGGCTTCTTGTCAGTCTCCACTAACAAAAATAGGCAACACCAAGTCACCTACTCCTCAGCATAGTTATGTCCGTCGCAGCCTTCTAGGGTTTCAGGAGGCTCAAACAAAGGTTCTCACAATTATGGTAAAACGCTGAACACCTGCAAATAATTTTCAACGTAGTGGTTAATTGAAAAGCTCTGCGGCATACTTCTTGGAACAAGCCAGTTACGTGTTCCCACGCAAAGAGGAGTATAGAGAACCATGGTGGATTTCCAGCTGATGAAGTAAAGGATTATTAAAGGAACGGGATGACCATGGGGATCATCGTTAATTCTCTGAAACAGAATCCACCCTTTTCACCTGCCAAACACATGCCCACTTCTCCTCTCTGGGGATAATAAAAACTAACCAGCGAACTGACAGTGGGCCTGACCCCCCCCATCCGCATCGACCACACACAAAAAAAAAAACCGTACCCTCCAGCTACTAATTATAATGCTAACTTGCAAAATTTCCCTGCATTTTAAAACAATGGAAAAATGGTGGTGGGATCATACTTAGAAGAATGGCTTCTTGTCTGTCTCCACTAACAAAAATAGGCAACACCAAGTCAGCTACTCCTCAGCATAGTTATGTCCGTCACAGCCTTCTTGGCTTTCAGGAGGAACATACAAACGTTACCAAAATTATGGTGAAACGCTGAACACCTGAAAATAATTTTCAACGTACTGGTTAATTTGAAAACTCTCCAGCATAATTCTTGGAACAAGCCAGGTACCTGTGCCCACGCATAGAGGAGTATATAGAAACATGGTGGAATCCCAGCTGATGAAGCAAAGGATTCTTAAAGGAATGAGATGACCATGCGGATCCTGTTTAATTCTCTGAAACAGAATCCGCACTTTTCACCTGCCAAACACATGCCCACTACTCTTCTCTGGGGATAATAAAAACAAACCAGCGATCTGACAGAGGGCCTGAACACCCATCCTGACCGACCCCACAAAACAAAAAAGTACCCTCCAGCTACTAATTATAATGCCAATTTGCAAAATTTCCCTGCATTTTTAAACAATGGAGAAATGATGGTGGGATGATACTTAGAAGAATGGCTTCTTGTCAGTCTCCACTGACAAAAATAGGCAACACCAAGTCAGCTACGCCTCAGCATAGTTATGTCCGTAGCAGCCATATTTGGATTCAGTAGGCACATACACACGTTATCACAATTATGGTGAAACGCTGAAAACCTGCAAAGGATTGTCAACATACTGGTTAATTGAAAAGCTCTGAGGCATACTTCTTGGAACTAGCCAGTTTCCTGTGCCCACGCGGGGACAAGTATATAGAACCATGGTGGATTCCCAGATCATGAAGCAAAGCATTGTTAAGGGAACTGGATTACCATGCGGATCCTGTTTAATTCTCTGAAACACATCCGCAGTTTTCACCTGCCATACTAATACCCACTTCTCCTCTCTGGGGATAATAAAAACCAACCGGGGAACTGACAGAGGGCCTGACCAACACATCCACACCGACCCCACAGGAAAAAAAAAACAAAAAACACCGTAGCCTCCAGCTACTAATTATAATGCTAACTTGCAAAATTTTCCTGCATTTTTAAACAATGGAAAAATGATGGTGAGATGATACTTACAAGAATGGATTCTTGTCAGTCTCCACTAACAAAAATAGGCAAAACCAAGTCAGCTACGCCTCAGCATAGTTATGTCCATCGCAGCCTTCTTGGGTTTCAGGACGCACAAACAAAGGTTCTCACAATTATGGTGAAACGCTGAACACCTGCAAATAATTTTCAACGTAGTGGTTAATTGAAAAGCTCTGCGGCATACTTCTTGGAACAAGGCAGTTACCTGTTCCCACGCAAAGAGGAGTATAGAGAACCATGGTGGATTTCCAGCTGATGAAGTAAAGGATTATTAAAGGAACGGGATGACCATGGGGATCATCGTTATTTCTCTGAAACAAAATACGCCCTTTTCACCTGCCAAACACATGCCCACTTCTCCTCTCTGGGGATAATAAAAACTAACCAGCGAACTGACAGAGGGCCTGACCCCCCCCATCCACATCCACCACACACACACAAAAAAAACCGTACCCTCCAGCTACTAATTATAATGCTAACTTGCAAAATTTCCCTGCATTTTAAAACAATGGAAAAATGGTGGTGGGATGATACTTAGAAGAATGGCTTCTTGTCAGTCTCCACTAACAAAAATAGGCAACACCAAGTCAGCTACTCCTCAGCATAGTTATGTCCGTCGCAGCCTTCTTGGATTTCAGGAGGGACATACAAACGTTATCAAAATTATGGTGAAACGCTGAAAACCTGCAAATTATTTTCAACGTACTGGTTAATCTGAAAACTCTCCAGCATAATTCTTGGAACAAGCCAGGTACCTGTGCCCACGCATAGAGCAGTATATAGAATCATGGTGGAATCCCAGCTCATGAAGCAAAGGATTCTTAAAGGAACGGGATTACCATGCGGATCCTGTTTAATTCTCTGAAACAGATCCGCAGTTTTCCCCGGCCATACTAATACCCACTTCTCCTCTCTGGGGATACTAAAAACCAACCGGGGAACTGACAGAGGGGCTGACCAACACATCCACACCGACTACACAGGAAAAAAAAAAAAAAAACACCGTAGCCTCCAGCTACTAATTATAATGCTAACTTGCAAAATTTTCCTGCATTTTTAAACAATGGAAAAATGATGGTGAGATGATACTTACAAGAATGGATTCTTGTCAGTCTCCACTAACAAAAATAGGCAAAACCAAGTCAGCTTCGCCTCAGCATAGTTATATCCGTCACAGCCTTCTTGGGTTTCAGGAGGCACAAACAAACGTTATCACAATTATGGTGAAACGCTATACACCTGCAAATAATTTTCAACGTACTGGTTAATTGAAAAGCTCTGCGGCATACTTCTTGGAACAAGCCAGTTACCTATTCCCACGCAAAGAGGAGTATATAGAACCATGGTGGATTTCCAGCTGATGAAGTAAAGGATTATTAAAGGAACGGCATGACCATGGGGATCATCGTTAATTCTCTGAAACAGAATCCGCCCTTTTCACCTGCCAAACACATGCCCACTTCTCCTCTCTGGGGATAATAAAAACTAACCAGTGAACTGACAGAGGGCCTGACCCCCACCATCCACATCGACCACATACAAAAAAAAACCGTACCCTCCAGCTACTAATTATAATGCTAACTTGCAAAATTTCCCTGCATTTTAAAACAATGGAAAAATGGTGGTGGGATGATACTTAGAAGAATGGCTTCTTGTCAGTCTCCACTAACAAAAATAGGCAACACCAAGTCAGCTACTCCTCAGCATAGTTATGTCCGTAGCAGCCTTCTAGGGTTTCAGCAGGCACAAACAAACGTTATCACAATTATGGTGAAAAGCTGAACACCTGCAAATAATTTTCAACGTAGTGGTTAATTGAAAAGCTCTGCGGCATACTTCTTGGAACAAGCCAGTTACCTGTTCCCACGCAAAGAGGAGTATATAGAACCATGGTGGATTTCCAGCTGATGAAGTAAAGGATTATTAAAGGAACGGGATGATCATGGGGATCATCGTTAATTCTCTGAAACAGAATCCGCCCTTTTCACCTGCCAAACACATGCCCACTTCTCCTCTCTGGGAATAATAAAAACTAACCAGCGAACTGACAGAGGGCCTGACCCCCCCCCCCCATCGACATCGACCACACACACAAAAAAAAAAACCGTACCCTCCAGCTACTAATTATAATGCTAACTTGCAAAATTTCCCTGCATTTTAAAACAATGAAAAAATGGTGGTGGGATCATACTTAGAAGAATGGCTTCTTGTCTGTCTCCACTAACAAAAATAGGCCACACCAAGTCAGCTACTCCTCAGCATAGTTATGTCCGTCGCAGCCTTCTTGGGTTTCAGGAGGGACATACAAACGTTATCAAAATTATGATGAAACGCTGAAAACCTGCAAATAATTTTCAACGTACTGGTTAATTTGAAAACTCTCCAGCATAATTCTTGGAACAAGCCAGGTACCTGTGCCCACGCATAGAGGAGTATATAGAAACATGGTGTAATCCCAGCTGATGAAGCAAACGATTCTTAAAGGAATGAGATGACCATGCGTATCCTGTTTAATTCTCTGAAACAGAATCCGCATTTTCACCTGCCAAACACATGCCCACTATTCTTCTCTGGGGATAATAAAAACAAACCAGTGATCTGACAGAGGGCCTGAACACCCATCCTGACCGACCCCACAAAACAAAAAAGTACCCTCCAGCTACTAATTATAATGCCAATTTGCAAAATTTCCCTGCATTTTTAAACAATGGAGAAATGATGGTGGGATGATACTTAGAAGAATTGCTTCTTGTCAGTCTCCACTGACAAAAATAGGCAACACCAAGTCAGCTACGCCTCAGCATAGTTATGTCCGTAGCAGCCATATTTGGTTTCAGTAGGCACATACACACGTTATGACAATTATGGTGAAACGCTGAAAACCTGCAAAGGATTGTGAACATACTGGTTAATTGAAAAGCTCTGACGCATACTTCTTGGAACTAGCCAGTTTCCTGTGCCCACGCATAGACAAGTATATAGAACCATGGTGGATTCCCAGCTCATGAAGCAAAGGATTCTTAAAGGAACGGGATTACCTTGCGGATCCTGTTTAATTCTCTGAAACAGATCCGCAGTTTTCACCTGCCATACTAATACCCACTTCTCCTCTCTGGAGATAATAAAAACCAACCGGGGAACTGGCAGAGGGCCTGACCAACACATCCACACCGACCCCACAGGAAAAAAAAAAAAAAAAAAAAAACACCGTAGCCTCCAGCTACTAATTATAATGCTAACTTGCAAAATTTCCCTGCATTTTAAAACAATGGAAAAATGGTGGTGGGATGATACTTAGAAGAATGACTGCTTGTCAGTCCCCACTAACAAAAATAGGCAACACCAAGTCAGCTAATCCTCAGCATAGTTATGTCCGTCGCAGCCTTCTTGCGTTTCAGGAGGCACAAACACACGTTATCACAATTATGGTGAAACGCTGAACACCTGCAAATAATTTTCAACGTAGTGCTTAATTGAAAAGCTCTGCGGCATACTTCTTGGAACAAGGCAGTTACCTGTTCCCACGCAAAGAGGAGTATACAGAACCATGGTGGATTTCCAGCTGATGAAGTAAAGGATTATTAAAGGAACGGGATGACCATGGGGATCATCGTTAATTCTCTGAAACAGAATCCGCCCTTTTCACCTGCCAAACACATGCCCACTTCTCCTCTCTGGGGATAATAAAAACTAACCAGCGAACTGACAGAGGGCCTGACCCCCACCATCCACATCGACCACAAAAAAAAAAAAAAAAACCGTACCCTCCAGCTACTAATTATAATGCTAACTTTCAAAATTTCCCTGCATTTTAAAACAATGGAAAAATGGTGGTGAGATGATACTTAGAAGAATGGCTTCTTGTCAGTCTCCACTAACAAAAATAGGCAACACCAAGTCAGCTACTCCTCAGCATAGTTATGTCCGTCGCAGCCTTCTAGGGTTTCAGGAGGCACAAACAAAGGTTCTCACAATTATGGTAAAACCCTGAACACCTGCAAATAATTTTCAACGTAGTGGTTAATTGAAAAGCTCTGCGGCATACTTCTTGGAACAAGCCAGTTACCTGTTCCCACGCAAAGAGGAGTATATAGAACCATGGTGGATTTCCAGCTGATGAAGTAAAGGATTATTAAAGGAACAGGATGACCATGGGGATCATCGTTAATAATCTGAAACAGAATCCGCCCTTTTCACCTGCCAAACACATGCCCACTTCTCCTCTCTGGGGATAATAAAAACTAACCAGCGAACTGACAGAGGGCCTGACCCCCCCCCCATCCACATCGACCACACACCAAAAAAAAAAAAAACCGTACCCTCCAGCTACTAATTATAATGCTAACTTGCAAAATTTCCCTGCATTTTAAAACAATGGAAAAATGGTGGTGGGATGATACTTAGAAGAATGGCTTCTTGTCAGTCTCCACTGACAAATATAGGCAACACCAAGTCAGCTACGCCTCAGCATAGTTATGTCCGTAGCAGCCATATTTGGTTTCAGTAGGCACATACACACGTTATCACAATTATGGTGAAACGCTGAAAACCTGCAAAGGATTGTCAACATACAGGATAATTGAAAAGCTCTGAGGCATACTTCTTGGAACAAGCCAGTTACCTGTTCCCACGCAAAGAGGAGTATATAGAACCATGGTGGATTCCCAGCTCATGAAGCAAAGGATTCTTAAAGGAACGGGATTACCATGCGGATCCTGTTTAATTCTCTGAAACAGATCCGCAGTTTTCACCTGCCATACTAATACCCACTTCTCCTCTCTGGGGATAATAAAAACAAACCAGCGAACTGACAGAGGACCTGACCAAGAAATCCACACCGACCCCACAGGAAAAAAAAAAAAACACCGTAGCCTCCAGCAACTAATTATAATGCTAACTTGCAAAATTTTCGTGCATTTTTATTTTTTTTTTTTTTTTATTTTTTTTTTTTTTTGTTTTTTTTTTGTTGAGACAGAGTCTCACTTTGTTGCCCAGGCTAGAGTGAGTGCCGTGGCGTCAGCTTAGCTCACAGCAACCTCAAACTCCTGGGCTTAAGCGATCCTACTGCCTCAGCCTCCCGAGTACCTGGGACTACAGGCATGCGCCACTATGCCCGGCTAATTTTTTCTATATAGATTTTTAGGTGTCCATATAATGTCTTTCTATTTTTAGTAGAGACGGGGTCTCGCTCAGGCTGGTCTCGAACTCCTGACCTTGAGCAATCCACCCGCCTCGGCCTCCCAGAGTGCTAGGATTACAGGCGTGAGCCACCGCGCCCGGCCGATTTCGTGCATTTTTAAACAATGGAAAACTGATGGTGAGATGATACTTAGAAGAATGGATTATTGTCAGTCTCCTCTAACAAAAATAGGCAAAACCAAGTCAGCTACGCCTCAGCATAGTTATGTCCGTCGCAGCCTTCTTGGGTTTCAGGAGGCACAAACAAACGTTATCACAATTATGGTGAAACGCTGAACACCTGCAAATAATTTTCAACGTACTGGTTAATTGAAAAGCTCTGCAGCATACTTCCTGTAACAAGCCAGTCACTTGTTCCCACGCAAAGAGGAGTATATAGAACCATGGTGGATTTCCAGCTGATGAAGTAAAGGAATATTAAAGAAACGGGATGACCATGGGGATCATCGTTAATTCTCTGAAACAGAATCCGCCCTTTTCACCTGCCAAACACATGCCCACTTCTCCTCTCTGGGGATAATAAAAACTAACGAGCGAACTGACAGAGGGCCTGACCCTCACCATCCACATCGACCACACACAAAAAAAAAAACCGTACCCTCCAGCTACTAATTATAATGCTAACTTGCAAAATTTCCCTGCATTTTAAAACAATGGAAAAATGGTGGTGGGATGACACTTAGAAGAATGGCTTCTTGTCAGTCTCCCCTAACAAAAATAGGCAACACCAAGTCAGCTACTCCTCAGCATAGTTATGTCCGTCGCAGCCTTCTTGGGTTTCAGGAGGCACAAACAAAGGTTCTCACAATTATGGTGAAACGCTGAACACCTGCAAATAATTTTCAACGTAGTGGTTAATTGAAAAGCTCTGCGGCATACTTCTTGGAACAAGGCAGTTACCTGTTCCCACGCAAACAGGAGTATAGAAAACCATGGTGGATTTCCAGCTGATGAAGTAAAGGATTATTAAAGGAACGGGATGACCATGGGGATCATCGTTAATTCTCTGAAACAGATTCCGCCCTTTTCACCTGCCAAACACATGCCCACTTCTCCTCTCTGGGGATAATAAAAACTAACCAGCGAACTGACAGAGGGCCTGACCCCCCCCATCCACATCGACCACACACAAAAAAAAAAACCGTACCCTCCAGCTACTAATTATAATGCTAACTTGCAAAATTTCCCTGCATTTTAAAACAATGGAAAAATGGTGGTGGGATGAGACTTAGAAGAATGGCTTCTTGTCAGTCTCCACTAACAAAAATAGGCAACACCAAGTCAGCTACTCCTCAGCATAGTTATGTCCGTCGCAGCCTTCTTGGGTTTCAGGAGGCACAAACAAAGGTTCTCACAATTATGGTGAAACGCTGAACACCTGCAAATAATTTTCAACGTAGTGGTTAATTGAAAAACTCTGCGGCATACTTCTTGGAACAAGCCAGTTACCTGTTCCCACGCAAAGAGGAGTATAGAGAACCATGGTGGATTTCCAGCTGATGAAGTAAAGGATTATTAAAGGAACGGGATGACCATGGGGATCATCGTTAATTCTCTGAAACAGAATCCGCCCTTTTCACCTGCCAAACACATGCCCACTTCTCCTCTCTGGGGATAATAAAAACTAACCAGCGAACTGACAGTGGGCCTGACCCCCCCATCCACATCGACCACACAAAAAAAAAATAACCGTACCCTCCAGCTACTAATTATAATGCTAACTTGAAAAATTTCCCTGCATTTTAAAACAATGGAAAAATGGTGGTGGGATGATACTTAGAAGAATGGCTTCTAGTCAGTCTCCACTAACAAAAATAGGCAACACCAAGTCAGCTACTCCTCAGCATAGTTATGTCCGTCGCAGCCTTCTTGGGTTTCAGGAGGCACAAACACACGTTATCACAATTATGGTGAAACGCTGAACACCTGCAAATAATTTTCAACGTAGTGGTTAATTGAAAAGCTCTGCGGCATACTTCTTGGAACAAGGCAGTTACCTGTTCCCACGCAAACAGGAGTATATAGAACCATGGTGGATTTCCAGCTGATGAAGTAAAGGATTATTAAAGGAACGGGATGACCATGGGGATCATCATTAATTCTGTGAAACAGAATCCACCCTTTTCACCTGCCAAACACATGCCCACTTCTCCTCTCTGGGGATAATAAAAACTAACCAGCGAACTGACAGAGGGCCTGACCCCCCCATCCACATCGACCACACACACAAAAAAACAACCGTACCCTCCAGCTACTAATTATAATGCTAACTTGCAAAATTTCCCTGCATTTTAAAACAATGGAAAAATGGTGGTGGGATGATACTTAGAAGAATGGCTTCTTGTCAGTCTCCACTAACAAAAATAGGCAACACCAAGTCAGCTACTCCTCAGCAGAGCTATGTCCATCGCAGCCTTCTTGGGTTTCTGGAGGCACAAACAAAGGTTATCACAATTATGGTAAAACGCTGAACACCTGCAAATAATTTTCAACGTAGTGGTTAATTGAAAAGCTCTGCGACATACTTCTTGGAAAAAGGCAGTTACCTGTTCCCACGCAAAGAGGAGTATATAGAACCATGGTGGATTTCCAGCTGATGAAGTAAAGGATTATTAAAGGAACGGGATGACCATGGGGATCATCGTTAATTCTCTGAAACAGAATCCGCCCTTTTCACCTGCCAAACACATGCCCACTTCTCCTCTCTTGGGATAATAAAAACTAACCAGCGAACTGACAGAGGGCCTGAGCCCCCCCATCCACATCGACCACACACACACAAAAAAACCGTACCCTCCAGCTACTAATTATAATGCTAACTTGCAAAATTTCCCTGCATTTTAAAACAATGGAAAAATGGTGGTGGGATCATACTTAGAAGAATGGCTTCTTGTCTGTCTACACTAACAAAAATAGGCAACACCAAGTCAGCTACTCCTCAGCATAGTTATTTCCGTCGCAGCCTTCTTGGGTTTCAGGAGGGACATACAAACGTTATCAAAATTATGGTGAAACGCTGAAAACCTGCAAATAATTTTCAACGTACTGGTTAATTTGAAAACTCTCCAGCATACTTCTTGGAACAAGCCAGGTACCTGTGCCCTCGCATAGAGGAGTATATAGAAACATGGTGGAATCCCAGCTGATGAAGCAAAGGATTCTTAAAGGAATGAGATGACCATGCGGATCCTGTTTAATTCTCTGAAACAGAATCCGCACTTTTCACCTGCCAAACACATGCCCACTTCTCCTCTCTGGGCATAATAATAACTAACCAGCGAACTGACAGATGGCCTGACCCCCAGCATCCACATCGACCACACAAAAAAAAAAAAAACCGTACCCTCCAGCTACTAATTATAATGCTAACTTGCAAAATTTCCCTGCATTTTAAAACAATGGAAAAATGGTGGTGGGATGATACTTAGAAGAATGGCTTCTTGTCAGTCTCCACTAACAAAAATAGGCAACACCAAGTCAGCTACTCCTCAGCATAGTTATGTCCGTCGCAGCCTTCTTGGGTTTCAGGAGGCACAAACAAAGGTTCTCACAATTATGGTGAAACGCTGAACAACTGAAAATAATTTTCAACGTAGTGGTTAATTGAAAAGCTCTGCGGCATACTTCTTGGAACAAGGCAGTTATCTGTTCCCACGCTAAGAGGAGTATATAGAACCATGGTGGATTTCCAGCTGATGAAGTAAAGGATTATTAAAGGAACGGGATGACCATGGGGATCATCGTTAATTCTCTGAAACAGAATCCGCCCTTTTCACCTGCCAAACACATGCCCACTTCTCCTCTCTGGGGATAATAAAAACTAACCAGCGAACTGACAGAGGGCCTGACCCCCCCCATTCACATCGACCACACACACACAAAATAAAAACCGTACCCTCCAGCTACTAATTATAATGCTAACTTGCAAAATTTCCCTGCATTTTAAAACAATGGAAAAATGGTGCTGGGATCATACTTAGAAGAATGGCTTCTTGTCTGTCTCCACTAACAAAAATAGGCAACACCAAGTCAGCTACTCCTCAGCATAGTTATGTCCGTCGCTGCCTTCTTGGGTTTCAGGAGGGACATACAAACGTTATCAAAATTATGGTGAAACGCTGAAAACCTGCAAATAATTTTCAACGTACTGGTTAATTTGAAAACTCTCCAGCATAATTCTTGGAACAAGCTAGGTACCTGTGCCCACGCATAGAGGAGTATATAGAAACATGGTGGAATCCCAGCTGATGAAGCAAAGGATTCTTAAAGGAATGAGATGACCATGCGGATCCTGTTTAATTCTCTGAAACAGAATCTGCACTTTTCACCTGCCAAACACATGCCCACTACTCTTCTCTGGGGATAATAAAAACAAACCAGCGATCTGACAGAGGGGCTGAACACCCATCCTGACCGACCCCACAAAACAAAAAAGTACCCTCCAGCTACTAATTATAACGCCAATTTGCAAAATTTCCCTGCATTTTTAAACAATGGAGAAATGATGGTGGGATGATACTTAGAAGAATGGCTTCTTGTCAGTCTCCACTGACAAAAATAGGCAACACCAAGTCAGCTACGCCTCAGCATAGTTATGTCCGTAGCAGCCATATTTGGTTTCAGTTGGCACATACACACGTTATCACAATTATGGTGAAACGCTGAAAACCTGGAAAGGATTGTCAACATACTGGTTAATTGAAAAGCTCTGAGGCATACTTCTTGGAACTAGCCAGTTTCCTGTGCCCACGCATAGACAAGTATATAGAACCATGGTGGATTCCCAGCTCATGAAGCAAAGGATTCTTAAAGGAACGGGATTACCATGCGGATCCTGTTTAATTCTCTGAAACAGATCCGCAGTTTTCACCTGCCATACTAATACCCACTTCTCCTCTCTGGGGATAATAAAAACCAACCGGGGAACTGACAGAGGGCCTGACCAACACATCCACACTGACCCCACAGGAAAAAACAAAACAAAAAAAAACACCGTAGCCTCCAGCTACTAATTATAATGCTAACTTGCAAAATTTTCCTGCATTTTTAAACAATGGAAAAATGATGGTGAGATGATACTTACAAGAATGGATCCTTGTCAGTCTCCACTAACAAAAATAGGCAAAACCAAGTCAGCTACGCCTCAGCATAGTTATGTCCGTCGCAGCCTTCTTGGGTTTCAGGAGGCACAAACAAAGGTTCTCACAATTATGGTGAAACGCTGAACACCTGCAAATAATTTTCAACGTAGTGGTTAATTGAAAAGCTCTGCGGCATACTTCTTGGAACAAGCCAGTTACCTGTTCCCACGCAAAGAGGAGTATAGAGAACGATGGTGGATTCCAGCTGATGAAGTAAAGGATTATTAAAGGAAAGGGATGACCATGGGGATCATAGTTAATTCTCTGAAACAGAATCCGCCCTTTTCACCTTCCAAACACATGCCCACTTCTCCTCTCTGGGGATAATAAAAACTAACCAGCGAACTGACAGAGGGCCTGACCCCCCCCATCCACATCCACCACACACAAAAAAAAAAAACCGTACCCTCCAGCTACTAATTATAATGCTAACTTGCAAAATTTCCCTGCATTTTAAAACGATGGAAAAATGGTGGTGGGATGATACTTAGAAGAATGGCTTCTTGTCAGTCTCCACTAACAAAAATAGGCAACACCAAGTCAACTACTCCTCAGCATAGTTATGTCCGTCGCTGCCTTCTTGGGTTTCAGGAGACACAAACAAAGGTTCTCACAATTATGGTGAAACGCTGAACATCTGCAAATAATTTTCAACGTAGTGGTTAATTGAAAAGCTCTGCGGCATACTTCTTGGAACAAGGCAGTTACCTGTTCCCACGCAAAGAGGAGTATAGAGAACGATGGTGGATTTCCAGCTGATGAAGTAAAGGATTATTAAAGGAACGGGATGACCATGGGGATCATCGTTAATTCTCTGAAACAGAATCCGCCCTTTTCACCTGCCAAACACATGCCCACTTCTCCTCTCTGGGGATAATATAAACTAACCAGCGAACTGACAGAGGGTCTGACCCCCACCATCCACATCGACCACACACAAAAAAAAAAAACCGTACCCTCCAGCTACTAATTATAATGCTAACTTGCAAAATTTCCCTGCATTTTAAAACAATGGAAAAATGGTGGTGGGATGATACTTAGAAGAATGGCTTCTTGTCAGTCTCCACTAACAAAAATAGGCAACACCAAGTCAGCTACTCCTCAGCATAGTTATGTCCGTCGCAGCCTTCCTCTGCATTTTAAAACAATGGAAAAATGGTGGTGGGATGATACTAGAAGAATGGCTTCTTGTCAGTCTCCACTAACAAAAATAGGCAACACCAAGTCAGCTACTCCTCAGCATAGATATGTCCGTCGCAGCCTTCTTGGGTTTCAGGAGGCACAAACAAAGGTTCTCACAATTATGGTGAAACGCTGAACACCTGCAAATAATTTTCAACGTACTGGTTAATTGAAAAGCTCTGCGGCATACTTCTTGGAACAAGCCAGTTACCTGTTCCCACGCAAAGAGGAGTATAGAGAACCATGGTGGATATCCAGCTGATGAAGTAAAGGATTATTAAAGGAAAGGGATGACCATGGGGATCATCGTTAATTCTCTGAAACAGGATCCGCCCTTATCACCTGCCAAACACATGCCCACTTCTCCTCTCTGGGGATCATAAAAACTAACCAGCGAACTGACAGAGGGCCTGACCCCCCCCCGCCATCCACATCGACCACACACACACAAAAAAAACCGTACCCTCCAGCTACTAATTATAATGCTAACTTGCAAAATTTCCCTGCATTTTAAAACAAAGGAAAAATGGTGGTGGGATGATACTTAGAAGAATGGCTTCTTGTCAGTCTCCACTAACAAAAATAGGCAACACCAAGTCAGCTACTCCTCAGCATAGTTATGTCCGTCGCTGCCTTCTTGGGTTTCAGGAGGCACAAACAAAGGTTCTCACAATTATGGTGAAACGCTGAACACCTGCAAATAATTTTCAACGTAGTGGTTAATTGAAAAGCTCTGCGGCATACTTCTTGGAACAAGGCAGTTACCTGTTCCCACGCAAAGAGGAGTATAGAGAACCATGGTGGATTTCCAGCTGATGAAGTAAAGGATTATTAAAGGAAAGGGATGACCATGGGGATCATAGTTAATTCTCTGAAACAGAATCCGCCCTTTTCACCTGCCAAACACATGCCCACTTCTCCTCTCTGGGGATAATAAAAACTAACCAGTGAACTGACAGAGGGCCTGACCCCCACCATCCACTTCGACCACACACACAAAAAAAAACCGTACCCTCCAGCTACTAATTATAATGCTAACTTGCAAAATTTCCCTGCATTTTAAAACAATGGAAAAATGGTGGTGGGATGATACTTAGAAGTATGGCTTCTTGTCAGTCTCCACTAACAAAAACAGGCAACACCAAGTCAGCTACTCCTCAGCATAGTTATGTCCGTCGCAGCCTTCTTGGGTTTCAGGAGGCACAAACACACGTTATCACAATTATTGTGAAACGCTGAACACCTGCAAATAATTTTCAACGTAGTGGTTAATTGAAAAGCTCTGCGGCATACTTCTTGGAACAAGGCAGTTATCTGTTCCCGCGCTAAGAGGAGTATATAGAACCATGGTGGATTTCCAGCTGATGAAGTAAAGGATTATTAAAGGAACGGGATGACCATGGGGATCATCGTTAATTCTCTGAAACAGAATCCGCCCTTTTCACCTGCCAAACACATGCCCACTTCTCCTCTCTGGGGATAATAAAAACTAACCAGCGAACTGACAGAGGGCCTGACCCCCCCCCATCCACATCGACCACACACACAAAAAAAAACTGTACCCTCCAGCTACTAATTATAATGCTAACTTGCAAAATTTCCCTGCATTTTAAAACAATGGAAAAATGTTGGTGGGATCATACTTAGAAGAATGGCTTCTTGTCTGTCTCCACTAACAAAAATAGGCAACACCAAGTCAGCTACTCCTCAGCATAGTTATGTCCGTCGCAGCCTTCTTGGGTTTCAGGAGGGACATACAAACGTTATCACAATTATGGTGAAACGCTGAAAAGCTGCAAATAATTTTAAACGTACTGGTTAATTTGAAAACTCTCCAGCATAATTCTTGGAACAAGCTAGGTACCTGTGCCCACGCATAGAGGAGTATATAGAAACATGGTGGAATGCCAGTTGATGAAGCAAAGGATTCTTAAAGGAATGAGATGACCATGCGGATCCTGTTTAATTCTCTGAAACAGAATCCGCACTTTTCACCTTCCAAACACAGGCCCACTACTCTTCTCTGGGGATAATAAAAACAAACCAGCGATCTGACAGAGGGGCTGAACACCCATCCTGACCGACCCCACAAAACAAAAAAGTACCCTCCAGCTACTAATTATAACCCCAATTTGCAAAATTTCCCTGCATTTTTAAACAATGGAGAAATGATGGTGGGATGATACTTAGAAGAATGGCTTCTTGTCAGTCTCCACTGACAAAAATAGGCAACACCAAGTCAGCTACGCCTCAGCATAGTTATGTCCGTAGCAGCCATATTTGGTTTCAGTAGGCACATACACACGTTATCACAATTATGGTGAAACGCTGAAAACCTGCAAAGGATTGTCAACATACTGGTTAATTGAAAAGCTCTGAGGCATACTTCTTGGAACTAGCCAGTTTCCTGTGCCCACGCATAGACAAGTATATAGAACCATGGTGGATTCCCAGCTCATGAAGCAAAGGATTCTTAAAGGAACGGGATTACCATGCGGATCCTGTTTAATTCTCTGAAACAGATCCGCAGTTTTCACCTGCCATACTAATACCCACTTCTCCTCTCTGGGGATAATAAAAACCAACCGGGGAACTGACAGAGGGCCTGACCAACACATCCACACCGACCCCACAGGAAAAAAAAAAAAAAACACCGTAGCCTCCAGCTACTAATTATAATGCTAACTTGCAAAATTTTCCTGCCTTTTTAAACAATGGAAAAATGATGGCGAGATGATACTTACAAGAATGGATCCTTGTCAGTCTCCACTAACAAAAATAGGCAAAACCAAGTCAGCTACGCCTCAGCATAGTTATGTCCGTCGCAGCCTTCTTGGGTTTCAGGAGGCATAAACAAAGGTTCTCACAATTATGGTGAAACGCTGAACACCTGCAAATAATTTTCAACGTAGTGGTTAATTGAAAAGCTCTGCGGCATACTTCTTGGAACAAGGCAGTTACCTTTTCCCACGCAAAGAGGAGTATAGAGAACCATGGTGGATTTCCAGCTAATGAAGTAAAGGATTATTAAAGGAACGGGATGACCATGGGGATCATCGTTAATTCTCTGAAACAGAATCCGCCCTTTTCACCTGCCAAACACATGCCCACTTCTCCTCTCTGGGGATAATAAAAACTAACCAGCGAACTGACAGAGGGCCTGACCCCCCTCCATCCACATCGACCACACCCACAAAAAAAAACCGTACCCTCCAGCTACTAATTATAATGCTAACTTGCAAAATTTCCCTGCATTTTAAAACAATGGAAAAATGGTGGTGGGATGATACTTAGAAGAATGGCTTCTTGTCAGTCTCCACTAACAAAAATAGGCAACACCAAGTCAGCTACTCCTCAGCATAGTTATGTCCGTCGCAGCCTTCTTGGGTTTCAGGAGGCACAAACAAAGTTTCTCACAATTATGGTAAAACGCTGAACACCTGCAAATAATTTTCAACGTAGTGGTTAATTGAAAAGCTCTGCGGCATACTTCTTGGAACAAGGCAGTTACCTTTTCCCACGCAAAGAGGAGTATAGAGAACCATGGTGGATTTCCAGCTGATGAAGTAAAGGATTATTAAAGGAACGGGATGACCATGGGGATCATAGTTAATTCTCTGAAACAGAATCCGCCCTTTTCACCTGCCAAACACATGCCCACTTCTCCTCTCTGGGGATAATAAAAACTAACCAGCGAACTGACAGAGGGCCTGACCCCCCCCCATCCACATCGACCACACACACAAAAAAAAACCGTACCCTCCAGCTACTAATTATAATGCTAACTTGCAAAATTTCCCTGCATTTTAAAACAATGGAAAAATGGTGGTGGGATGAGACTTAGAAGAATGGCTTCTTGTCAGTCTCCACTAACAAAAATAGGCAACACCAAGTCAGCTACTCCTCAGCATAGTTATGTCCGTCGCAGCCTTCTTCGGTTTCAGGAGGCACAAACAAAGGTTCTCACAATTATGGTGAAACGCTGAACACCTGCAAATAATTTTCAACGTAGTGGTTAATTGAAAAGCTCTGCGGCATACTTCTTGGAACAAGCCAGTTACCTGTTCCCACGCAAAGAGGAGTATAGAGAACCATGGTGGATTTCCAGCTGATGAAGTAAAGGATTATTAAAGGAACGGGATGACCATGGGGATCATCGTTAATTCTCTGAAACAGAATCCGCCCTTTTCACCTGCCAAACACATGCCCACTTCTCCTCTCTGGGGATAATAAAAACTAACCAGCGAACTGACAGAGGGCCTGACCCCCCCATCCACATCGACCACACACACACAAAAAAAAAACCGTACCCTCCAGCTACTAATTATAATGCTAACTTGCAAAATTTCCCTGCATTTTAAAACAATGGAAAAATGGTGGTGGGATGATACTTAGAAGAATGGCTTCTTGTCAGTCTCCACTAACAAAAATAGGCAACACCAAGTCAGCTACGCCTCAGCATAGTTATGCCCGTGGCAGCCATGTTGGGTTTAAGGAGGCATATACAAACTTTATCATAATTATGTTGAAACGTGCTGAAAACCCGGCAAATAATTCTCAACGTACTGTTTAATTCAAAAGCTCTGTGGCATACTTCTTGGAAGAAGCCTGTTACCTGGGCCCACGCATAGAGGGGTCTAGAGAACCATGGTGGATTCCAAGGTGATGAATCTAAGGATTCTTAAAGGAACAGGCTGAAAAGTGCAGATCCTGACTGAAACAGGATTGGGACTTTTTGCCTGCAACACACATGCCCACTTCTCCTCTCTAGGGATAACAAAAACAACCCATCGGATTGACAGATGGCCTGCCCCCGCCCCCCACCACCCCACACAAAATCGTGCCCTCCAGCGACTGATCCTTATGCTATCTGGCAATACGTCCTCTGCCTTTTAAAATAATGGAGATAGAATGGTGGAATTATACCTAAAAGACTGGCTTATTGCCAGACTCCCATACCAAGTATTGGCAACAGCAAGTCACCTAGGCCTCAGCACACGTTTGTCCCTGGCAGCCATCTTGGGTTTAAGGAGGCACAGATGAACCTTATCACAATTATGGTGAAAGGTGCTGCAAAAGCGGTCAAGTAATTCTCATGGTAGTGGTTACTTGAAAAGCTCTGCGGCATAATTCTTTGAACTAGCCAGTTAACTGGGCCCACGCATAGAGCAGTCTAGAGGCCCATGGTGGATTCCCAGCTGATGAAGCAAGGGATTCTTAATGGAACGGGGTGAAAAGTGCGGTTTCTGTTTCAGTCTAAGACAGAAACGGGGTCCGAACTTTTTACCTGCCACACACATGCCCACTTCTCCGGTCTGGGGAAAATAAAAACCATCCAGCGAACTGACAGAGGGCCTGCGCCCCCCACCCACACCGACCCCACAAATAAAAATGTCCCCTCCAGCTACTAATTATTATGCTAACTTGCAAAGGTTTCCGTGCATTTTAAAATAATGGGGAAAGTATGGTGGAATGATACTTAAAAGAATGGCCTCCTTCCAGCCTCCAGTAACAAGTGTCGTGAAATCCAAGTGACCTAGGCCTCAGCATAGTTTTCTCCGTGGCAGCCATCTTGTGTTTAAGGAGGCACAGACGATCCTTATCACAATTATGGTGATATGTGCTGCAGAAACTGGCAAATAATTCTACACGTAGTGTTTATCTCAAAAGCTGTGCAGCATACATCTTGGTACAGGCCAGTTCATGGGCCCATGCATGGAGGGTTCTAAGGAACCATGGTGGATTCCCAGCTGATGAATCAAAGGATTTTTAATGGAACCGGCTGAAAAGTGCGGATACTGTTTCAGTCTAACTGAAACAGGATCCGCACATTTCACCTGCCACAAATATATCCACTTCCCTGTCTGGGCATAATAAACACAAACAACCAGACTGACAGAGGGACTGTCCCCCAAACCACCCCGATCCCACCCAAAAACGTCCCCTCCGTTGACTCATCCTTATGCTAACTGCCGAAAGTTGCTCACCTTTTAATATAAGGGAGAAAGGATGGGGCAATGATAATTAAAAGACTGGATTCTTGTCAGACTCCCGTACCAAGTATTGGCAACACCAAGCGAGAGAACCCTCAGTATAGGTTTGTCCATGGAAGCCATCTAGGGTTTAAGGAAGCACAAATGAACCTTATCAAAATTATGGTAAAAGTGCTGGAAAAGCTGGCAAATAATTTCCATGGTAGTGGTTATTTCAAATGCTCTGTGGCATACTTCTTTGAACTAGCCTGTTAAGTGGGTCCACACATAGTGGGGTGTAGAGAACTATGGTGGATTCCCAGCTGATGAAGCAAAGGATTCTTAAAGGAACAGGATGAAAAGTGCCGATCCTGTATCAGTCTAAGACTGAAACAGGATCCACACTTTTCACTTGCCACACACATGTCCACTTCTCCTCTCCGGGGATAATAAAAACAAACCACTGGACTGACAGAGGGCCTGGCTCTGCCTCTCCCACCCCACACAAAAACGTTTCCTCCAGCGACTCATCCTTAAGCTAAATGGCAATAGGTGCTCTGCCTTTTAAAATAGTTGTGAAAGGAAGGTGGAATGATACTTAAAGGAATGGCTTCTTGCCACGGACCAGTACCAATTATCGGCAACTCCAAGGGAGATTGGCCTAACCGTAGTTTTTTCTGTGGAAGCCAGCTTGGGTTTCAGGAGGCACTGCCTAACCTTTTCACAATCATTGTGAAAGTTGCTGCAAAAACTGGCAAATAATACTCAATGTAGTGGTTATTTCCAAAGCTCTGCGGCATACATCTTGGAACTAGCCAGTTACCTGGACCCACACATAGAGGGGTCTCGACAGCCATGGTGGATTCCCAGCTGATGAATCAAAGGATTCGTAAAGGAACTGGCTGAAAAGTGCGGATCCTGTTTCAGTCTAAGACTGAAACAGGATCCGTACTTTTCACCTGCCACACACATGCCCACCTCTCCTCTTTGGGCATAATAAAGACAAACCACCAGACAGACAGAGAGCCTTCCCCTCAATGCACCACCCGACCCCACTCAAAAACGTCCCCTCCAGCAACTCATTCTTATGATAACTGGAAAAAGGTGTTCTGCCTTTTAAAATGATGGAGAAAGGATGGTGGAATGACTCTTAATAACATGGCTTCTTGCCAGGCTCCAGTACCAACTATCGGCAACACCAAGTGAACTAGGCCTCAGCATACTTTTGTCCGCCCCAGCCATCTTGGGTTGAAGGAGGCACGGACGAACCTTATCACAATTATGGTGAAAGGTGGTGCAAAAACTAGCAAATAATTCTCAACGTAGTGGTTATTTCAAAAGCTCTGTGGCATACTTCTTGGAACTTGCCAGTTACCTGGGCCCACGCATAGAGGTCTTTAAAGAACCATGGTGTATTCCCAGCTGATGAATCAAACGATTCTTTTTTGTTTGTTTGTTTGTTTGTTAGCTCATTATGGGGGTACAAAAGATCAGGCTATATACATTCCCCATGCCTCCCCTTTCCCCCGATTCTGAGCTTCAATTTTGTCCATTCCCTAGTCAGTGCACATCACATTCATCATGTAGGTGTGCACCCCTCCTCTCCCCCACCCCATCCCCCCCAGTTAGAACTTGAAGGGTGTCCATTCCCCAGGCAGTGCACATCACATTCATCAAGTAGGTATACACCCATCCCTTCCACCCGGCCCCAACCTCTGTCCGATACCCAATTGGTGTTGTTCCCAAATGTGCACTCAGGGAAACCAATTTGCTGGTGAGTACATGTGGTGCTTATTTTTCCATTCTTGGGATACTTCACTTAATAGAATGGGATCCAGCTCTCTCCAGGAGAACCAAAGAGATGCCATATCGCCATTATTTCTAATAGCTGAGTAATATTCCATGGTATACATATACCACATTTTGCTAATCCATTCATGAATTGATGGGCATTTGGGTTGTTTCCACATCTTTGTGATTGTGAATTGTGCTGCTATAATCATTCAGGTGCAGGTGTCTTTTTTATAGAATGACTTTTGTTCTTCTGGGTAGATGTCCAATAATGGAATTGCTGGATCGAATGGTAGGTCTACTTGAATCTGTTTAAGGTATCTCCACATTGCTTTCCACAGGGGCTGCACTAGTTTACAGTCCCACCAGCAGTTTATGAATGTACCTATCTCGCCACACCCACACCAACATGTATAGTTTTGGGACTTTTTGATAAAGGCCATTCCTACTGGAGTTAAGTGATATCTCATTGTGGTTTTGATTTGCATTTCCCTGATGATTAGAGATGTTGAACACTTTTTCATATGTTTGTTAGCCATTTTTATATCTTCTTTTGAAAAATTTCTATTTATGTCCTTTGCCCACTTTTTGATAGGGTTGTTTGATTTTTTCTTACTGATTTTTCTGAGTTCTAAATAGATTCTTGTTATCAGTCCTTTATCTGATGTGTAGTATGCGAAAATTTTTTCCCATTCTGTAGGTTGTCCATTTACTCTCGTGACTGTTTCTTTGGCTGTGCAGAAGCTTTTTAATTTGATCAGGTCCCATTTATTTATTTTTGTTGTTGCTGTGATTGCTTTAGGGGTCTTCTTCATAAATTCTTTGCCTAGGCCAATGTCTGTAAGAGTCTTTCCTACATTTTCTTCTAGAATTCTAATAGTTTCTGACCTTAGGTTTAAGTCTGTTAACCACTGTGATTTGATTTTTGTGTGTCCTGTTTTAGTCTTCTACATGTGGATATCCAGTTTTCCCAGCACCATTTATTAAATAAGGAATCTTTTCCCCAGAGTATGTTTTTGTCTGCTTTGTCAAAGATTAGATGGCTATATGAGGATGGTTTTATATTGGGATTTTCTGTTCTGTTCCACTGGTCTGTGTCCCTGCACTTGTGCCAGTACCAGGCTGTTTTAAGAACCACAGCCTTGTAGTATAGTTTGAAGTCTGGCAAATTAATACTTCCCATTTTGTTTTTGTTGTTTAAGATTGCTTTTGCTAAACGGGGTCTTCCCTGGTTCCATACAAAGCGTAAAATTATTTTTTCTATGTCTGTGAAAAAAGATGTTGGTAATTTAATAAGGATTGCATTGAATCTGTAGATAACTTTGGGCAGTATAGACATTTTAACAATGTTGATTCTACCGATCCATGAGCATGGTATGGTTTTCCACCTATTTACATGTTCTGCAATTTCCTTCCTCAGTGTTTCATAGTTCTCCCTATAGAGGTCCTTTACCTCCTTAGTTAAATAAATTCCTAGGTATTTTATTTTCTTTGTTGCTATTTTGAAGGGTATTGAGTCCTTAATTTGGTTTTCCATTTGACTGTTATTGGCATATATGAATTCCTCTGATTTGTGTGTATTGATTTTCTATCCTGAGACTTTACTGAATTCATTGATCAATTCCAGGAGTCTCTTGGTTGAAACCTTGGGGTTTTATAGATATAACATCATATCATCAGCAAAGAGTGAGAGTTTGATCTCTTCTGTCCCTATTTCAACTCCCTTGATTCTGCTCTCTTGCCTGATAGCTCTTGCAAGGACTTCCAATACTATGTAGAAAAGTAATGGGGACAGTGGTAAGCCTTGTCTGGTTCCAGTTTGAAGTGGGAATGCTTTCAGTTTTTCCCCATTCAGTATGATGTTGGCTGAGGGTTTGTCGTATATGGCTTGTATCATTTTTATATAGGCCCCATCTATGCCTATTTTGTTAAGTGTTCTTATCATAAAAGGGTGTTGAATTTTGTCAAATGCTTTCTCTGCATCTATTGAGAGGATCATCTGATCTTTATTTTTGCTTCTATTTATGTGATGAATTACATTCCCATATGTCAAACCATCCCTGCATCTCTGGGATGAAGCCCACTTGGTCGTGATGGATTATTTTTTTGATAAGCACTTGGATTCGATTTGTTAGAATTTTATTGAGAATTTTTGCATCTATATTCATAAGAGAAATTGGTCTATAGTTCTCTGTTTTAGTTGCATCCTTTCCTGGATTTGGTATCAGGATTATGTTGGCTTGGTAAAAAGTGTTGGGGAGAATCCCATCCTTCTCTATATTGGAGAATAGTTTATGTACGATGGGCACCAGTTCTTCTTTGTAGGTATGGTAGAATTCAGGTGTGAACCCATCTGGTCCAGGGCTTTTCTTTTTGGGAAGGTTTTTTATTGCTGTTTCAATTTCAGATCTAGATATCGGTCTATTCAGGAATTCTATTTCTTCCTGGTTGAGCCTGGGAAGGCTGTGTGTTTATAAGAATTTGTCCATTTCCTCCAGGTTTTCTAATTTGTGTGCATAAAGATTTTTGTAGAATTCATAGATGATATCATGTATCTCTGTGGCATCAGTCGTGATTACTCCTTTCGTGTTCCTGATCGAGGTTATAAGAGATTTTTCTTTTCTGCTCTTGGTTAGTTTAGCCAGAGGTGTGTCAATTTTGTTTATTTTTTCAAAGAACCAACTTTTGGTTTTATTAATCTCCGTTATGGTTTGGTTTAATCTCCCTTATGGTCCTTTTCATTTAGTTCTGATTTAATCTTAATAATTTCCTTCTGCTGGGTTTGGGTTTGGTCTCTTCTTTCTTCTCCAGCTCTTTGAGTCTATTCATTAGATTGTCTATTTGTAAGTTTTCTGTCTTTTTGGTATAGGCATTTATGGAAATAAATTTTCCTCTCAGGACTGCTTTAGCTGTGTCCCACAGATTTTGATAAGTTGTATCTCCTTTGTCGTTTAATTCAGAGAATCTTTTGATTTCTGACTTGATTTCTTCATTTATAAAATGATTGTTCAGGAGAAGGTTATTTAGCTTCCATGACTTTGAGTAGAAATGAGGATTTCTGTTAGGGTTCATTGTTACTTTTATTCCACTGTGATCCGAGAAGCTGCATGGTATTATTTCTATATTTTTAAATTTTTTAAGACATGCTTTATGTCCTAAGATATGGTCAATCTTGGAGAATGTCCCATGAGCTGATGAGAAGAACTTATATTCAGTGGTATTTGGGTAGAATGTCCTGTAGATGTCAGTCAGGCCCATTTGTTCTAGCATTCTATATACGTCCAATATTTCTTTGTTTATTTTTTGTTTGGAGGATCTGTCTTGAACTGTCAGTGGCGTGTTAAAATCTCTGGCTACTAAAGTGTTGTTATCTATCATTTGGTTCAGATCAAGTAGGGTTTGCTTTATGAATCTGGGTGCACCTAGATCGGGTGCATATATGTTAAGTATAGTTATGTCTTCTTGTTGAATTGTACCCTTCACCAGTATATAGTAACCATCTTTGTCTTTCTTTACTTTTGTTGATTTAAAAACTACGTTATCGGAGATTAGAACTGCCACGCCAGCTTTCTTTTGGGTTCCATTTGCTTGGAATATTGATTTCCACCCTTTTATTTTCAGTCTAAATGCATCCTTGCAGGTTAGATGAGTTTCCTGAAGACAGCAGATACTTGGCTTATATCTTTTTTATCCATCGGGCCAGTCCATGTCTCTTGAGTGGGGAATTCAATCCATTCACATTTAATGAGAGAACTGATAAGCGAGACAGATTGCTGTTCCTCATGTTGGGTTGAATTTCATTGATCTGTTTTCTCTCTTGAGCCATTATGATAACTGTGTTTTCATATTTATCTCTTGATTAGTGTTACATTCGAAGGTCCTTCTTGTGCTGGACCACGTGTAACTCTGTTTTGAATACTTCTTGGAAAGCTGCTCTTGTCTTGGTGAATTCTCTGAGTTTTTGTTTATCTGAGAATGTCTTAATTTCACCTTCATATATAAAACTGAGCTTATCTGGGTACAGGATTCTAGGCTGGGCATTATTCTGTTTCAGAAGAGTGAGAATGGGGCTCCAATCTCTTCTTGCTTGTAAGGTTTCAGTTGAGAAATCTGGCGTGATTCGGATGGGCTTTCCTTTGTATGTTACTTGTTTTTTTCTCCTTACAGATTGAAGAAGGGCCTCGTTAGTGGATATTTTGGTCAGTCTGATAACTACATGACGTGGTGTCTTCCTATTTGGTATGAATCTCTCAGAGGTTCTTTGAGCTTCTTGAACCTGTGTATCTAGAGATTTGGCAAGGCCTGGGAAATTTTCCTCAATTATATCTTCAGATACTTTATTCAACCCTTGCTTATTGTCTTCTTCACCCTCAGGAATGCCGATAACTCTCACGTTAGGCTTCTTTACATAATCCCACATTTCTTGTAGACTATGATTATTTCTCATGTTTCTTTGTTTTAACTCTGTGACTGCCTTATTTAATTGGAAAGTGTTATCTTCGATCTCTGAGATTCTTTCTTCTGTTTGATCTACCCTGCTCTTGAGACTTTCCACTGTGTTTTGTAGCTCCTTGAATAAATTTTTCATTTCCAGGAGTTCAGTTTGATTTTTCTTCAGTATTTCAATTTCTTTGGTGAATTTTTCTTCCAAGTCCTGGATCTTTTTTGTGGTTTCTTTGTGTTGATTATCCATTTTTTCTTGCATAATGTTCAGCGTATTTATGATCCATGTTTGAAATTCTTCCTGTGACATGTTGCTATTTGGAATCTGCTTTGTGTTAATTGGTGGAGAACTAGTAATCCTCTTTGAGGGCATGGTTTCAGCTTGATTCTTTATACTCCTAGAGTTCCTTCGCTGAGCCCTTCCCATCTGAATGAATCCTTAAGATCCCTTCTTTCAGCTTTAGTCTGGATAGGGGCACACTGTGAGTGCCAGGTAAGCTGCCTCCTCTGTCACTAGGGGGAGCCCTTCACATATTGTTCAGGATTTTGCTAGCTCCGCTGGGGGGGCTGCCCCTCTTCCTCTCCCGAGGTGGCTTCTGTCTCTCTCTGCAAGAAAGACAGTGGATAGGGAGAGTGGAGCGGTGCCCTCATTCGCCCAGCGCCCCAGCCACTGCAGTTCCCGCGGGAGATGGTCTGCCCCACCCCAATGTCTGCAAGGTCCACGCTCCACTCTCTCGTGACTGGGGAACCACTCAGTGTTCACACAAAGGTGGAGCTCCTAGTCAGGGTCCGTGGACTGGGGAAGGGAGCCGCCCAGGGAGCCGCCCGGTACCCAATCGCTCCTCAGCGTTTAGGCTGTGGACCCCGACAATGGCGGCCGCCCGTCTGCAGATCACTGTCACTGGGGTTGAATGCTCAGGGACCGGCAGAGGCCAGAGGAGCCGGGGAGCGGGAGAATCCAGCTGCCCACCTATACGAGGCAGTTTGGCGTCTGCTAGAGCCGGGACCAAAGCAGCCCCACCGCCCACGTATAGGAGACAGTTGCTAGGTGCGTCAGCTGCGCACAGCACTCCAGGGTCCAAAATGCCTCCTGCCAATGTCTCTTCTCTGCAGAGCCCCACATCTCCCATGGCGATTCTGCACCGACTTCAGGCAGATCCTCAATTGAGTGGGTGTGGAGGTCAGAGGGGGAACAAGATGCTTTCCTGTGGGGCTGAACCCACCCCACTCTCTGGTGAGGTGGGTACAGCTGTCCCGTGCTCCCTTCTCTATTGGCCATCCCGCACTCTCCAGATTTTGGTGATTTATTTCCCTAATCACCTCAGTCTTTTCTTGCTCTCTCTCTCTGTCCCACGCTGATTCTCCATGGATTCACACCACCGTTCTTGTGGGGAAGTGAACCTCTAGGGTTGTGGCAGTGGGAGACCCATGCCTTCCACTCCAGGAGCACGAATCCAGGAGGTCACCACCATTCCACCATCATTGAGAATGAATCAAAGGAGTCTTAAAGGAACGGGCTGAAAAGTGCGGATCCTGTTTCAGTCTAAGTCTGAAACAGGATCCGCACTTTTCACCTGCCACACACATGCCCACTTCTCCTCTCTGGGCATAATAAAAACAAACCACTGGACTGACAGAGGGCTTGCCCCCCCACACACACCACACGACCCCACACAAAAACGTCCCCTCCAGTGACTCATTCTTATGCTAACTGGCAAATGGTGCTATGCCTTTTAAAATAATGGAAAAAGGATGGTGGAATGATACTTGAAAGACTGGTTTTATTCCACGCTCCCGTACCAAGTATCGGCAACACCAAGTGAGCTAGGCCTCAGCATAGTTTTTTCCCTGGCAGCCATCTTGGGATTAAGGAGGCAGAGAAGTACCTTGTCACAATTATGGTGAAAGGTGCTGCAAAAATTGGCAAATAATTCTCCACGTAGTGGTTATTTCAAAAGCTCTATGGCATACTTCTTGGAACCAGCTAGTTACCTGGGGCCACGCATAGAGGGTTATAGAGAACCATGGTGGATTCACGGAAGAAGAGTCAAATGATTCTTAAAGGAACGGGCAGAAAATGTGGATCCTGTTTCAGTCTAAGACTAAAACAGGATCCGCACTTTTCACCTGCTGCACACATGCCAACTTCTCCTCTCTGAGGATAAAAAAAAAACAAAAAAAACAAACACTGGACTGGCAGAGCGCCTGCCCCCTCACACACCACCTGACCCCACACAACAACGTGCCCTCCAGCAACTCATTCTTATGCTAACTGGCAAAAGGTGCTCTGCCTTTTAAAACAATGGAAAAAGGTTGGTGGAATGATACTTAAAAGACTGGCTTCTTGCCAGGCTCCAGTACCAAGTATAGGCAATACCAAGTGAGGTAGGCCTCAGCATGGTTTTGTCCATGGCAGCCAGCTTGGTTTAAGGAGGCAGAGACGAACCTTGTCACAATTATGGTGAAAGGTGCTGCAAAAACTGGCAAATAATTCTCCACGTAGTGGTTATTTCAAAAGCTCTGCAGCATAATTCTTGGAAGTATCCAGTTAAAGGGTCCCACGCATTGAGGGGTCCAGAGAACCATGGTAGATTGCCAGGTGATGAATCAAAGGATTCTTAAAGAAACGGGCTGAAAACTGCTGATCCTCTTTCACCCTAAGACTGAAAGAGGATCAATACTTTTCACCTGCCACACACATGCCCACTTCTCCTCTCTGGGCCTAATAAAAACAAACC
>NC_091012.1:3842500-4022500 GCF_041146395.1 Eulemur rufifrons | reverse complement strand
TCTAGTCGTGAGGGTAAGGTTTAGGGTTAGCTTTAAGAGCTAGGGTTAGGTTTAATGGTTAGGATTAGGATTAGGGTTAAGGGTTAGGGTAAGGCTTAGGGGTTAGGGTGAAGGGTTAGGGTCAAGGGTTAGGGTTTTTGTTAGGCATAGCGTTGGGGTTAGAAGTAAGGGTTACTGTCAGTGTTAGGGCTGTAGGTAGGGTTACGGTTAGGGTTAGCGGTTTAGAATTAGGGTTAGGGATTAGGTGTCACAGTGATGACTAGGAGATAGGGTTAGAATTATGGGATAGGGGTTGTTCTCAGGAAATTGGTTATGCATTAACGTTAGGATAAGAGGTTAAAGTTAGGCTCACGGTGAGGTTTACGTGTTAAGGGGAGAAATAGGAACAGGGTTGGGGGTTATGTTCAGGGTTAGGGTTATCTGTTAAAGGTATTGTTTATGCTTAGCGCACGGGCCCTGTCTGCATTAGGCGGGCGGGGGGAGTTTAGGGGGCTGGGATTGTACCCGGAACCCACTCTATCATACTTTGGGTATGGGCCCGTGGGTTTCATGCAGGACACAATGGTAGAGCCTCCTTTCACGCATGGCATGGGAGGATTGCAGGCTTTCTAAACTCTAAGAAAGCAAAAGTCTGAGAATTAGATTTAGGGTTAGGATTCTGGTTAGGGTTAAGGATGAAGTTTAGTGTTAGGGTGAGGGCTTAGGTTTAGGGAATAGGGTTAGGGTTAAAGGTTACTCTTAGGTTTAATGGTTACACTTTGGTTTAAGGTTGAGGTTTACGGTTAGGGTTAAGATGAGGGGTTAGGGTTTGGTACAGGGTTAGGGTTAAGTGTTAGGTTTAGGGTTGAAGATTAGGATTAGGGTTAGGATTAAAGGTTAGCGTGAGAGTTAACGCTTAGGGTTAAGGTTCAGAGCTAGGGTTTAGGGTTAGGTTTAGGGTTAGGGTTAGTTTTAGGGTTAGTGTTATGTGCTATGGTTTGTGTTAGAGGTTAGGGTTAGGTTTACTGGTGACGGTTAGGCTTACGTTTAGGGAGGTAGCATTAGGGTTAGGGTTAGGGTTAAGGGATAGGATTAGGGATAAGTGTTGGGCTTAGGGTTAGGGTTTAGTGTTAGGGTTAGCATTAAGGATTAGGGTTAGGGTCAGGGTTAAATGCTTGGGTGCGGGTAATGGTTAGGGTCAGGGTTAAGGTTCACGGATAGGGTTAGTGTTAAGGGTTACGGGTTGGTTTAGGGTTCAGGGTTAGTGTTAGCATTAGGGCTTAAGGTTAGGATTAGGCGGTAGGTTAGATTTAGGGTTAGATCTAGGCGTTAGGGTAAGGGCTAGCGTTAGGGTTAAGAGATAGGGTTAGGTTTAATGCTTAGGATTAGGGTTAGGGTTTGGGGTTAAAGTAAGTGTTAGGGGTTAGGTTTAAGGATCCAAGGTTAGGGTTATTTTTAGCTGTAGTGTTAGGGTTAGGGATAAGGGATCCCATTAGCATTAAGGGTCTTCCTTACTGTAGGGTTAAGGGTTAGGCTTAGAGTTAAAGGTTAAGGTTAGGGTCAGTGTTAAGATTTAGGGTGAGGGTTTACAGTTAGGGTAAAGGTTAAGCATTAGGGTTAGGGATTAGTGATTAGGGTTTTTGGTTAGTGTTAGGGTTAGCGGTTAGGAGTTAGTGTTTTATGAAGGGGTATGGTTAGAATTAGGATTGGGGTTAGAGTTAGGGTGAGGTATAGGGGTTAGGTTTAGGGGTTAGTTTTAAGGTAAAAGGATAGGATTAGGGTTACGGGTTGGGCTTAGGATTAGGGGTAAAGTTTACTGCTGTGGTTAGGGATAGGGTTCAGGGTTAGCTTTAGGGGTTCTGGTTAGGGTTAGGTGTTAGGTTAGTGTCAGGGTTAGGTCTAGTCGTGAGGGTAAGGTTTAGGGTTAGCTTTAAGAGCTAGGGTTAGGTTTAATGGTTAGGATTAGGATTAGGGTTAAGGGTTAGGGTAAGGCTTAGGGGTTAGGGTGAAGGGTTGGGGTCAAGGGTTAGGGTTCTTGTTAGGCATAGCGTTGGGGTTAGAAGTAAGGGTTACTGTCAGTGTTAGGGTTGTAAGTAGGGTTACGGTTAGGGTTAGCGGTTTAGAATTAGGGTTAGGGATTAGGTGTCACAGTGATGACTAGGAGATAGGGTTAGAATTATGGGATAGGGGTTGTTCTCAGGAAATGGGTTATGCATTAACGTTAGGATAAGAGGTTAAAGTTAGGCGCACGGTGAGGTTTACGTGTTAAGGGGAGAAATAGGAACAGGGTTGGGTGTTATGTTCAGGGTTAGGGTTATCTGTTAAAGGTATTGTTTATGCTTAGCGCACGGGCCCTGTCTGCATTAGGTGGGCGGGGGAGTTTAGGGGGCTGGGATTGTACCCGGGAACCCACTCTATCATACTCTGGGTATGGGCCCGTGGGTTTCATGCAGGACACAGTGGTAGAGCCTCCTTTCACGCATGGCATGGGAGGATTGCAGGCTTTCTAAACTCTAAGAAAGCAAGAAGTCTGAGAATTAGATTTAGGGGTAGGATTCTGGTTAGGGTTAAGGATGAAGTTTAGTGTTAGGGTGAGGGCTTAGGGTTAGGGAATAGGGTTAGGGTTAAACGTTACTCTTAGGTTTAACGGTTACACTTTGGTTTAGGGTTGAGGTTTACGGTTAGGGTTAAGATGAGGGGTTAGGTTTTGGTACAGGGTTAGGGTTAAGTGTTAGGTTTAGGGTTGAAGATTAGGATTAGGGTTAGGATTAAAGGTTAGCGTGAGAGTTAACGCTTAGGGTTTTGGTTAAGTGTTAGGGTTTAGGGTTAGGGTTAGGGTTAGTTTTAGGGTTAGAGTTATGTGCTATCTTTTGTGTTAGAGGTTAGGGTTAGGTTTACCGGTCACGGATAGTGTTACGTTTAGAGGGTAGCATTAGGGTTAGGGTTAGGGTTAAGGGATAGGATTAGGGATAAGTGTTGGGCTTAGGGTTAGGGTTTAGTGTTAGGGTTAGCATTAAGGATTAGGGTTAGGGTCAGGGTTAAATGCTTGGGTGCGGGTAATGGTTAGGGTCAGGGTTAAGGTTCACGGATAGGGTTAGTGTTAAAGGTTACGGGTAGGTTTAGGGTTCAGGGTTAGTGTTAGCATTAGGGCTTAAGGTTAGGATTACGCGGTAGGTTAGATTTAGGGTTAGATCTAGGCGTTAGGGTAAGGGCTACCGTTAGGGTTAAGAGATAGGGTTAGGTTTAATGCTTAGGATTAGGGTTAGGGTTTGGGGTTAAAGTAAGTATTAGGGGTCAGGTTTAAGGATCCAAGGTTAGGGTTATTTTTAGCTGTAGTGTTAGGGTTAGGGATAAGGGATCCCATTAGCATTAAGGATCTTCCTTACTGTAGGGTAAAGGGTTAGGCTTAGAGTTAAAGGTTAAGGATAGGGTCAGTTTTAAGATTTAGGGTGAGGGTTAATGGTTAGGGTAAAGGTTAAGCGTTAGGGTTAGGGATTAGTGATTAGGGTTTTTGGTTAGTGTTAGGGTTAGTGGTTAGGAGTTAGTGTTTTATGAAGGGGTATGGTTAGAATTAGGATTGGGGTTAGAGTTAGGGTGAGGTATAGGGGTTAGGTTTAGGGGTTAGTTTTAGGGTAAAAGGATAGGATTAGGGTTACGGGTTGGGCTTAGGTTTAGGGTTAAAGTTTACTGCTGGGGTTAGGGATAGGGTTCAGGGTTAGCTTTAGGGGTTCTGGTTAGGGTTAGGTGTTAGGTTAGTGTCAGGGTTAGGTCTAGTCGTGAGGGTAAGGTTTAGGGTTAGCTTTAAGAGCTAGGGTTAGGTTTAATGGTTAGGATTAGGATTAGGGTTAAGGGTTAGGGTAAGGCTTAGGGGTTAGGGTAAAGGGTTAGGTTCAAGGGTTAGGGTTTTTGTTAGGCATAGCGTTGGGGTTAGAAGTAAGGGTTACTGTCAGTGTTAGGGTTGTAGGTAGGGTTACGGTTAGGGTTAGCGGTTTAGAATTAGGGTTAGGGATTAGGTGTCACAGTGATGACTAGGAGATAGGGTTAGAATTATGGGATAGGGGTTGTTCTCAGGAAATGGGTTATGCATTAACGTTAGGATAAGAGGTTAAAGTTAGGCGCACGGTGAGGTTTACGTGTTAAGGGGAGAAATAGGATCAGGGTTGGGTGTTATGTTCAGGGTTAGGGTTATCTGTTAAAGGTATTGTTTATGCTTAGCGCACGGGCCCTGTCTGCATTAGGCGGGCGGGGGGAGTTTAGGGGGCTGGGATTGTACCAGGGAACCCACTCTATCATATTCTGGGTATGGGCCCATGGGTTTCATGCAGGACACAGGGGTAGAGCCTCCTTTCACGCATGGCATGGGAGGATTGCAGGCTTTCTAAACTCTAAGAAAGCAAGAATTCTGAGAATTAGATTTAGGGTTAGGATTCTGGTTACGGTTAAGAATGAAGTTTAGTATTAGGGTGAGGGCTTAGGGTTAGGGATTAGGGTTAGGTTAAAGGTCACTCTTAGGTTTAACGGTTACACTTTGGTTTAGGGTTGAGGTTTACGGTTAGGGTTAAGATGAGGGGTTAGGGTTTGGTACAGGGTTAGGGTTAAGTGTTAGGTTTAGGGTTGAAGATTAGGATTAGGGTTAGGATTAAAGGTTAGCGTGAGAGTTAACGCTTAGGGTTAAGGTTAAGAGTTAGGGTTTAGGGTTTAGGGTTAGGGTTAGGGTTAGTTTTAGGGTTAGAGTTATGTGCTATGGTTTGTGTTAGAGGTTAGGGTTAGGTTTACTGGTCACGGTTAGCGTTACGTTTAGGGGTTAGCATTAGGGTTAGGGTTAGGGTTAGGGTTAACGAATAGGATTAGGGTTAAGTGTTGGGCTTAGGGTTAGGGTTTAGTGTTAAGGTTAGCATTAAGGTTTAGGGTTAGGGTCAGGGTTAAATGCTTGGGTGCGGGTAATGGTTAGGGTCAGGGTTAAGGTTCACGGATAGGGTTAGTGTTAAGGGTTACGGGTAGGTTTACGGTTCAGGGTTAGTGTTAGCATTAGGGCTTAAGGTTAGGATTAGGCGGTAGGTTAGATTTAGGGTTAGATCTAGGCGTTAGGGTAAGGGCTAGCATTAGGGTTAAGAGATAGGGTTAGGTTTAATGTTTAGGATTAGGGTTAGGGTTTGGGTTTAAAGTAAGTGTTAGGGGTCAGGTTTAATGATCCAAGGTTAGGGTTATTTTTAGCTGTAGTGTTAGGGTTAGGGATAAGGGATCCCATTAGCATTAAGGGTCTTCCTTACTGTAGGGTTAAGGGTTAGGCTTAGAGTTAAAGCTTAAGGTTAGGGTCAGTGTTAAGATTTAGGGTGAGGGTTAACGGTTAGGGTAAAGGGTAAGCGTTAGGGTTAGGGATTAGTGATTAGGGTTTTTGGTTAGTGTTAGGGTTAGCGGTTAGGAGTTAGTGTTTTATGAAGGGGTATGGTTAGAATTAGGATTGGGGTTAGAGTTAGGGTGAGGTATAGGGGTTAGGTTTCGGGGTTAGTTTTAGGGTAAAAGGATAGGATTAGGGTTACGGTTTGGGCTTAGGTTTAGGGTTAAAGTTTACTGCTGGGGTTAGGGATAGGGTTCAGGGTTAGCTTTAGGGCTTCTGGTTAGGGTTAGGTGTTAGGTTAGTGTCAGGGTTAGGTCTAGTCGTGAGGGTAAGGTTTAGGGTTAGCTTTAAGAGCTAGGGTTAGGTTTAATGGTTAGGATTAGGATTAGGGTTAAGGGTTAGGGTAAGGCTTAGGGGTTAGGGTGAAGGGTTAGGGTCAAGGGTTAGGGTTTTTGTTAGGCATAGCGTTGGGGTTAGAAGTAAGGGTTACTGTCAGTGTTAGGGTTGTAGGTAGGGTTACGGTTAGGGTTAGCGGTTTAGAATTAGGGTTAGGGATTAGGTGTCACAGTGATGACTAGGAGATAGGGTTAGAATTATGGGATAGGGGTTGTTCTCAGGAAATGGGTTATGCATTAACGTTAGGATAAGAGGTTAAAGTTAGGCGCACGGTGAGGTTTACGTGTTAAGGGGAGAAATAGGATCAGGGTTGGGTGTTATGTTCAGGGTTAGGGTTATCTGTTAAAGGTATTGTTTATGCTTAGCGCACGGGCCCTGTCTGCATTAAGCGGGTGGGAGGAGTTTAGGGGGCTGGGATTGTACCCGGGAACCCACTCTATCATACTCTGGGTATGGGCCCATGGGTTTCATGCAGGACACAGGGGTAGAGCCTCCTTTCACGCATGGCATGGGAGGATTGCAGGCTTTCTAAACTCTAAGAAAGCAAGAAGTCTGAGAATTAGATTTAGGGTTAGGATTCTGGTTAGGGTTAAGGATGAAGTTTAGTGTTAGGGTGAGGGCTTAGGGTTAGGGAATAGGGTTAGGGTTAAAGTTTACTCTTAGGTTTAACGGTTACACTTTGGTTTAGGGTTGAGGTTTACGGTTAGGGTTAAGATGAGGGGTTAGGGTTTGGTACAGGGTTAGGGTTAAGTGTTAGGTTTAGGGTTGAAGATTAGGATTAGGGTTAGGATTAAAGGTTAGCGTGAGAGTTAACGCTTAGTGTTTTGGTTAAGAGTTAGGGTTTCGGGTTAGGGTTAGGGTTAGGGTTAGGGTTAGTTTTAGGGTTAGAGTTATGTGCTATGGTTTGTGTTAGAGGTTAGGGTTAGGTTTACTGGTCACGGATAGGGTTACGTTTAGGGGGTAGCATTAGGGTTAGGGTTAGGGTTAAGGGATAGGTTTAGGGATAAGTGTTGGGCTTAGGGTTAGGGTTTAGTGTTAGTGTTAGCATTAAGGATTAGGGTTAGGGTCAGGGTTAAATGCTTGGGTGCGGGTAATGGTTAGGGTCAGGGTTAAGGTTCACGGATAGGGTTAGTGTTAAGGGTTACGGGTAGGTTTAGGGTTCAGGGTTAGTGTTAGCATTAGGGCTTAAGGTTAGGATTAGGCGGTAGGTTAGATTTAGGGTTAGATCTAGGCGTTAGGGTAAGGGCTAGCATCAGGGTTTAGAGATAGGTTTAGGTTTAATGCTTAGGATTAGGGTTAGGGTTTGGGGTTAAAGTAAGTGTTAGGGGTCAGGTTTAAGGATCCAAGGTTAGGGTTATTTTTAGCTGTAGTGTTAGGGTTAGGTATAAGGGATCCCATTAGCATTAAGGGTCTTCCTTACTGAAGGGTTAAGGGTTAGGCTTAGAGTTAAAGGTTAAGGTTAGGGTCAGTGTTAAGATTTAGGGTGAGGGTTAACGGTCAGGGTAAAGGTTAAGCGTTAGGGTTAGGGATTAGTGATTAGGGTTTTTGGTTAGTGTTAGGGTTAGCGGTTAGGAGTTAGTGTTTTATGAAGGGGTATGGTTAGAATTAGGATTGGGGTTAGAGTTAGGGTGAGGTATAGGGGTTAGGTTTCTGGGTTAGTTTTAGGGTAAAATGATAGGATTAGAGTTACGGGTTCGGCTTAGGTTTAGGGTTAAAGTTTACTGCTGGGGTTAGGGATAGGGTTCAGGGTTAGCTTTAGGGGTTCTGGTTAGGGTTAGGTGTTAGGTTAATGTCAGGGTTAGGTCTAGTCGTGAGGGTAAGGTTTAGGGTTAGCTTTAAGAGCTAGGGTTAGGTTTAATGGTTAGGATTAGGATTAGGGTTAAGGGTTAGGGTAAGGCTTAGGGGTTAGGGTGAAGGGTTAGGTTCAAGGGTTAGGGTTTTTGTTAGGCATAGCGTTGGGGTTAGAAGTAAGGGTTACTGTCAGTGTTAGGGTTGTAGGTAGGGTTACGGTTAGGGTTAGCGGTTTAGAATTAGGGTTAGGGATTAGGTGTCACAGTGATGACTACGAGATAGGGTTAGAATTATGGGATAGGGGTTGTTCTCAGGAAATGGGTTATGCATTAACGTTAGGATAAGAGGTTAAAGTTAGGCGCACGGTGAGGTTTACGTGTTAAGGGGAGAAATAGGTTCAGGGTTGGGTGTTATGTTCAGGGTTAGGGTTATCTGTTAAAGGTATTGTTTATGCTTAGCGCACGGGCCCTGTCTGCATTAGGCGGGTGGGAGGAGTTTAGGGGGCTGGGATTGTACCCGGGAACCCACTCTATCATACTCTGGGTATGGGCCCATGGGTTTCATGCAGGACACAGGGGTAGAGCCTCCTTTCACGCATGGCATGGGAGGATTGCAGGCTTTCTAAACTCTAAGAAAGCAAGAAGTCTGAGAATTAGATTTAGGGTTAGGATTCTGGTTAGGGTTAAGGATGAAGTTTAGTGTTAGGGTGAGGGCTTAGGGTTAGGGATTAGGGTTAGGGTTAAAGGTTACTCTTAGTTTTAACGGTTACACTTTGGTTTAGGGTTGAGGTTTACGGTTAGGGTTAAGATGAGGGGTTAGGGTTTGGTACAGGGTTAGGGTTAAGTGTTAGGTTTAGGGTTGAAGATTAGGATTAGGGTTAGGATTAAAGGTTAGCGTGAGAGTTAACGCTTAGGGTTAAGGTTAAGAGTTAGGGTTTAGGGTTAGGGTTAGGGTTAGTTTTAGGGTTAGAGTTATGTGCTATGGTTTGTGTTAGAGGTTAGGGTTAGGTTTACTGGTCACGGTTAGGGTTACGTTTAGGGGGTAGCATTAGGGTTAGAGTTAGGGTTAGGGTTAACGGATAGGATTAGGGTTAAGTGTTGGGCTTAGGGTTAGGGTTTAGTGTTAGGGTTAGCATTAATGATTAGGGTTAGGGTCACGGTTAAATGCTTGGGTGCGGGTAATGGTTAGGGTCAGGGTGAAGGTTCACGTATTGGGTTAGTGTTAAGGGTTACGGGTTGGTTTAGGGTTCAGGGTTAGTGTTAGCATTAGGGCTTAAGGTTAGGATTAGGCGGTAGGTTAGATTTAGGGTTAGATCTAGGCGTTAGGGTAACGGCTAGCGTTAGGGTTAAGAGATAGGGTTAGGTTTAATGCTTAGGATTAGGGTTAGGATTTGGGGTTAAAGTAAGTGATAGGGGTTAGGTTTAAGGATCCAAGTTTAGGGTTATTTTTAGCTGTAGTGTTAGGGTTAGGGATAAGGGATCCCATTAGCATTAAGGGTCTTCCTTACTGTAGGGTTAAGGGTTAGGCTTAGAGTTAAAGGTTAAGGTTAGGGTCAGTGTTAAGATTTAGGGTGAGGGTTAACGGTCAGGGTAAAAGTTAAGCGTTAGGGTTAGGGATTAGTGATTAGGGTTTTTGGTTAGTGTTAGGGTTAGCGGTTAGGAGTTAGTGTTTTATGAAGGGGTATGGTTAGAATTAGGATTGGGGTTAGAGTTAGGGTGAGGTATAGGGGTTAGGTTTAGGGGTTAGCTTTAGGGTAAAAGGATAGGATTAGGGTTACGGGTTGGGCTTAGGTTTAGGGTTAAAGTTTACTGCTGGGGTTAGGGATAGGGTTCAGGGTTAGCTTTAGGGGTTCTGGTTAGGGTTAGGTGTTAGGTTAGTGTCAGGGTTAGGTCTAGTCGTGAGGGTAAGGTTTAGGGTTAGCTTTAAGAGCTAGGGTTAGGTTTAATGGTTAGGATTAGGATTAGGGTTAAGGGTTAGGGTAAGGCTTAGGGGTTAGGGTGAAGGGTTAGGGTCAAGGGTTAGGGTTTTTGTTAGGCATAGCGTTGGGGTTAGAAGTAAGGGTTACTGTCAGTGTTAGGGTTGTAGGTAGGGTTACGGTTAGGGTTAGCGGTTTAGAATTAGGGTTAGGGATTAGGTGTCACAGTGATGACTAGGAGATAGGGTTAGAATTATGGGATAGGGGTTGTTCTCAGGAAATGGGTTATGCATTAACGTTAGGATAAGAGGTTAAAGTTAGGCGCACGGTGAGGTTTACGTGTTAAGGGGAGAAATAGGAACAGGGTTGGGTGTTATGTTCAGGGTTAGGGTTATCTGTTAAAGGTATTGTTTATGCTTAGCGCACGGGCCCTGTCTGCATTAGGCGGGCGGGGGGAGTTTAGGGGGCTGGGATTGTACCCGGGAACCCACTCTATCATACTCTGGGTATGGGCCCGTGGGTTTCACGCAGGACACAGGGGTAGAGCCTCCTTTCACGCATGGCATGGGAGGATTGCAGGCTTTCTAAACTCTAAGAAAGCAAGAATTCTGAGAATGAGATTTAGGGTTAGGATTCTGGTTAGGGTTAAGGATGAAGTTTAGTGTTAGGGTGAGGGCTTAGGGTTAGGGATTAGGGTTAGGGTTAAAGGTTACTCTTAGGTTTAACGGTTACACTTTGGTTTAGTGTTGAGGTTTACGGTTAGGGTTAAGATGAGGGGTTAGGGTTTGGTACAGGGTTAGGGTTAAGTGTTAGGTTTAGGGTTGAAGATTAGGATTAGGGTTAGGATTAAAGGTTAGCGTGAGAGTTAACGCTTAGGGTTAAGGTTAAGAGTTAGGGTTTAGGGTTAGGGTTAGGGTTAGGGTTAGTTTTAGGGTTAGAGTTATGTGCTATGGTTGGTGTTAGAGGTTAGGGTTAGGTTTACTGGTCATGGTTACGGTTACCTTTAGGGGTTAGCATTAGGGTTAGGGTTAGGGTTAGGGTTAAGGGATAGGATTAGGGTTAAGTGTTGGGCTTAGGGTTAGGGTTCAGTGTTAATGTTAGCATTAAGGATTAGGGTTAGGGTCAGGGTTAAATGCTTGGGTGATGGTAATGGTTAGGGTCAGGGTTAAGGTTCACGGATAGGGTTAGTGTTAAGGGTTACGGGTAGGTTTAGGGTTCAGGGTTAGTGTTAGCATTAGGGCTTAAGGTTAGGATTAGGCGGTAGGTTAGATTTAGGGTTAGATCTAGGCGTTAGGGTAAGGGCTAGCGTTAGGGTTAAGAGATAGGGTTAGGTTTAATGCTTAGGATTAGGGTTAGGGTTTGGGGTTAAAGTAAGTGTTAGGGGTCAGGTTTAAGGATCCAAGGTTAGGGTTATTTTTAGCTGTAGTGTTAGGGTTAGGGATAAGGGATCCCATTAGCATTAAGGGTCTTCCTTACTGTAGGGTTAAGGGTTAGGCTTAGAGTTAAAGTTTAAGGTTAGGGTCAGTGTTAAGATTTAGGGTGAGGGTTAACGGTCAGGGTAAAAGTTAAGCGTTAGGGCTAGGGATTAGTGATTAGGGTTTTTGGTTAGTGTTAGGGTTAGCGGTTAGGAGTTAGTGTTTTATGAAGGGGTATGGTTAGAATTAGGATTGGGGTTAGAGTTAGGGTGAGGTATAGGGGTTAGGTTTAGGGGTTAGCTTTAGGGTAAAAGGATAGGATTAGGGTTACGGGTTGGGCTTAGGTTTAGGGTTAAAGTTTACTGCTGGGGTTAGGGATAGGGTTCAGGGTTAGCTTTAGGGGTTCTGGTTAGGGTTAGGTGTTAGGTTAGTGTCAGGGTTAGGTCTAGTCGTGAGGGTAAGGTTTAGGGTTAGCTTTAAGAGCTAGGGTTAGGTTTAATGGTTAGGATTAGGATTAGGGTTAAGGGTTAGGGTAAGGCTTAGGGGTTAGGGTGAAGGGTTAGGGTCAAGGGTTAGGGTTTTTGTTAGGCATAGCTTTGGGGTTAGAAGTAAGGGTTACTGTCAGTGTTAGGGTTGTAGGTAGGGTTACGGTTAGGGTTAGCGGTTTAGAATTAGGGTTAGGGATTAGGTGTCACAGTGATGACTACGAGATAGGGTTAGAATTATGGGATAGGGGTTGTTCTCAGGAAATGGGTTATGCATTAACGTTAGGATAAGAGGTTAAAGTTAGGCGCACGGTGAGGTTTACGTGTAAGGGGAGAAATAGGATCAGGGTTGGGTGTTATGTTCAGGGTTAGGGTTATCTGTTAAAGGTATTGTTTATGCTTAGCGCACGGGCCCTGTCTGCATTAGGCGGGTGGGAGGAGTTTAGGGGGCTGGGATTGTACCCGGGAACCCACTCTATCATACTCTGGGTATGGGCCCATGGGTTTCATGCAGGACACAGTGGTAGAGCCTCCTTTCACGCATGGCATGGGAGGATTGCAGGCTTTCTAAACTCTAAGAAAGCAAGAAGTCTGAGAATTAGATTTAGGGTTAGGATTCTGGTTAGGGTTAAGGATGAAGTTTAGTGTTAGGGTGAGGGCTTAGGGTTAGGGATTAGGGTTAGGGTTAAAGGTTACTCTTAGGTTTAACGGTTACATTTTGGTTTAGGGTTGAGGTTTACGGTTAGGGTTAAGATGAGGGGTTAGGGTTTGGTACAGGGTTAGGGTTAAGTGTTAGGTTTAGGGTTGAAGATTAGGATTAGGGTTAGGATTAAAGGTTAGCGTGAGAGTTAACGCTTAGGGTTAAGATTAAGTGTTAGGGTTTAGGGTTAGGTTTAGTGTTAGTTTTAGGGTTAGAGTTATGTGCTATGGTTTGTGTTAGAGGTTAGGGTTAGGTTTACTGGTCACGGTTAGGGTTACGTTTAGGGGTTAGCATTAGTTTTAGGGTTAGGGTTAAGGGATAGGATTAGGGTTAAGTGTTGGGCTTAGTGTTAGGTCTTAGTGTTAGGGTTATCATTAAGGATTAGGTTAAGGTTAGGGTCAGTGTTAAGGTTTAGGGTGAGGGTTAACGCTTAGGGTAAAGGTTAAGCGTTAGGGTTAGGGATTAGTGATTAGGGATTTTGGTTAGTGTTAGGGTTAGCGGTTAGGAGTTTGTGTTTTATGAAGGGGTATGGTTAGAATTAGGATTGGGGTTAGAGTTAGGGTGAGGTATAGGGGTTAGGTTTAGGGGTTAGTTTTAGGGTAAAATGATAGGATTAGGGTTACGGGTTGGGCTTAGGTTTAGGGTTAAAGTTTACTGCTAGGGTTAGGGATAGGCTTCAGGGTTAGCTTTAGGGGTTCTGGTTAGGGTTAGGTGTTAGGTTAGTGTCAGGGTTAGGTCTAGTCGTGAGGGTAAGGTTTAGGGTTAGCTTTAAGAGCTAGGGTTAGGTTTAATGGTTAGGATTAGGATTAGGGTTAAGGGTTAGGGTAAGGCTTAGGGGTTAGGGTGAAGGGTTAGGGTCAAGGGTTAGGGTTTTTGTTAGGCATAGCGTTCGGGTTAGAAGTAAGGGTTACTCTCAGTGTTAGGGTTGTAGGTAGGGTTACGGTTAGGGTTAGCGGTTTAGAATTAGGGTTAGGGATTAGGTGTCACAGTGATGACTAGGAGATAGGGTTAGAATTATGGGATAGGGGTTGTTCTCAGGAAATGGGTTATGCATTAACTTTAGGATAAGAGGTTAAAGTTAGGCGCACGGTGAGGTTTACGTTTAAGGGGAGAAATAGGAACAGGGTTGGGTGTTATGTTCAGGGTTAGGGTTATCTGTTAAAGGTATTGTTTATGCTTAGCGCACGGGCCCTGTCTGCATTAGGCAGGCGGGGAGAGTGTAGGGGGCTGGGATTGTACCCGGGAACCCACTCTATCATAATCTGGGTATGGGCCCATGGGTTTCATGCAGGACACAGTGGTAGAGCCTCCTTTCACGCATGGCATGGGAGGATTGCAGGCTTTCTAAACTCTAAGAAAGCAAGAAGTCTGAGAATTAGATTTAGGGTTAGGATTCTGGTTAGGGTTAAGGATGAAGTTTAGTGTTAGGGTGAGGGCTTAGGGTTAGGGATTAGGGTTAGGGTGAAAGGTTACTCTTAGGTTTAACGGTTACACTTTGGTTTAGGGTTGAGGTTTACGGTTAGGGTTAAGATGAGGGGTTAGGGTTTGGTACAGGGTTAGGGTTAAGTGTTAGGTTTAGGTTTGAAGATTAGGATTAGGGTTAGGATTAAAGGTTAGCGAGAGAGTTAACGCTTAGTGTTAAGGTTAAGAGTTAGGGTTTAGGGTTAGGTTTAGGGTTAGGGTTAGTTTTAGGGTTAGAGTTACGTGCTATGGTTTGTGTTAGAGGTTAGGGTTAGGTTTACTGGTCACAGTTAGGGTTACATTTAGGGGGTAGCATTAGGGTTAGGGTTAGGGTTAAGGGATAGGATTAGGGTTAAGTGTTGGGCTTAGGGTTAGGGTTTAGTGTTAGGTTTATCATTAAGGATTAGGGTTAGAATCAGGGTTAAATGCTTGGTTGCGGGTAATGGTTAGGGTCAGGGTTAAGGTTCACGGATAGGGTTAGTGTTAAGGGTTACGGGTAGGTTTAGGGTTCAGTATTAGAGTTAGCATTAGGGCTTAAGGTTAAGATTAGGCTGTAGGTTAGATTTAGGGTTAGATCTAGGCGTTAGGGTAAGGGCTAGCGTTAGGGTTAAGAGATAGGGTTAGGTTTAATGCTTAGGATTAGGGTTAGGGTTTGGGGTTAAAGTAAGTGTTAGGGGTCAGGTTTAAGGATCCAAGGTTAGGGTTATTTTTAGCTGTAGTGTTAGGGTTAAGGATAAGGGATCCCATTAGCATTAAGGGTCTTCGTTACTGAAGGGTTAAGGGTTAGGCTTAGAGTTAAAGGTTAAGGTTAGGGTCAGTGTTAAGATTTAGGGTGAGGGTTAACTTTTAGGGTAAAGGTTAAGCGTTAGGGTTAGGGATTAGTGATTAGGGTTTTTGGTTAGTGTTAGGGTTAGCGGTTAGGAGTTAGTGTTTTATGAAGGGGTATGGTTAGAATTAGGATTGGGGTTAGAGTTAGGGTGAGGTATAGGGGTTAGGTTTCAGGGTTAGTTTTAGGGTAAAAGGATAGGATTAGGGTTACGGGTTGGGCTTAGGTTTAGGGTTAAAGTTTACTGCTGGGGTTAGGGATAGGGTTCAGGGTTAGCTTTAGGGGTTCTGGTTAGGGTTAGGTGTTAGGTTAGTGTCAGGGTTAGGTCTAGTCGTGAGGGTAAGGTTTAGGGTTAGCTTAAAGAGCTAGGGTTAGGTTTAATGGTTAGGATTAGGATTAGGGTTAAGGGTTAGGGTAAGGCTTAGGGGTTAGGGTGAAGGGTTAGGTTCAAGGGTTAGGGTTTTTGTTAGGCATAGCGTTTCGGTTAGATGTCAGGCTTACTGTCAGTGTTAGGGTTGTAGGTAGGGTTACGGTTAGGGTTAGCGGTTTAGAATTAGGGTTAGGGATTAGGTGTCACAGTGATGACTAGGAGATAGGGTTAGAATTATGGGATAGGGGTTGTTCTCAGGAAATGAGTTATGCATTAACGTTAGGATAAGAGGTTAAAGTTAGGCGCACGGTGAGGTTTACGTGTTAAGGGGAGAAATAGGAACAGGGTTGGGTGTTATGTTCAGGGTTAGGGTTATCTGTTAAAGGTATTGTTTATGCTTAGCGCACGGGCCCTGTCTGCATTAGGCGGGCGGGGGGAGTTTAGGGGGCTGGGATTGTACCCGGGAACCCACTCTATCATACTCTGGGTATGGGCCCGTGGGTTTCATGCAGGACACAGTGGTAGAGCCTCCTTTCACGCATGGCATGGGAGGATTGCAGGCTTTCTAAACTCTAAGAAAGCAAGAAGTCTGAGAATTAGATTTAGGGTTAAGATTATGGTTAGGGTTAAGGATGAAGTTTAGTGTTAGGGTGAGGGCTTAGGGTTAGGGAAGAGGGTTAGGGTTAAAGGTTACTCTTAGGTTTAACGGTTACACTTTGGTTTAGGGTTGAGGTTTACGGTTAGGGTTAAGATGAGGGGTTAGGGTTTGGTACAGTGTTAGGGTTAAGTGTTAGGTTTAGGGTTGAAGATTAGGATTAGGGTTAGGATTAAAGGTTAGCGTGAGAGTTAACGCTTAGGGTTTAGGTTAAGTGTTAGGGTTTAGTGTTAGGGTTAGGGTTAGGGTTAGTTTTAGGTTTAGAGTTATGTGCTATGGTTTGTGTTAGAGGTTAGGGTTAGGTTTACTGGTCATGGTTAGGGTTACGTTTAGGGGTTAGCTTTAGGGTTAGGGTTAGTGTTAGGGTTAAGGGATAGGATTAGGGTTAAGTGTTGGGCTTAGGGTTAGGGTTTAGTGTTAAGGTTAGCATTAAGGTTTAGGGTTAGGGTCAGGGTTAAATGCTTGGGTGCGGGTAATGGTTAGGGTCAGGGTTAAGGTTCACGGATAGGGTTAGTGTTAAGGGTTACGGGTAGGTTTAGGGTTCAGGGTTAGTGTTAGCATTAGGGCTTAAGGTTAGGATTAGGCGGTAGGTTAGATTTAGGGTTAGATCTAGGCGTTAGGGTAAGGGCTAGCATTAGGGTTAAGAGATAGGGTTAGGTTTAATGTTTAGGATTAGGGTTAGGGTTTGGGGTTAAAGTAAGTGTTAGGGGTCAGGTTTAATGATCCAAGGTTAGGGTTATTTTTAGCTGTAGTGTTAGGGTTAGGGATAAGGGATCCCATTAGCATTAAGGGTCTTCCTTACTGTAGGGTTAAGGGTTAGGCTTAGAGTTAAAGGTTAAGGTTAGGGTCAGTGTTAAGATTTAGGGTGAGGGTTAACGGTTAGGGTAAAGGTTAAGCGTTAGGGTTAGGGATTAGTGATTAGGGTTTTTGGTTAGTGTTAGGGTTAGCGGTTAGGAGTTAGTGTTTTATGAAGGGGTATGGTTAGAATTAGGATTGGGGTTAGAGTTAGGGTGAGGTATAGGGGTTAGGTTTAGGGGTTAGTTTTAGGGTAAAAGGATAGGATTAGGGTTACGGTTTGGGCTTAGGTTTAGGGTTAAAGTTTACTGCTGGGGTTAGGGATAGGGTTCAGGGTTAGCTTTAGGGCTTCTGGTTAGGGTTAGGTGTTAGGTTAGTGTCAGGGTTAGGTCTAGTCGTGAGGGTAAGGTTTAGGGTTAGCTTTAAGAGCTAGGGTTAGGTTTAATGGTTAGGATTAGGATTAGGGTTAAGGGTTAGGGTAAGGCTTAGGGGTTAGGGTGAAGGGTTAGGGTCAAGGGTTAGGGTTTTTGTTAGGCATAGCGTTGGGGTTAGAAGTAAGGGTTACTGTCAGTGTTAGGGTTGTAGGTAGGGTTACGGTTAGGGTTAGCGGTTTAGAATTAGGGTTAGGGATTAGGTGTCACAGTGATGACTAGGAGATAGGGTTAGAATTATGGGATAGGGGTTGTTCTCAGGAAATGGGTTATGCATTAACGTTAGGATAAGAGGTTAAAGTTAGGCGCACGGTGAGGTTTACGTGTTAAGGGGAGAAATAGGATCAGGGTTGGGTGTTATGTTCAGGGTTAGGGTTATCTGTTAAAGGTATTGTTTATGCTTAGCGCACGGGCCCTGTCTGCATTAAGCGGGTGGGAGGAGTTTAGGGGGCTGGGATTGTACCCGGGAACCCACTCTATCATACTCTGGGTATGGGCCCATGGGTTTCATGCAGGACACAGGGGTAGAGCCTCCTTTCACGCATGGCATGGGAGGATTGCAGGCTTTCTAAACTCTAAGAAAGCAAGAAGTCTGAGAATTAGATTTAGGGTTAGGATTCTGGTTAGGGTTAAGGATGAAGTTTAGTGTTAGGGTGAGGGCTTAGGGTTAGGGAATAGGGTTAGGGTTAAAGGTTACTCTTAGGTTTAACGGTTACACTTTGGTTTAGGGTTGAGGTTTACGGTTAGGGTTAAGATGAGGGGTTAGGGTTTGGTACAGGGTTAGGGTTAAGTGTTAGGTTTAGGGTTGAAGATTAGGATTAGGGTTAGGATTAAAGGTTAGCGTGAGAGTTAACTCTTAGTGTTTTGGTTAAGAGTTAGGGTTTCGGGTTAGGGTTAGGGTTAGGGTTAGGGTTAGTTTTAGGGTTAGAGTTATGTGCTATGGTTTGTGTTAGAGGTTAGGGTTAGGTTTACTGGTCACGGATAGGGTTACGTTTAGGGGGTAGCATTAGGGTTAGGGTTAGGGTTAAGGGATAGGTTTAGGGATAAGTGTTGGGCTTAGGGTTAGGGTTTAGTGTTAGGGTTAGCATTAAGGATTAGGGTTAGGGTCAGGGTTAAATGCTTGGGTGCGGGTAATGGTTAGGGTCAGGGTTAAGGTTCACGGATAGGGTTAGTGTTAAGGGTTACGGGTAGGTTTAGGGTTCAGGGTTAGTGTTAGCATTAGGGCTTAAGGTTAGGATTAGGCGGTAGGTTAGATTTAGGGTTAGATCTAGGCGTTAGGGTAAGGGCTAGCATCAGGGTTTAGAGATAGGTTTAGGTTTAATGCTTAGGATTAGGGTTAGGGTTTGGGGTTAAAGTAAGTGTTAGGGGTCAGGTTTAAGGATCCAAGGTTAGGGTTATTTTTAGCTGTAGTGTTAGGGTTAGGTATAAGGGATCCCATTAGCATTAAGGGTCTTCCTTACTGAAGGGTTAAGGGTTAGGCTTAGAGTTAAAGGTTAAGGTTAGGGTCAGTGTTAAGATTTAGGGTGAGGGTTAACGGTCAGGGTAAAGGTTAAGCGTTAGGGTTAGGGATTAGTGATTAGGGTTTTTGGTTAGTGTTAGGGTTAGCGGTTAGGAGTTAGTGTTTTATGAAGGGGTATGGTTAGAATTAGGATTGGGGTTAGAGTTAGGGTGAGGTATAGGGGTTAGGTTTCTGGGTTAGTTTTAGGGTAAAATGATAGGATTAGAGTTACGGGTTCGGCTTAGGTTTAGGGTTAAAGTTTACTGCTGGGGTTAGGGATAGGGTTCAGGGTTAGCTTTAGGGGTTCTGGTTAGGGTTAGGTGTTAGGTTAATGTCAGGGTTAGGTCTAGTCGTGAGAGTAAGGTTTAGGGTTAGCTTTAAGAGCTAGGGTTAGGTTTAATGGTTAGGATTAGGATTAGGGTTAAGGGTTAGGGTAAGGCTTAGGGGTTAGGGTGAAGGGTTAGGTTCAAGGGTTAGGGTTTTTGTTAGGCATAGCGTTGGGGTTAGAAGTAAGGGTTACTGTCAGTGTTAGGGTTGTAGGTAGGGTTACGGTTAGGGTTAGCGGTTTAGAATTAGGGTTAGGGATTAGGTGTCACAGTGATGACTACGAGATAGGGTTAGAATTATGGGATAGGGGTTGTTCTCAGGAAATGGGTTATGCATTAACGTTAGGATAAGAGGTTAAAGTTAGGCGCACGGTGAGGTTTACGTGTTAAGGGGAGAAATAGGTTCAGGGTTGGGTGTTATGTTCAGGGTTAGGGTTATCTGTTAAAGGTATTGTTTATGCTTAGCGCACGGGCCCTGTCTGCATTAGGCGGGTGGGAGGAGTTTAGGGGGCTGGGATTGTACCCGGGAACCCACTCTATCATACTCTGGGTATGGGCCCATGGGTTTCATGCAGGACACAGGGTAGAGCCTCCTTTCACGCATGGCATGGGAGGATTGCAGGCTTTCTAAACTCTAAGAAAGCAAGAAGTCTGAGAATTAGATTTAGGGTTAGGATTCTGGTTAGGGTTAAGGATGAAGTTTAGTGTTAGGGTGAGGGCTTAGGGTTAGGGATTAGGGTTAGGGTTAAAGGTTACTCTTAGTTTTAACGGTTACACTTTGGTTTAGGGTTGAGGTTTACGGTTAGGGTTAAGATGAGGGGTTAGGGTTTGGTACAGGGTTAGGGTTAAGTGTTAGGTTTAGGGTTGAAGATTAGGATTAGGGTTAGGATTAAAGGTTAGCGTGAGAGTTAACGCTTAGGGTTAAGGTTAAGAGTTAGGGTTTAGGGTTAGGGTTAGGGTTAGTTTTAGGGTTAGAGTTATGTTCTATGGTTTGTGTTAGAGGTTAGGGTTAGGTTTACTGGTCACGGTTAGGGTTACGTTTAGGGGGTAGCATTAGGGTTAGAGTTAGGGTTAGGGTTAACGGATAGGATTAGGGTTAAGTGTTGGGCTTAGGGTTAGGGTTTAGTGTTAGGGTTAGCATTAATGATTAGGGTTAGGGTCACGGTTAAATGCTTGGGTGCGGGTAATGGTTAGGGTCAGGGTGAAGGTTCACGTATTGGGTTAGTGTTAAGGGTTACGGGTTGGTTTAGGGTTCAGGGTTAGTGTTAGCATTAGGGCTTAAGGTTAGGATTAGGCGGTAGGTTAGATTTAGGGTTAGATCTAGGCGTTAGGGTAACGGCTAGCGTTAGGGTTAAGAGATAGGGTTAGGTTTAATGCTTAGGATTAGGGTTAGGATTTGGGGTTAAAGTAAGTGATAGGGGTTAGGTTTAAGGATCCAAGGTTAGGGTTATTTTTAGCTGTAGTGTTAGGGTTAGGGATAAGGGATCCCATTAGCATTAAGGGTCTTCCTTACTGTAGGGTTAAGGGTTAGGCTTAGAGTTAAAGGTTAAGGTTAGGGTCAGTGTTAAGATTTAGGGTGAGGGTTAACGGTCAGGGTAAAAGTTAAGCGTTAGGGCTAGGGATTAGTGATTAGGGTTTTTGGTTAGTGTTAGGGTTAGCGGTTAGGAGTTAGTGTTTTATGAAGGGGTATGGTTAGAATTAGGATTGGGGTTAGAGTTAGGGTGAGGTATAGGGGTTAGGTTTAGGGGTTAGCTTTAGGGTAAAAGGATAGGATTAGGGTTACGGGTTGGGCTTAGGTTTAGGGTTAAAGTTTACTGCTGGGGTTAGGGATAGGGTTCAGGGTTAGCTTTAGGGGTTCTGGTTAGGGTTAGGTGTTAGGTTAGTGTCAGGGTTAGGTCTAGTCGTGAGGGTAAGGTTTAGGGTTAGCTTTAAGAGCTAGGGTTAGGTTTAATGGTTAGGATTAGGATTAGGGTTAAGGGTTAGGGTAAGGCTTAGGGGTTAGGGTGAAGGGTTAGGGTCAAGGGTTAGGGTTTTTGTTAGGCATAGCGTTGGGGTTAGAAGTAAGGGTTACTGTCAGTGTTAGGGTTGTAGGTAGGGTTACGGTTAGGGTTAGCGGTTTAGAATTAGGGTTAGGGATTAGGTGTCACAGTGATGACTAGGAGATAGGGTTAGAATTATGGGATAGGGGTTGTTCTCAGGAAATGGGTTATGCATTAACGTTAGGATAAGAGGTTAAAGTTAGGCGCACGGTGAGGTTTACGTGTTAAGGGGAGAAATAGGAACAGGGTTGGGTGTTATGTTCAGGGTTAGGGTTATCTGTTAAAGGTATTGTTTATGCTTAGCGCACGGGCCCTGTCTGCATTAGGCGGGCGGGGGGAGTTTAGGGGGCTGGGATTGTACCCGGGAACCCACTCTATCATACTCTGGGTATGGGCCCGTGGGTTTCACGCAGGACACAGGGGTAGAGCCTCCTTTCACGCATGGCATGGGAGGATTGCAGGCTTTCTAAACTCTAAGAAAGCAAGAATTCTGAGAATGAGATTTAGGGTTAGGATTCTGGTTAGGGTTAAGGATGAAGTTTAGTGTTAGGGTGAGGGCTTAGGGTTAGGGATTAGGGTTAGGGTTAAAGGTTACTCTTAGGTTTAACGGTTACACTTTGGTTTAGTGTTGAGGTTTACGGTTAGGGTTAAGATGAGGGGTTACGGTTTGGTACAGGGTTAGGGTTAAGTGTTAGGTTTAGGGTTGAAGATTAGGATTAGGGTTAGGATTAAAGGTTAGCGTGAGAGTTAACGCTTAGGGTTAAGGTTAAGAGTTAGGGTTTAGGGTTAGGGTTAGGGTTAGGGTTAGTTTTAGGGTTAGAGTTATGTGCTATGGTTGGTGTTAGAGGTTAGGGTTAGGTTTACTGGTCATGGTTACGGTTACCTTTAGGGGTTAGCATTAGGGTTAGGGTTAGGGTTAGGGTTAAGGGATAGGATTAGGGTTAAGTGTTGGGCTTAGGGTTAGGGTTCAGTGTTAATGTTAGCATTAAGGATTAGGGTTAGGGTCAGGGTTAAATGCTTGGGTGATGGTAATGGTTAGGGTCAGGGTTAAGGTTCACAGATAGGGTTAGTGTTAAGGGTTACGGGTAGGTTTAGGGTTCAGGGTTAGTGTTAGCATTAGGGCTTAAGGTTAGGATTAGGCGGTAGGTTAGATTTAGGGTTAGATCTAGGCGTTAGGGTAAGGGCTAGCGTTAGGGTTAAGAGATAGGGTTAGGTTTAATGCTTAGGATTAGGGTTAGGGTTTGGGGTTAAAGTAAGTGTTAGGGGTCAGGTTTAAGGATCCAAGGTTAGGGTTATTTTTAGCTGTAGTGTTAGGGTTAGGGATAAGGGATCCCATTAGCATTAAGGGTCTTCCTTACTGTAGGGTTAAGGGTTAGGCTTAGAGTTAAAGGTTAAGGTTAGGGTCAGTGTTAAGATTTAGGGTGAGGGTTAACGGTCAGGGTAAAAGTTAAGCGTTAGGGCTAGGGATTAGTGATTAGGGTTTTTGGTTAGTGTTAGGGTTAGCGGTTAGGAGTTAGTGTTTTATGAAGGGGTATGGTTAGAATTAGGATTGGGGTTAGAGTTAGGGTGAGGTATAGGGGTTAGGTTTAGGGGTTAGCTTTAGGGTAAAAGGATAGGATTAGGGTTACGGGTTGGGCTTAGGTTTAGGGTTAAAGTTTACTGCTGGGGTTAGGGATAGGGTTCAGGGTTAGCTTTAGGGGTTCTGGTTAGGGTTAGGTGTTAGGTTAGTGTCAGGGTTAGGTCTAGTCGTGAGGGTAAGGTTTAGGGTTAGCTTTAAGAGCTAGGGTTAGGTTTAATGGTTAGGATTAGGATTAGGGTTAAGGGTTAGGGTAAGGCTTAGGGGTTAGGGTGAAGGGTTAGGGTCAAGGGTTAGGGTTTTTGTTAGGCATAGCTTTGGGGTTAGAAGTAAGGGTTACTGTCAGTGTTAGGGTTGTAGGTAGGGTTACGGTTAGGGTTAGCGGTTTAGAATTAGGGTTAGGGATTAGGTGTCACAGTGATGACTACGAGATAGGGTTAGAATTATGGGATAGGGGTTGTTCTCAGGAAATGGGTTATGCATTAACGTTAGGATAAGAGGTTAAAGTTAGGCGCACGGTGAGGTTTACGTGTAAGGGGAGAAATAGGATCAGGGTTGGGTGTTATGTTCAGGGTTAGGGTTATCTGTTAAAGGTATTGTTTATGCTTAGCGCACGGGCCCTGTCTGCATTAGGCGGGTGGGAGGAGTTTAGGGGGCTGGGATTGTACCCGGGAACCCACTCTATCATACTCTGGGTATGGGCCCATGGGTTTCATGCAGGACACAGTGGTAGAGCCTCCTTTCACGCATGGCATGGGAGGATTGCAGGCTTTCTAAACTCTAAGAAAGCAAGAAGTCTGAGAATTAGATTTAGGGTTAGGATTCTGGTTAGGGTTAAGGATGAAGTTTAGTGTTAGGGTGAGGGCTTAGGGTTAGGGATTAGGGTTAGGGTTAAAGGTTACTCTTAGGTTTAACGGTTACATTTTGGTTTAGGGTTGAGGTTTACGGTTAGGGTTAAGATGAGGGGTTAGGGTTTGGTACAGGGTTAGGGTTAAGTGTTAGGTTTAGGGTTGAAGATTAGGATTAGGGTTAGGATTAAAGGTTAGCGTGAGAGTTAACGCTTAGGGTTAAGATTAAGTGTTAGGGTTTAGGGTTAGGTTTAGTGTTAGTTTTAGGGTTAGAGTTATGTGCTATGGTTTGTGTTAGAGGTTAGGGTTAGGTTTACTGGTCACGGTTAGGGTTACGTTTAGGGGTTAGCATTAGTTTTAGGGTTAGGGTTAAGGGATAGGATTAGGGTTAAGTGTTGGGCTTAGTGTTAGTTCTTAGTGTTAGGGTTATCATTAAGGATTAGGTTAAGGTTAGGGTCAGTGTTAAGGTTTAGGGTGAGGGTTAACGCTTAGGGTAAAGGTTAAGCGTTAGGGTTAGGGATTAGTGATTAGGGAATTTGGTTAGTGTTAGGGTTAGCGGTTAGGAGTTTGTGTTTTATGAAGGGGTATGGTTAGAATTAGGATTGGGGTTAGAGTTAGGGTGAGGTATAGGGGTTAGGTTTAGGGGTTAGTTTTAGGGTAAAATGATAGGATTAGGGTTACGGGTTGGGCTTAGGTTTAGGGTTAAAGTTTACTGCTAGGGTTAGGGATAGGCTTCAGGGTTAGCTTTAGGGGTTCTGGTTAGGGTTAGGTGTTAGGTTAGTGTCAGGGTTAGGTCTAGTCGTGAGGGTAAGGTTTAGGGTTAGCTTTAAGAGCTAGGGTTAGGTTTAATGGTTAGGATTAGGATTAGGGTTAAGGGTTAGGGTAAGGCTTAGGGGTTAGGGTGAAGGGTTAGGGTCAAGGGTTAGGGTTTTTGTTAGGCATAGCGTTCGGGTTAGAAGTAAGGGTTACTCTCAGTGTTAGGGTTGTAGGTAGGGTTACGGTTAGGGTTAGCGGTTTAGAATTAGGGTTAGGGATTAGGTGTCACAGTGATGACTAGGAGATAGGGTTAGAATTATGGGATAGGGGTTGTTCTCAGGAAATGGGTTATGCATTAACTTTAGGATAAGAGGTTAAAGTTAGGCGCACGGTGAGGTTTACGTTTAAGGGGAGAAATAGGAACAGGGTTGGGTGTTATGTTCAGGGTTAGGGTTATCTGTTAAAGGTATTGTTTATGCTTAGCGCATTGGCCCTGTCTGCATTAGGCAGGCGGGGAGAGTGTAGGGGGCTGGGATTGTACCCGGGAACCCACTCTATCATAATCTGGGTATGGGCCCATGGGTTTCATGCAGGACACAGTGGTAGAGCCTCCTTTCACGCATGGCATGGGAGGATTGCAGGCTTTCTAAACTCTAAGAAAGCAAGAAGTCTGAGAATTAGATTTAGGGTTAGGATTCTGGTTAGGGTTAAGGATGAAGTTTAGTGTTAGGGTGAGGGCTTAGGGTTAGGGATTAGGGTTAGGGTGAAAGGTTACTCTTAGGTTTAACGGTTACACTTTGGTTTAGGGTTGAGGTTTACGGTTAGGGTTAAGATGAGGGGTTAGGGTTTGGTACAGGGTTAGGGTTAAGTGTTAGGTTTAGGTTTGAAGATTAGAATTAGGGTTAGGATTAAAGGTTAGCGAGAGAGTTAACGCTTAGTGTTAAGGTTAAGAGTTAGGGTTTAGGGTTAGGTTTAGGGTTAGGGTTAGTTTTAGGGTTAGAATTATGTGCTATGGTTTGTGTTAGAGGTTAGGGTTAGGTTTACTGGTCACAGTTAGGGTTACATTTAGGGGGTAGCATTAGGGTTAGGGTTAGGGTTAAGGGATAGGATTAGGGTTAAGTGTTGGGCTTAGGGTTAGGGTTTAGTGTTAGGTTTATCATTAAGGATTAGGGTTAGAATCAGGGTTAAATGCATGGTTGCGGGTAATGGTTAGGGTCAGGGTTAAGGTTCACGGATAGGGTTAGTGTTAAGGGTTACGGGTAGGTTTAGGGTTCAGTATTAGAGTTAGCATTAGGGCTTAAGGTTAAGATTAGGCTGTAGGTTAGATTTAGGGTTAGATCTAGGCGTTAGGGTAAGGGCTTGCGTTAGGGTTAAGAGATAGGGTTAGGTTTAATGCTTAGGATTAGGGTTAGGATTTGGGGTTAAAGTAAGTGATAGGGGTTAGGTTTAAGGATCCAAGGTTAGGGTTATTTTTAGCTGTAGTGTTAGGGTTAGGGATAAGGGATCCCATTAGCATTAAGGGTCTTCCTTACTGTAGGGTTAAGGGTTAGGCTTAGAGTTAAAGGTTAAGGTTAGGGTCAGTGTTAAGGTTTAGGGTGAGGGTTAACGGTCAGGGTAAAGGTTAAGCGTTAGGGTTAGGCATTAGTGATTAGGGTTTTTGGTTAGTGTTAGGGTTAGCGGTTAGGAGTTAGTGTTTTATGAAGGGGTATGGTTAGAATTAGGATTGGGGTTAGAGTTAGGGTGAGGTATAGGGGTTAGGTTTAGGGGTTAGTTTTAGGGTAAAAGGATAGGATTAGGGTTACGGGTTGGGCTTAGGTTTAGGGTTAAAGTTTACTGCTGGGGTTAGGGATAGGGTTCAGGGTTAGCTTTAGGGGTTCTGGTTAGGGTTAGGTGTTAGGTTAGTGTCAGGGTTAGGTCTAGTCGTGAGGGTAAGGTTTAGGGTTAGCTTTAAGAGCTAGGGTTAGGTTTAATGGTTAGGATTAGGATTAGGATTAAGGGTTAGGGTAAGGCTTAGGGGTTAGGGTGAAGGGTTAGGGTCAAGGGTTAGGGTTTTTGTTAGGCATAGCGTTGGGGTTAGAAGTAAGGGTTACTGTCAGTGTTAGGGTTGTAGGTAGGGTTACGGTTAGGGTTAGCTTTTTAGAATTAGGGTTAGGGATTAGGTGTCACAGTGATGACTAGGAGATAGGGTTAGAATTATGGGATAGGGGTTGTTCTCAGGAAATGGGTTATGCATTAACGTTAGGATAAGAGGTTAAAGTTAGGCGCACGGTGAGGTTTACGTGTTAAGGGGAGAAATAGGAACAGGGTTGGGTGTTATGTTCAGGGTTAGGGTTATCTGTTAAAGGTATTGTTTATGCTTAGCGCACGGGCCCTGTTTGAATTAGGCGGGTGGTAGGAGTTTAGGGGGCTGGGATTGTACCCGGGAACCCACTCTATCATACTCTGGGTATGGGCCCATGGGTTTCATGCAGGACACAGGGGTAGAGCCTCCTTTCACGCATGGCATGGGAGGATTGCAGGCTTTCTAAACTCTAAGAAAGCAAGAAGTCTGAGAATTAGATTTAGGGTTAGGATTCTGGTTAGGGTTAAGGATGAAGTTTAGTGTTAGGGTGAGGGCTTAGGGTTAGGGATTAGGGTTAGGGTTAAAGGTTACTCTTAGTTTTAACGGTTACACTTTGGTTTAGGGTTGAGGTTTACGGTTAGGGTTAAGATGAGGGGTTAGGGTTTGGTACAGGGTTAGGGTTAAGTGTTAGGTTTAGGGTTGAAGATTAGGATTAGGGTTAGGATTAAAGGTTAGCGTGAGAGTTAACGCTTAGGGTTAAGGTTAAGAGTTAGGGTTTAGGGTTAGGGTTAGGGTTAGTTTTAGGGTTAGAGTTATGTTCTATGGTTTGTGTTAGAGGTTAGGGTTAGGTTTACTGGTCACGGTTAGGGTTACGTTTAGGGGGTAGCATTAGGGTTAGGGTTAGGGTTAGGGTTAACGGATAGGATTAGGGTTAAGTGTTGGGCTTAGGGTTAGGGTTTAGTGTTAGGGTTAGCATTAATGATTAGGGTTAGGGTCAGGGTTAAATGCTTGGGTGATGGTAATGGTTAGGGTCAGGGTTAAGGTTCACGGATAGGGTTAGTGTTAAGGGTTACGGGTAGGTTTAGGGTTCAGGGTTAGTGTTAGCATTAGGGCTTAAGGTTAGGATTAGGCGGTAGGTTAGATTTAGGGTTAGATCTAGGCGTTAGGGTAAGGGCTAGCGTTAGGGTTAAGAGATAGGGTTAGGTTTAATGCTTAGGATTAGGGTTAGGGTTTGGGGTTAAAGTAAGTGTTAGGGGTCAGGTTTAAGGATCCAAGGTTAGGGTTATTTTTAGCTGTAGTGTTAGGGTTAGGGATAAGGGATCCCATTAGCATTAAGGGTCTTCCTTACTGTAGGGTTAAGGGTTAGGCTTAGAGTTAAAGGTTAAGGTTAGGGTCAGTGTTAAGATTTAGGGTGAGGGTTAACGGTCAGGGTAAAAGTTAAGCGTTAGGGCTAGGGATTAGTGATTAGGGTTTTTGGTTAGTGTTAGGGTTAGCGGTTAGGAGTTAGTGTTTTATGAAGGGGTATGGTTAGAATTAGGATTGGGGTTAGAGTTAGGGTGAGGTATAGGGGTTACGTTAAGGGGTTAGCATTAGTTTTAGGGTTAGGGTTAAGGGATAGGTTTAGGGTTAAGTGTTGGGCTTAGTGTTAGGTCTTAGTGTTAGGGTTATCATTAAGGATTAGGTTAAGGTTAGGGTCAGTGTTAAGGTTTAGGGTGAGGGTTAACGGTTAGGGTAAAGGTTAAGCGTTAGGGTTAGGGATTAGTGATTAGGGATTTTGGTTAGTGTTAGGGATAGCGGTTAGGAGTTTGTGTTTTATGAAGGGGTATGGTTAGAATTAGGATTGGGGTTAGAGTTAGGGTGAGGTATAGGGGTTAGGTTTAGGGGTTAGTTTTAGGGTAAAAGGATAGGATTAGGGTTACGGGTTGGGCTTAGGTTTAGGGTTAAAGTTTACTGCTAGGGTTAGGGATAGGGTTCAGGGTTAGCTTTAGGGGTTCTGGTTAGGGTTAGGTGTTAGGTTAGTGTCAGGGTTAGGTCTAGTCGTGAGGGTAAGGTTTAGGGTTAGCTTTAAGAGCTAGGGTTAGGTTTAATGGTTAGGATTAGGATTAGGGCTAAGGGTTAGGGTAAGGCTTAGGGGTTAGGGTGAAGGGTTAGGGTCAAGGGTTAGGGTTTTTGTTAGGCAAAGCGTTCGGGTTAGAAGTAAGGGTTACTGTCAGTGTTAGGGTTGTAGGTAGGGTTACGGTTAGGGTTAGTGGTTTAGAATTAGGGTTAGGGATTAGGTGTCACAGTGATGACTAGGAGATAGGGTTAGAATTATGGGATAGGGGTTGTTCTCAGGAAATGTGTTATGCATTAACTTTAGGATAAGAGGTTAAAGTTAGGCGCGCGGTGAGGTTTACGTTTAAGGGGAGAAATAGGAACAGGGTTGGGTGTTATGTTCAGGGTTAGGGTTATCTGTTAAAGGTATTGTTTATGCTTAGCGCACGGGCCCTGTCTGCATTAGGCAGGCGGGGAGAGTGTAGGGGGCTGGGATTGTACCCGGGAACCCACTCTATCATACTCTGGGTATGGGCCCATGGGTTTCATGCAGGACACAGTGGTAGAGCCTCCTTTCACGCATGGCATGGGAGGATTGCAGGCTTTCTAAACTCTAAGAAAGCAAGAAGTCTGAGAATTAGATTTAGGGTTAGGATTCTGGTTAGGGTTAAGGATGAAGTTTAGTGTTAGGGTGAGGGCTTAGGGTTAGGGATTAGGGTTAGGGTGAAAGGTTACTCTTAGGTTTAACGGTTACACTTTGGTTTAGGGTTGAGGTTTACGGTTAGGGTTAAGATGAGGGGTTAGGGTTTGGTACAGGGTTAGGGTTAAGTGTTAGGTTTAGGTTTGAAGATTAGGATTAGGGTTAGGATTAAAGGTTAGCGAGAGAGTTAACGCTTAGTGTTAAGGTTAAGAGTTAGGGTTTAGGGTTAGGTTTAGGGTTAGGGTTAGTTTTAGGGTTAGAGTTATGTGCTATGGTTTGTGTTAGAGGTTAGGATTAGGTTTACTGGTCACAGTTAGGGTTACATTTAGGGGGTAGCATTAGGGTTAGGGTTAGGGTTAAGGGATAGGATTAGGGTTAAGTGTTGGGCTTAGGGTTAGGGTTTAGTGTTAGGTTTATCATTAAGGATTAGGGTTAGAATCAGGGTTAAATGCTAGGGTGCGGGTAATGGTTAGGGTCAGGGTTAAGGTTCACGGATAGGGTTAGTGTTAAGGGTTACGGGTAGGTTTAGGGTTCAGTATTAGAGTTAGCATTAGGGCTTAAGGTTAAGATTAGGCTGTAGGTTAGATTTAGGGTTAGATCTAGGCGTTAGGGTAAGGGCTAGCGTTAGGGTTAAGAGATAGGGTTAGGTTTAATGCTTAGGATTAGGGTTAGGATTTGGGGTTAAAGTAAGTGATAGGGGTTAGGTTTAAGGATCCAAGGTTAGGGTTATTTTTAGCTGTAGTGTTAGGGTTAGGGATAAGGGATCCGATTAGCATTAAGGGTCTTCCTTACTGTAGGGTTAAGGGTTAGGCTTAGAGTTAAAGGTTAAGGTTAGGGTCAGTGTTAAGGTTTAGGGTGAGGGTTAACGGTCAGGGTAAAGGTTAAGCGTTAGGGTTAGGCATTAGTGATTAGGGTTTTTGGTTAGTGTTAGGGTTAGCGGTTAGGAGTTAGTGTTTTATGAAGGGGTATGGTTAGAATTAGGATTGGGGTTAGAGTTAGGGTGAGGTATAGGGGTTAGGTTTCGGGGTTAGTTTTAGGGTAAAAGGATAGGATTAGGGTTACGGGTTGGGCTTAGGTTTAGGGTTAAAGTTTACTGCTGTGGTTAGGGATAGGGTTCAGGGTTAGCTTTAGGGGTTCTGGTTAGGGTTAGGTGTTAGGTTAGTGTCAGGGTTAGGTCTAGTCGTGAGGGTAAGGTTTAGGGTTAGCTTTAAGAGCTAGGGTTAGGTTTAATGGTTAGGATTAGGATTAGGATTAAGGGTTAGGGTAAGGCTTAGGGGTTAGGGTGAAGGGTTAGGGTCAAGGGTTAGGGTTTTTGTTAGGCATAGCGTTGGGGTTAGAAGTAAGGGTTACTGTCAGTGTTAGGGTTGTAGGTAGGGTTACGGTTAGGGTTAGCTTTTTAGAATTAGGGTTAGGGATTAGGTGTCACAGTGATGACTAGGAGATAGGGTTAGAATTATGGGATAGGGGTTGTTCTCAGGAAATGGGTTATGCATTAACGTTAGGATAAGAGGTTAAAGTTAGGCGCACGGTGAGGTTTACGTGTTAAGGGGAGAAATAGGAACAGGGTTGGGTGTTATGTTCAGGGTTAGGGTTATCTGTTAAAGGTATTGTTTATGCTTAGCGCACGGGCCCTGTCTGCATTAGGCGGGTGGGAGGAGTTTAGGGGGCTGGGATTGTACCCGGGAACCCACTCTATCATACTCTGGGTATGGGCCCATGGGTTTCATGCAGGACACAGGGGTAGAGCCTCCTTTCATGCATCGCATGGGAGGATTGCAGGCTTTCTAAACTCTAAGAAAGCAAGAAGTCTGAGAATTAGATTTAGGGTTAGGATTATGGTTAGGGTTAAGGATGAAGTTTAGTGTTAGGGTGAGGGCTTGGGGTTAGGGATTAGGGTTAGGGTTAAAGGTTACTCTTAGGTTTAACGGTTACACTTTGGTTTAGGGTTGAGGTTTACGGTTAGGGTTAAGACGAGGGGTTAGGGTTTGGTACAGGGTTAGGGTTAAGTGTTAGGTTTAGGGTTGAAGATTAGGATTAGGGTTAGGATTAAAGGTTAGCGTGAGAGTTAACGCTTAGGGTTAAGGTTAAGAGTTAGGGTTTAGGTTTAGGGTTAGGGTTAGTTTTAGGGTTAGAGTTATGTGCTATGGTTTGTGTTAGAGGTTAGGGTTAGGTTTACTGGTCACGGTTAGGGTTACGTTTAGGGGTTAGCATTAGGGTTAGGGTTAGGTTTAGGGTTAAGGGATAGGATTAGGGTTAAGTGTTGGGCTTAGGGTTAGGGTTTAGTGTTAGGGTTAGCATTAAGGATTAGGGTTGGAATCAGGGTTAAATGCTTGGGTGCGTGTAATGGTTAGGGTCAGGGTTAAGGTTCACGGATAGGGTTAGTGTTAAGGGTTACGGGTAGGTTTAGGGTTCAGGATTAGAGTTAGCATTAGGGCTTAAGGTTAAGATTAGGCTGTAGGTTAGATTTAGGGTTAGATCTAGGCGTTAGGGTAAGGGCTACCGTTAGGGTTAAGAGATAGGGTTAGGTTTAATGCTTAGGATTAGGGTTAGGGTTTGGGGTTAAAGTAAGTGATAGGGGTTAGGTTTAAGGATCCAAGGTTAGGGTTATTTTTAGCTGTAGTGTTAGGGTTAGGGATAAGGGACCCCATTAGCATTAAGGGTCTTCCTTACTGTAGGGTTAAGGGTTAGGCTTAGAGTTAAAGGTTAAGGTTACGGTCAGTGTTAAGATTTAGGGTGAGGGTTAACGGTCAGGGTAAAGGTTAAGCGTTAGGGTTAGGGATTAGTGATTAGGGTTTTTGGTTAGTGTTAGGGTTAGCGGTTAGGAGTTAGTGTTTTATGAAGGGGTATGGTTAGAATTAGGATTGGGGTTAGAGTTAGGGTGAGGTATAGGGGTTAGGTTTAGGGGTTAGTTTTAGGGTAAAAGGATAGGATTAGGGTTACGGGTTGGGCTTAGGTTTAGGGTTAAAGTTTACTGCTGGGGTTAGGGATAGGGTTCAGGGTTAGCTTTAGGGGTTCTGGTTAGGGTTAGGTGTTAGGTTAGTGTCAGGGTTAGGTCTAGTCGTGAGGGTAAGGTTTAGGGTTAGCTTTAAGAGCTAGGGTTAGGTTTAATGGTTAGGATTAGGATTAGGGTTAAGGGTTAGGGTAAGGCTTAGGGGTTAGGGTGAAGGGTTAGGGTCAATGGTTAGGGTTTTTGCTAGGCATAGCGTTGGGGTTAGAAGTAAGGGTTACTGTCAGTGTTAGGGTTGTAGGTAGGGTTACGGTTAGGGTTAGCGGTTTAGAATTAGGGTTAGGGATTAGGTGTCACAGTGATGACTAGGAGATAGGGTTAGAATTATGGGATAGGGGTTGTTCTCAGGAAATGGGTTATGCATTAACGCTAGGATAAGAGGTTAAAGTTAGGCGCACGGTGAGGTTTACGTGTTAAGGGGAGAAATAGGAACAGGGTTGGGTGTTATGTTCAGGGTTAGGGTTATCTGTTAAAGGTATTGTTTATGCTTAGCGCACGGGCCCTGTCTGCATTAGGCGGGCGGGGGGAGTTTAGGGGGCTGGGATTGTACCCGGGAACCCACTCTATCATACTCTGGGTATGGGCCCGTGGGTTTCATGCAGGACGCAGTGGTAGAGCCTCCTTTCACGCATGGCATGGGAGGATTGCAGGCTTTCTAAACTCTAAGAAAGCAAGAAGTCTGAGAATTAGATTTAGGGTTAGGATTCTGGTTAGGGTTAAGGATGAAGTTTAGTGTTAGGGTGAGGGCTTAGGGTTAGGGATTAGGGTTAGGGTTAAAGGTTACTCTTATGTTTAGCGGTTACACTTTGGTTTAGAGTTGAGGTTTACGGTTAGGGTTAAGATGAGGGGTTAGGGTTTGGTACAGGGTTAGGGTTAAGTGTTAGGTTTAGGTTTGAAGATTAGGATTAGGGTTAGGATTAAAGGTTAGCGTGAGAGTTAACGCTTAGGGTTAAGGTTAAGAGTTACGGTTTAGGGTTAGGGTTAGGGTTAGGGTTAGTTTTAGGGTTAGAGTTATGTGCTATGGTTTGTGTTAGAGGTTAGGGTTAGGTTTACTGGTCACGGTTAGGGTTACGTTTAGGGGGTAGCATTAGGGTTAGGGTTAGGGTTAAGGGATAGGATTAGGGATAAGTGTTGGGCTTAGGGTTAGGGTTTAGTGTTAGGGTTAGCATTAAGGATTAGGGTTAGAGTCAGGGTTAAATGCTTGGGTGCGGGTAATGGTTAGGGTCAGGGTTAAGGTTCACGGATAGGGTTAGTGTTAAGGGTTACGGGTAGGTTTAGGGTTCAGGGTTAGTGTTAGCATTAGGGCTTAAGGTTAGGATTAGGCAGTAGGTTAGATTTAGGGTTAGATCTAGGCGTTAGGGTAAGGGCTAGCGTTAGGGTTAAGAGATAGGGTTAGGTTTAATGCTTAGGATTAGGGTTAGGGTTTGGGGTTAAAGTAAGTGTTAGGGGTTAGGTTTAAGGATCCAAGGTTAGGGTTATTTTTAGCTGTAGTGTTAGGGTTAGGGATAAGGGATCCCATTAGCATTAAGGGTCTTCCTTACTGTAGGGTTAAGGGTTAGGCTCAGAGTTAAAGGTTAAGGTTAGGGTCAGTGTTAAGATTTAGGGTGGGGGTTAACGCTTAGGGTAAAGGTTAAGCGTTAGGGTTAGGGATTAGTGATTAGGGTTTTTGGTTAGTGTTAGGGTTAGCGGTTAGGAGTTAGTGTTTTATGAAGGGGTATGGTTAGAATTAGGATTGGGGTTAGAGTTAGGGTGAGGTATAGGTGTTAGGTTTAGGGGTTAGTTTTAGGGTAAAAGGATAGGATTAGGGTTACGGGTTGGGCTTAGGTTTAGGGTTAAAGTTTACTGCTTGGGATAGGGATAGGGATCAGGGTTAGCTTTAGGGGTTCTGGTTAGGGTTAGGTGTTAGGTTAGTGTCAGGGTTAGGTCTAGTCGTGAGGGTAAGGTTTAGGGTTAGCTTTAAGAGCTAGGGTTAGGTTTAATGGTTAGGATTAGGATTAGGGTTAAGGGTTAGGGTAAGGCTTAGGGGTTAGGGTGAAGGGTTAGGATCAAGGGTTAGGGTTTTTGCTAGGCATAGCGTTGGGGTTAGAAGTAAGGGTTACTGTCAGTGTTAGGGTTGTAGGTAGGGTTACGGTTAGGGTTAGCGGTTTAGAATTAGGGTTAGGGATTAGGTGTCACAGTGATGACTAGGAGATAGGGTTAGAATTATGGGATAGGGGTTGTTCTCAGGAAATGGGTTATGCATTAACGTTAGGATAAGAGGTTAAAGTTAGGCGCACGGTGAGGTTTACGTGTTAAGGGGAGAAATAGGAACAGGGTTGGGTGTTATGTTCAGGGTTAGGGTTATCTGTTAAAGGTATTGTTTATGCTTAGCGCACGGGCCCTGTCTGCATTAGGCGGGCGGGGGGAGTTTAGGGGGCTGGGATTGTACCCGGGAACCCACTCTATCATACTCTGGGTATGGGCCCGTGGGTTTCATGCAGGACACAGTGGTAGAGTCTCCTTTCACGTGTGGCATGGGAGGATTGCAGGCTTTCTAAACTCTAAGAAAGCAAGAAGTCTGAGAATTAGATTTAAGGTTAGGATTCTGGTTAGGGTTAAGGATGAAGTTTAGTGTTAGGGTGAGGGCTTAGGGTTAGGGATTAGGGTTAGGGTTAAAGGTTACTCTTAGGTTTACCGGTTACACTTTGGGTTAGGGTTGAGGTTTACGGTTAGGGTTAAGATGAGGGGTTAGGGTTTGGTACAGGGTTAGGGTTAAGTGTTAGGTTTAGGTTTGAAGATTAGGATTAGGGTTAGGATTAAAGGTTAGCGTGAGAGTTAACGCTTAGGGTTAAGGTTAAGAGTTAGGGTTTAGGGTTAGGGTTAGGGTTAGTGTTAGTTTTAGGGTTAGAGTTATGTGCTATGGTTTGTGTTAGAGGTTAGGGTTAGGTTTACTGGTCACGGTTAGGGTTACGTTTAGGGGGTAGCATTAGGGTTAGTGTTAGGGTTAAGGGATAAGATTAGGGATAAGTGTTGGGCTTAGGGTTAGGGTTTAGTGTTAGGGTTAGCATTAAGGATTAGGGTTAGGGTCAGGTTTAAATGCTTGGGTGCGGGTAATGGTTAGGGTCAGGGTTAAGGTTCACGGATAGGGTTAGTGTTAAGCGTTACGGGTAGATTTAGGGTTCAGGGTTAGTGTTAGCATTAGGGCTTAAGGTTAGGATTAGGCGGTAGGTTAGATTTAGGGTTAGATCTAGGCGTTAGGGTAAGGGCTAGCGTTAGGGTTAAGAGATAGGGTTAGGTTTAATGCTTAGGATTAGGGTTAGGGTTTGGGGTTAAAGTAAGTGTTAGGGGTTGGGTTTAAGGATCCAAGGTTAGGGTTATTTTTAGCTGTAGTGTTAGGGTTAGGGATAAGGGATCCCATTAGCATTAAGGGTCTTCCTTACTGTAGGGTTAAGGCTTAGGCTTAGAGTTAAAGTTTAAGGTTAGGGTCAGTGTTAACATTTAGGGTGATGGTTAACCGTTAGGGTAAAGGTTAAGCGTTAGGGTTAGGGATTAGTGATTAGGGTTTTTGGTTAGTGTTAGGGTTAGCGGTTAGGAGTTAGTGTTTTATGAAGGGGTATGGTTAGAATTAGGATTGGGGTTAGAGTTAGGGTGAGGTATAGGGGTTAGGTTTAGGGGTTAGTTTTAGGGTAAAAGGATAGGATTAGGGTTACGGGTTGGGCTTAGGTTTAGGGTTAAAGTTTACTGCTAGGGTTAGGGATAGGGTTCAGGATTAGCTTTAGGGGTTCTGGTTAGGGTTAGGTGTTAGGTTAGTGTCAGGGTTAGGTCTAGTCGTGAGGGTAAGGTTTAGGGTTAGCTTTAAGAGCTAGGGTTAGGTTTAATGGTTAGGATTAGGATTAGGGTTAAGGGTTAGGGTAAGGCTTAGGGGTTAAGGTGAAGGGTTAGGGTCAAGGGTTAGGGTTTTTGTTAGGCATAGCGTTGGGGTTAGAAGTAAGGGTTACTGTCAGTGTCAGGGCTGTAGGTAGGGTTACGGTTAGGGTTAGCGGTTTAGAATTAGGGTTAGGGATTAGGTGTCACAGTGATGACTAGGAGATAGGGTTAGAATTATGGGATAGGGGTTGTTCTCAGGAAATGGGTTATGCATTAACGTTAGGATAAGAGGTTAAAGTTAGGCACACGGTGAGGTTTATGTGGTAAGGGGAGAAATAGGAACAGGGTTGGGTGTTATGTTCAGGGTTAGGGTTATCTGTTAAAGGTATTGTTTATGCTTAGCGCACGGGCCCTGTCTGCATTAGGCGGGCGGGGGGAGTTTAGGGGGCTGGGATTGTACCCGGGAACCCACTCTATCATACTCTGGGTATGGGCCCGTGGGTTACATGCAGGACACAGTGGTAGAACCTCCTTTCACGAATGGCATGGGAGGATTGCAGGCTTTCTAAACTCTAAGAAAGGAAAAGTCTGAGAATTAGATTTAGGGTTAGGATTATGGTTAGGGTTAAGGATGAAGTTTAGTGTTAGGGTGAGGGCTTAGGGTTAGGGATTAGGGTTAGGGTTAAAGGTTACTCTTAGGTTTAACGGTTACACTTTGGTTTAGGGTTGAGGTTTACGGTTAGGGTTAAGATGAGGGGTTAGGTTTTGGTACAGGGTTAGGGTTAAGTGTTAGGTTTAGGGTTGAAGATTAGGATTACGGTTAGGATTAAAGGTTAGCGTGAGAGTTAACGCTTAGGGTTAAGGTTAAGATTTAGGGTTTAGGGTTAGGGTTAGGGTTAGGGTTAGTTTTAGGGTTAGAGTTATGTGCTATGGTTTGTGTTAGAGGTTAGGGTTAGGTTTACTGGTCACGGATAGGGTTACGTTTAGGGGGTAGCCTTAAGGTTAGGGTTAAGGTTAAGGGATAGGATTAGGGATAAGTGTTGGCCTTAGGGTTAGGGTTTAGTGTTAGGGTTAGCATTAAGGATTAGGGTTAGGGTCAGGGTTAAATGCTTGGGTGCGGGTAATGGTTAGGGTCAGGGTTAAGGTTCACGGATAGGGTTAGTGTTAAGGGTTACGGGTAGGTTTAGGGTTCAGCGTTAGTGTTAGCATTAGGGCTTAAGGTTAGGATTAGGCGGTAGGTTAGATTTAGGGTTAGATCTAGGCGTTAGGGTAAGGGCTAGCGTTAGGGTTAAGAGATAGGGTTAGGTTTAATGCTTAGGATTAGGGTTAGGGTTTGGGGTTAAAGCAAGTGTTAGGGGTTAGGTTTAAGGATCCAAGGTTAGGGTTATTTTTAGCTGTAGTGTTAGGGTTAGGGATAAGGGATCCCATTAGCATTAAAGGTCTTCCTTACTGTAGGGTTAAGGGTTAGGCTTAGAGTTAAAGGTTAAGGTTAGGGTCAGTGTTAACATTTAGGGTGAGGGTTAACTGTTAGGGTAAAGGTTAAGCGTTAGGGTTAGTGATTAGTGATTAGGGTTTTTGGTTAGTGTTAGGGTTAGCGGTTAGGAGTTAGTGTTTTATGAAGGGGTATGGTTAGAATTAGAATTGGGGTTAGAGTTAGGGTGAGGTATAGGGGTTAGGTTTAGGGGTTAGTTTTAGGGTAAAAGGATAGGATTAGGGTTACGGGTTGGGCATAGGTTTAGGGTTAAAGTTTACTGCTAGGGTTAGGGATAGGGTTCAGGGTTAGCTTTAGGGGTCTGGTTAGGGTTAGGTGTTAGGTTAGTGTCAGGGTTAGGTCTAGTCGTGAGGGTAAGGTTTAGGGTTACCTTTTAGAGCTAGGGTTAGGTTTAATGGTTAGGATTAGGATTAGGGTTAAGGGTTAGGGTAAGGCTTAGGGGTTAGGGTGAAGGGTTAGGGTCAAGGGTTAGGGTTTTTGTTAGGCATAGCGTTGGGGTTAGAAGTAAGGGTTACTGTCAGTGTTAGGGCTGTAGGTAGGGTTACGGTTAAGGTTAGCGGTTTAGAATTAGGGTTAGGGATTAGGTGTCACAGTGATGACTAGGAGATAGGGTTAGAATTATGGGATAGGGGTTGTTCTCAGGAAATGGGTTATGCATTAACGTTAGGATAAAAGGTTAAAGTTAGGCGCACGGTCAGGTTTACGTGTTAAGGGGAGAAATAGGAACAGGGTTGGGTGTTATGTTCAGGGTTAGGGTTATCTGTTAAAGGTATTGTTTATGCTTAGCGCACGGGGCCTGTCTGCATTTGGCGGGCGGGGGGAGTTTAGGGGGCTGGGATTGTACCCGGGAACCCACTCTATCATACTCTGGGTATGGGCCCGTGGGTTACATGCAGGACACAGTGGTAGAACCTCCTTTCACGAATGGCATGGGAGGATTGCAGGCTTTCTAAACTCTAAGAAAGGAAAAGTCTGAGAATTAGATTTAGGGTTAGGATTATGGTTAGGGTTAAGGATGAAGTTTAGTGTTAGGGTGAGAGCTTAGGGTTAGGGAGTAGGGTTAGGGTTAAAGGTTACTCTTAGGTGTAACGGTTACACTTTGGTTTAGGGTTGAGGTTTACGGTTAGGGTTAAGATGAGGGGTTACGTTTTGGTACAGGGTAAGGGTTAAGTGTTAGGTTTAGGGTTGAAGATTAGGATTACGGTTAGGATTAAAGGTTAGCGTGAGAGTTAACGCTTAGGGTTAAGGTTAAGAGTTAGGGTTTAGGGTTAGGGTTAGGGTTAGGGTTAGTTTTAGGGTTAGAGTTATGTGCTATGGTTTGTGTTAGAGGTTAGGATTAGGTTTACTGGTCACGGTTAGGGTTACGTTTAGGGGGTAGCATTAGGGTTAGGGTTAGGGTTAAGGGATAGGATTAGGGATAAGTGTTGGGCTTAGGGTTAGGGTTTAGTGTTAGGGTTAGCATTAAGGATTAGGGTTAGGGTCAGGGTTAAATGCTTGGGTGCAGGTAATGGTTAGGGTCAGGGTTTAGGTTCACGGATAGGGTTAGTGTTAAGGGTTACGGGTAGGTTTAGGGTTCAGGGTTAGTGTTAGCATTAGGGCTTAAGGTTAGGATTAGGCGGTAGGTTAGATTTAGGGTTAGATCTAGGCGTTAGGGTAAGGGCTAGCGTTAGGTTTAAGAGATAGGGCTAGGTTTAATGCTTAGGATTAGGGTTAGGGTTTGGGGTTAAAGTAAGTGTTAGGGGTTAGGTTTAAGGATCCAAGGTTAGGGTTATTTTTAGCTGTAGTGTTACGGTTAGGGATAAGGGATCCCATTAGCATTAAGGGTCTTCCTTACTGAAGGGTTAAGGGTTAGGCTTAGAGTTAAAGGTTAAGGTTAGGGTCAGTGTTAAGATTTAGGGTGAGGGTTAACGGTCAGGGTAAAGGTTAAGCGTTAGGGTTAGGGATTAGTGATTAGGGTTTTTGGTTAGTGTTAGGGTTAGCGGTTAGGAGTTAGTGTTTTATGAAGGGGTATGGTTAGAATTAGGATTGGGGTTAGAGTTAGGGTGAGGTATAGGGGTTAGGTTTCTGGGTTAGTTTTAGGGTAAAATGATAGGATTAGAGTTACGGGTTCGGCTTAGGTTTAGGGTTAAAGTTTACTGCTGGGGTTAGGGATAGGGTTCAGGGTTAGCTTTAGGGGTTCTGGTTAGGGTTAGGTGTTAGGTTAATGTCAGGGTTAGGTCTAGTCGTGAGGGTAAGGTTTAGGGTTAGCTTTAAGAGCTAGGGTTAGGTTTAATGGTTAGGATTAGGATTAGGGTTAAGGGTTAGGGTAAGGCTTAGGGGTTAGGGTGAAGGGTTAGGTTCAAGGGTTAGGGTTTTTGTTAGGCATAGCGTTGGGGTTAGAAGTAAGGGTTACTGTCAGTGTTAGGGTTGTAGGTAGGGTTACGGTTAGGGTTAGCGGTTTAGAATTAGGGTTAGGGATTAGGTGTCACAGTGATGACTACGAGATAGGGTTAGAATTATGGGATAGGGGTTGTTCTCAGGAAATGGGTTATGCATTAACGTTAGGATAAGAGGTTAAAGTTAGGCGCACGGTGAGGTTTACGTGTTAAGGGGAGAAATAGGTTCAGGGTTGGGTGTTATGTTCAGGGTTAGGGTTATCTGTTAAAGGTATTGTTTATGCTTAGCGCACGGGCCCTGTCTGCATTAGGCGGGTGGGAGGAGTTTAGGGGGCTGGGATTGTACCCGGGAACCCACTCTATCATACTCTGGGTATGGGCCCATGGGTTTCATGCAGGACACAGGGGTAGAGCCTCCTTTCACGCATGGCATGGGAGGATTGCAGGCTTTCTAAACTCTAAGAAAGCAAGAAGTCTGAGAATTAGATTTAGGGTTAGGATTCTGGTTAGGGTTAAGGATGAAGTTTAGTGTTAGGGTGAGGGCTTAGGGTTAGGGATTAGGGTTAGGGTTAAAGGTTACTCTTAGTTTTAACGGTTACACTTTGGTTTAGGGTTGAGGTTTACGGTTAGGGTTAAGATGAGGGGTTAGGGTTTGGTACAGGGTTAGGGTTAAGTGTTAGGTTTAGGGTTGAAGATTAGGATTAGGGTTAGGATTAAAGGTTAGCGTGAGAGTTAACGCTTAGGGTTAAGGTTAAGAGTTAGGGTTTAGGGTTAGGGTTAGGGTTAGTTTTAGGGTTAGAGTTATGTGCTATGGTTTGTGTTAGAGGTTAGGGTTAGGTTTACTGGTCACGGTTAGGGTTACGTTTAGGGGGTAGCATTAGGGTTAGAGTTAGGGTTAGGGTTAACGGATAGGATTAGGGTTAAGTGTTGGGCTTAGGGTTAGGGTTTAGTGTTAGGGTTAGCATTAATGATTAGGGTTAGGGTCACGGTTAAATGCTTGGGTGCGGGTAATGGTTAGGGTCAGGGTGAAGGTTCACGTATTGGGTTAGTGTTAAGGGTTACGGGTTGGTTTAGGGTTCAGGGTTAGTGTTAGCATTAGGGCTTAAGGTTAGGATTAGGCGGTAGGTTAGATTTAGGGTTAGATCTAGGCGTTAGGGTAACGGCTAGCGTTAGGGTTAAGAGATAGGGTTAGGTTTAATGCTTAGGATTAGGGTTAGGTTTGGGGTTAAAGTAAGTGATAGGGGTTAGGTTTAAGGATCCAAGTTTAGGGTTATTTTTAGCTGTAGTGTTAGGGTTAGGGATAAGGGATCCCATTAGCATTAAGGGTCTTCCTTACTGTAGGGTTAAGGGTTAGGCTTAGAGTTAAAGGTTAAGGTTAGGGTCAGTGTTAAGATTTAGGGTGAGGGTTAACGGTCAGGGTAAAAGTTAAGCGTTAGGGTTAGGGATTAGTGATTAGGGTTTTTGGTTAGTGTTAGGGTTAGCGGTTAGGAGTTAGTGTTTTATGAAGGGGTATGGTTAGAATTAGGATTGGGGTTAGAGTTAGGGTGAGGTATAGGGGTTAGGTTTAGGGGTTAGCTTTAGGGTAAAAGGATAGGATTAGGGTTACGGGTTGGGCTTAGGTTTAGGGTTAAAGTTTACTGCTGGGGTTAGGGATAGGGTTCAGGGTTAGCTTTAGGGGTTCTGGTTAGGGTTAGGTGTTAGGTTAGTGTCAGGGTTAGGTCTAGTCGTGAGGGTAAGGTTTAGGGTTAGCTTTAAGAGCTAGGGTTAGGTTTAATGGTTAGGATTAGGATTAGGGTTAAGGGTTAGGGTAAGGCTTAGGGGTTAGGGTGAAGGGTTAGGGTCAAGGGTTAGGGTTTTTGTTAGGCATAGCGTTGGGGTTAGAAGTAAGGGTTACTGTCAGTGTTAGGGTTGTAGGTAGGGTTACGGTTAGGGTTAGCGGTTTAGAATTAGGGTTAGGGATTAGGTGTCACAGTGATGACTAGGAGATAGGGTTAGAATTATGGGATAGGGGTTGTTCTCAGGAAATGGGTTATGCATTAACGTTAGGATAAGAGGTTAAAGTTAGGCGCACGGTGAGGTTTACGTGTTAAGGGGAGAAATAGGAACAGGGTTGGGTGTTATGTTCAGGGTTAGGGTTATCTGTTAAAGGTATTGTTTATGCTTAGCGCACGGGCCCTGTCTGCATTAGGCGGGCGGGGGGAGTTTAGGGGGCTGGGATTGTACCCGGGAACCCACTCTATCATACTCTGGGTATGGGCCCGTGGGTTTCACGCAGGACACAGGGGTAGAGCCTCCTTTCACGCATGGCATGGGAGGATTGCAGGCTTTCTAAACTCTAAGAAAGCAAGAATTCTGAGAATGAGATTTAGGGTTAGGATTCTGGTTAGGGTTAAGGATGAAGTTTAGTGTTAGGGTGAGGGCTTAGGGTTAGGGATTAGGGTTAGGGTTAAAGGTTACTCTTAGGTTTAACGGTTACACTTTGGTTTAGTGTTGAGGTTTACGGTTAGGGTTAAGATGAGGGGTTAGGGTTTGGTACAGGGTTAGGGTTAAGTGTTAGGTTTAGGGTTGAAGATTAGGATTAGGGTTAGGATTAAAGGTTAGCGTGAGAGTTAACGCTTAGGGTTAAGGTTAAGAGTTAGGGTTTAGGGTTAGGGTTAGGGTTAGGGTTAGTTTTAGGGTTAGAGTTATGTGCTATGGTTGGTGTTAGAGGTTAGGGTTAGGTTTACTGGTCATGGTTACGGTTACCTTTAGGGGTTAGCATTAGGGTTAGGGTTAGGGTTAGGGTTAAGGGATAGGATTAGGGTTAAGTGTTGGGCTTAGGGTTAGGGTTCAGTGTTAATGTTAGCATTAAGGATTAGGGTTAGGGTCAGGGTTAAATGCTTGGGTGATGGTAATGGTTAGGGTCAGGGTTAAGGTTCACGGATAGGGTTAGTGTTAAGGGTTACGGGTAGGTTTAGGGTTCAGGGTTAGTGTTAGCATTAGGGCTTAAGGTTAGGATTAGGCGGTAGGTTAGATTTAGGGTTAGATCTAGGCGTTAGGGTAAGGGCTAGCGTTAGGGTTAAGAGATAGGGTTAGGTTTAATGCTTAGGATTAGGGTTAGGGTTTGGGGTTAAAGTAAGTGTTAGGGGTCAGGTTTAAGGATCCAAGGTTAGGGTTATTTTTAGCTGTAGTGTTAGGGTTAGGGATAAGGGATCCCATTAGCATTAAGGGTCTTCCTTACTGTAGGGTTAAGGGTTAGGCTTAGAGTTAAAGTTTAAGGTTAGGGTCAGTGTTAAGATTTAGGGTGAGGGTTAACGGTCAGGGTAAAAGTTAAGCGTTAGGGCTAGGGATTAGTGATTAGGGTTTTTGGTTAGTGTTAGGGTTAGCGGTTAGGAGTTAGTGTTTTATGAAGGGGTATGGTTAGAATTAGGATTGGGGTTAGAGTTAGGGTGAGGTATAGGGGTTAGGTTTAGGGGTTAGCTTTAGGGTAAAAGGATAGGATTAGGGTTACGGGTTGGGCTTAGGTTTAGGGTTAAAGTTTACTGCTGGGGTTAGGGATAGGGTTCAGGGTTAGCTTTAGGGGTTCTGGTTAGGGTTAGGTGTTAGGTTAGTGTCAGGGTTAGGTCTAGTCGTGAGGGTAAGGTTTAGGGTTAGCTTTAAGAGCTAGGGTTAGGTTTAATGGTTAGGATTAGGATTAGGGTTAAGGGTTAGGGTAAGGCTTAGGGGTTAGGGTGAAGGGTTAGGGTCAAGGGTTAGGGTTTTTGTTAGGCATAGCTTTGGGGTTAGAAGTAAGGGTTACTGTCAGTGTTAGGGTTGTAGGTAGGGTTACGGTTAGGGTTAGCGGTTTAGAATTAGGGTTAGGGATTAGGTGTCACAGTGATGACTACGAGATAGGGTTAGAATTATGGGATAGGGGTTGTTCTCAGGAAATGGGTTATGCATTAACGTTAGGATAAGAGGTTAAAGTTAGGCGCACGGTGAGGTTTACGTGTAAGGGGAGAAATAGGATCAGGGTTGGGTGTTATGTTCAGGGTTAGGGTTATCTGTTAAAGGTATTGTTTATGCTTAGCGCACGGGCCCTGTCTGCATTAGGCGGGTGGGAGGAGTTTAGGGGGCTGGGATTGTACCCGGGAACCCACTCTATCATACTCTGGGTATGGGCCCATGGGTTTCATGCAGGACACAGTGGTAGAGCCTCCTTTCACGCATGGCATGGGAGGATTGCAGGCTTTCTAAACTCTAAGAAAGCAAGAAGTCTGAGAATTAGATTTAGGGTTAGGATTCTGGTTAGGGTTAAGGATGAAGTTTAGTGTTAGGGTGAGGGCTTAGGGTTAGGGATTAGGGTTAGGGTTAAAGGTTACTCTTAGGTTTAACGGTTACATTTTGGTTTAGGGTTGAGGTTTACGGTTAGGGTTAAGATGAGGGGTTAGGGTTTGGTACAGGGTTAGGGTTAAGTGTTAGGTTTAGGGTTGAAGATTAGGATTAGGGTTAGGATTAAAGGTTAGCGTGAGAGTTAACGCTTAGGGTTAAGATTAAGTGTTAGGGTTTAGGGTTAGGTTTAGTGTTAGTTTTAGGGTTAGAGTTATGTGCTATGGTTTGTGTTAGAGGTTAGGGTTAGGTTTACTGGTCACGGTTAGGGTTACGTTTAGGGGTTAGCATTAGTTTTAGGGTTAGGGTTAAGGGATAGGATTAGGGTTAAGTGTTGGGCTTAGTGTTAGGTCTTAGTGTTAGGGTTATCATTAAGGATTAGGTTAAGGTTAGGGTCAGTGTTAAGGTTTAGGGTGAGGGTTAACGCTTAGGGTAAAGGTTAAGCGTTAGGGTTAGGGATTAGTGATTAGGGATTTTGGTTAGTGTTAGGGTTAGCGGTTAGGAGTTTGTGTTTTATGAAGGGGTATGGTTAGAATTAGGATTGGGGTTAGAGTTAGGGTGAGGTATAGGGGTTAGGTTTAGGGGTTAGTTTTAGGGTAAAATGATAGGATTAGGGTTACGGGTTGGGCTTAGGTTTAGGGTTAAAGTTTACTGCTAGGGTTAGGGATAGGCTTCAGGGTTAGCTTTAGGGGTTCTGGTTAGGGTTAGGTGTTAGGTTAGTGTCAGGGTTAGGTCTAGTCGTGAGGGTAAGGTTTAGGGTTAGCTTTAAGAGCTAGGGTTAGGTTTAATGGTTAGGATTAGGATTAGGGTTAAGGGTTAGGGTAAGGCTTAGGGGTTAGGGTGAAGGGTTAGGGTCAAGGGTTAGGGTTTTTGTTAGGCATAGCGTTCGGGTTAGAAGTAAGGGTTACTCTCAGTGTTAGGGTTGTAGGTAGGGTTACGGTTAGGGTTAGCGGTTTAGAATTAGGGTTAGGGATTAGGTGTCACAGTGATGACTAGGAGATAGGGTTAGAATTATGGGATAGGGGTTGTTCTCAGGAAATGGGTTATGCATTAACTTTAGGATAAGAGGTTAAAGTTAGGCGCACGGTGAGGTTTACGTTTAAGGGGAGAAATAGGAACAGGGTTGGGTGTTATGTTCAGGGTTAGGGTTATCTGTTAAAGGTATTGTTTATGCTTAGCGCACGGGCCCTGTCTGCATTAGGCAGGCGGGGAGAGTGTAGGGGGCTGGGATTGTACCCGGGAACCCACTCTATCATAATCTGGGTATGGGCCCATGGGTTTCATGCAGGACACAGTGGTAGAGCCTCCTTTCACGCATGGCATGGGAGGATTGCAGGCTTTCTAAACTCTAAGAAAGCAAGAAGTCTGAGAATTAGATTTAGGGTTAGGATTCTGGTTAGGGTTAAGGATGAAGTTTAGTGTTAGGGTGAGGGCTTAGGGTTAGGGATTAGGGTTAGGGTGAAAGGTTACTCTTAGGTTTAACGGTTACACTTTGGTTTAGGGTTGAGGTTTACGGTTAGGGTTAAGATGAGGGGTTAGGGTTTGGTACAGGGTTAGGGTTAAGTGTTAGGTTTAGGTTTGAAGATTAGGATTAGGGTTAGGATTAAAGGTTAGCGAGAGAGTTAACGCTTAGTGTTAAGGTTAAGAGTTAGGGTTTAGGGTTAGGTTTAGGGTTAGGGTTAGTTTTAGGGTTAGAGTTACGTGCTATGGTTTGTGTTAGAGGTTAGGGTTAGGTTTACTGGTCACAGTTAGGGTTACATTTAGGGGGTAGCATTAGGGTTAGGGTTAGGGTTAAGGGATAGGATTAGGGTTAAGTGTTGGGCTTAGGGTTAGGGTTTAGTGTTAGGTTTATCATTAAGGATTAGGGTTAGAATCAGGGTTAAATGCTTGGTTGCGGGTAATGGTTAGGGTCAGGGTTAAGGTTCACGGATAGGGTTAGTGTTAAGGGTTACGGGTAGGTTTAGGGTTCAGTATTAGAGTTAGCATTAGGGCTTAAGGTTAAGATTAGGCTGTAGGTTAGATTTAGGGTTAGATCTAGGCGTTAGGGTAAGGGCTAGCGTTAGGGTTAAGAGATAGGGTTAGGTTTAATGCTTAGGATTAGGGTTAGGGTTTGGGGTTAAAGTAAGTGTTAGGGGTCAGGTTTAAGGATCCAAGGTTAGGGTTATTTTTAGCTGTAGTGTTAGGGTTAAGGATAAGGGATCCCATTAGCATTAAGGGTCTTCGTTACTGAAGGGTTAAGGGTTAGGCTTAGAGTTAAAGGTTAAGGTTAGGGTCAGTGTTAAGATTTAGGGTGAGGGTTAACTTTTAGGGTAAAGGTTAAGCGTTAGGGTTAGGGATTAGTGATTAGGGTTTTTGGTTAGTGTTAGGGTTAGCGGTTAGGAGTTAGTGTTTTATGAAGGGGTATGGTTAGAATTAGGATTGGGGTTAGAGTTAGGGTGAGGTATAGGGGTTAGGTTTCAGGGTTAGTTTTAGGGTAAAAGGATAGGATTAGGGTTACGGGTTGGGCTTAGGTTTAGGGTTAAAGTTTACTGCTGGGGTTAGGGATAGGGTTCAGGGTTAGCTTTAGGGGTTCTGGTTAGGGTTAGGTGTTAGGTTAGTGTCAGGGTTAGGTCTAGTCGTGAGGGTAAGGTTTAGGGTTAGCTTAAAGAGCTAGGGTTAGGTTTAATGGTTAGGATTAGGATTAGGGTTAAGGGTTAGGGTAAGGCTTAGGGGTTAGGGTGAAGGGTTAGGTTCAAGGGTTAGGGTTTTTGTTAGGCATAGCGTTTCGGTTAGATGTCAGGCTTACTGTCAGTGTTAGGGTTGTAGGTAGGGTTACGGTTAGGGTTAGCGGTTTAGAATTAGGGTTAGGGATTAGGTGTCACAGTGATGACTAGGAGATAGGGTTAGAATTATGGGATAGGGGTTGTTCTCAGGAAATGAGTTATGCATTAACGTTAGGATAAGAGGTTAAAGTTAGGCGCACGGTGAGGTTTACGTGTTAAGGGGAGAAATAGGAACAGGGTTGGGTGTTATGTTCAGGGTTAGGGTTATCTGTTAAAGGTATTGTTTATGCTTAGCGCACGGGCCCTGTCTGCATTAGGCGGGCGGGGGGAGTTTAGGGGGCTGGGATTGTACCCGGGAACCCACTCTATCATACTCTGGGTATGGGCCCGTGGGTTTCATGCAGGACACAGTGGTAGAGCCTCCTTTCACGCATGGCATGGGAGGATTGCAGGCTTTCTAAACTCTAAGAAAGCAAGAAGTCTGAGAATTAGATTTAGGGTTAAGATTATGGTTAGGGTTAAGGATGAAGTTTAGTGTTAGGGTGAGGGCTTAGGGTTAGGGAAGAGGGTTAGGGTTAAAGGTTACTCTTAGGTTTAACGGTTACACTTTGGTTTAGGGTTGAGGTTTACGGTTAGGGTTAAGATGAGGGGTTAGGGTTTGGTACAGTGTTAGGGTTAAGTGTTAGGTTTAGGGTTGAAGATTAGGATTAGGGTTAGGATTAAAGGTTAGCGTGAGAGTTAACGCTTAGGGTTTAGGTTAAGTGTTAGGGTTTAGTGTTAGGGTTAGGGTTAGGGTTAGTTTTAGGTTTAGAGTTATGTGCTATGGTTTGTGTTAGAGGTTAGGGTTAGGTTTACTGGTCATGGTTAGGGTTACGTTTAGGGGTTAGCTTTAGGGTTAGGGTTAGTGTTAGGGTTAAGGGATAGGATTAGGGTTAAGTGTTGGGCTTAGGGTTAGGGTTTAGTGTTAAGGTTAGCATTAAGGTTTAGGGTTAGGGTCAGGGTTAAATGCTTGGGTGCGGGTAATGGTTAGGGTCAGGGTTAAGGTTCACGGATAGGGTTAGTGTTAAGGGTTACGGGTAGGTTTAGGGTTCAGGGTTAGTGTTAGCATTAGGGCTTAAGGTTAGGATTAGGCGGTAGGTTAGATTTAGGGTTAGATCTAGGCGTTAGGGTAAGGGCTAGCATTAGGGTTAAGAGATAGGGTTAGGTTTAATGTTTAGGATTAGGGTTAGGGTTTGGGGTTAAAGTAAGTGTTAGGGGTCAGGTTTAATGATCCAAGGTTAGGGTTATTTTTAGCTGTAGTGTTAGGGTTAGGGATAAGGGATCCCATTAGCATTAAGGGTCTTCCTTACTGTAGGGTTAAGGGTTAGGCTTAGAGTTAAAGGTTAAGGTTAGGGTCAGTGTTAAGATTTAGGGTGAGGGTTAACGGTTAGGGTAAAGGTTAAGCGTTAGGGTTAGGGATTAGTGATTAGGGTTTTTGGTTAGTGTTAGGGTTAGCGGTTAGGAGTTAGTGTTTTATGAAGGGGTATGGTTAGAATTAGGATTGGGGTTAGAGTTAGGGTGAGGTATAGGGGTTAGGTTTAGGGGTTAGTTTTAGGGTAAAAGGATAGGATTAGGGTTACGGTTTGGGCTTAGGTTTAGGGTTAAAGTTTACTGCTGGGGTTAGGGATAGGGTTCAGGGTTAGCTTTAGGGCTTCTGGTTAGGGTTAGGTGTTAGGTTAGTGTCAGGGTTAGGTCTAGTCGTGAGGGTAAGGTTTAGGGTTAGCTTTAAGAGCTAGGGTTAGGTTTAATGGTTAGGATTAGGATTAGGGTTAAGGGTTAGGGTAAGGCTTAGGGGTTAGGGTGAAGGGTTAGGGTCAAGGGTTAGGGTTTTTGTTAGGCATAGCGTTGGGGTTAGAAGTAAGGGTTACTGTCAGTGTTAGGGTTGTAGGTAGGGTTACGGTTAGGGTTAGCGGTTTAGAATTAGGGTTAGGGATTAGGTGTCACAGTGATGACTAGGAGATAGGGTTAGAATTATGGGATAGGGGTTGTTCTCAGGAAATGGGTTATGCATTAACGTTAGGATAAGAGGTTAAAGTTAGGCGCACGGTGAGGTTTACGTGTTAAGGGGAGAAATAGGATCAGGGTTGGGTGTTATGTTCAGGGTTAGGGTTATCTGTTAAAGGTATTGTTTATGCTTAGCGCACGGGCCCTGTCTGCATTAAGCGGGTGGGAGGAGTTTAGGGGGCTGGGATTGTACCCGGGAACCCACTCTATCATACTCTGGGTATGGGCCCATGGGTTTCATGCAGGACACAGGGGTAGAGCCTCCTTTCACGCATGGCATGGGAGGATTGCAGGCTTTCTAAACTCTAAGAAAGCAAGAAGTCTGAGAATTAGATTTAGGGTTAGGATTCTGGTTAGGGTTAAGGATGAAGTTTAGTGTTAGGGTGAGGGCTTAGGGTTAGGGAATAGGGTTAGGGTTAAAGGTTACTCTTAGGTTTAACGGTTACACTTTGGTTTAGGGTTGAGGTTTACGGTTAGGGTTAAGATGAGGGGTTAGGGTTTGGTACAGGGTTAGGGTTAAGTGTTAGGTTTAGGGTTGAAGATTAGGATTAGGGTTAGGATTAAAGGTTAGCGTGAGAGTTAACTCTTAGTGTTTTGGTTAAGAGTTAGGGTTTCGGGTTAGGGTTAGGGTTAGGGTTAGGGTTAGTTTTAGGGTTAGAGTTATGTGCTATGGTTTGTGTTAGAGGTTAGGGTTAGGTTTACTGGTCACGGATAGGGTTACGTTTAGGGGGTAGCATTAGGGTTAGGGTTAGGGTTAAGGGATAGGTTTAGGGATAAGTGTTGGGCTTAGGGTTAGGGTTTAGTGTTAGGGTTAGCATTAAGGATTAGGGTTAGGGTCAGGGTTAAATGCTTGGGTGCGGGTAATGGTTAGGGTCAGGGTTAAGGTTCACGGATAGGGTTAGTGTTAAGGGTTACGGGTAGGTTTAGGGTTCAGGGTTAGTGTTAGCATTAGGGCTTAAGGTTAGGATTAGGCGGTAGGTTAGATTTAGGGTTAGATCTAGGCGTTAGGGTAAGGGCTAGCATCAGGGTTTAGAGATAGGTTTAGGTTTAATGCTTAGGATTAGGGTTAGGGTTTGGGGTTAAAGTAAGTGTTAGGGGTCAGGTTTAAGGATCCAAGGTTAGGGTTATTTTTAGCTGTAGTGTTAGGGTTAGGTATAAGGGATCCCATTAGCATTAAGGGTCTTCCTTACTGAAGGGTTAAGGGTTAGGCTTAGAGTTAAAGGTTAAGGTTAGGGTCAGTGTTAAGATTTAGGGTGAGGGTTAACGGTCAGGGTAAAGGTTAAGCGTTAGGGTTAGGGATTAGTGATTAGGGTTTTTGGTTAGTGTTAGGGTTAGCGGTTAGGAGTTAGTGTTTTATGAAGGGGTATGGTTAGAATTAGGATTGGGGTTAGAGTTAGGGTGAGGTATAGGGGTTAGGTTTCTGGGTTAGTTTTAGGGTAAAATGATAGGATTAGAGTTACGGGTTCGGCTTAGGTTTAGGGTTAAAGTTTACTGCTGGGGTTAGGGATAGGGTTCAGGGTTAGCTTTAGGGGTTCTGGTTAGGGTTAGGTGTTAGGTTAATGTCAGGGTTAGGTCTAGTCGTGAGAGTAAGGTTTAGGGTTAGCTTTAAGAGCTAGGGTTAGGTTTAATGGTTAGGATTAGGATTAGGGTTAAGGGTTAGGGTAAGGCTTAGGGGTTAGGGTGAAGGGTTAGGTTCAAGGGTTAGGGTTTTTGTTAGGCATAGCGTTGGGGTTAGAAGTAAGGGTTACTGTCAGTGTTAGGGTTGTAGGTAGGGTTACGGTTAGGGTTAGCGGTTTAGAATTAGGGTTAGGGATTAGGTGTCACAGTGATGACTACGAGATAGGGTTAGAATTATGGGATAGGGGTTGTTCTCAGGAAATGGGTTATGCATTAACGTTAGGATAAGAGGTTAAAGTTAGGCGCACGGTGAGGTTTACGTGTTAAGGGGAGAAATAGGTTCAGGGTTGGGTGTTATGTTCAGGGTTAGGGTTATCTGTTAAAGGTATTGTTTATGCTTAGCGCACGGGCCCTGTCTGCATTAGGCGGGTGGGAGGAGTTTAGGGGGCTGGGATTGTACCCGGGAACCCACTCTATCATACTCTGGGTATGGGCCCATGGGTTTCATGCAGGACACAGGGTAGAGCCTCCTTTCACGCATGGCATGGGAGGATTGCAGGCTTTCTAAACTCTAAGAAAGCAAGAAGTCTGAGAATTAGATTTAGGGTTAGGATTCTGGTTAGGGTTAAGGATGAAGTTTAGTGTTAGGGTGAGGGCTTAGGGTTAGGGATTAGGGTTAGGGTTAAAGGTTACTCTTAGTTTTAACGGTTACACTTTGGTTTAGGGTTGAGGTTTACGGTTAGGGTTAAGATGAGGGGTTAGGGTTTGGTACAGGGTTAGGGTTAAGTGTTAGGTTTAGGGTTGAAGATTAGGATTAGGGTTAGGATTAAAGGTTAGCGTGAGAGTTAACGCTTAGGGTTAAGGTTAAGAGTTAGGGTTTAGGGTTAGGGTTAGGGTTAGTTTTAGGGTTAGAGTTATGTTCTATGGTTTGTGTTAGAGGTTAGGGTTAGGTTTACTGGTCACGGTTAGGGTTACGTTTAGGGGGTAGCATTAGGGTTAGAGTTAGGGTTAGGGTTAACGGATAGGATTAGGGTTAAGTGTTGGGCTTAGGGTTAGGGTTTAGTGTTAGGGTTAGCATTAATGATTAGGGTTAGGGTCACGGTTAAATGCTTGGGTGCGGGTAATGGTTAGGGTCAGGGTGAAGGTTCACGTATTGGGTTAGTGTTAAGGGTTACGGGTTGGTTTAGGGTTCAGGGTTAGTGTTAGCATTAGGGCTTAAGGTTAGGATTAGGCGGTAGGTTAGATTTAGGGTTAGATCTAGGCGTTAGGGTAACGGCTAGCGTTAGGGTTAAGAGATAGGGTTAGGTTTAATGCTTAGGATTAGGGTTAGGATTTGGGGTTAAAGTAAGTGATAGGGGTTAGGTTTAAGGATCCAAGGTTAGGGTTATTTTTAGCTGTAGTGTTAGGGTTAGGGATAAGGGATCCCATTAGCATTAAGGGTCTTCCTTACTGTAGGGTTAAGGGTTAGGCTTAGAGTTAAAGGTTAAGGTTAGGGTCAGTGTTAAGATTTAGGGTGAGGGTTAACGGTCAGGGTAAAAGTTAAGCGTTAGGGCTAGGGATTAGTGATTAGGGTTTTTGGTTAGTGTTAGGGTTAGCGGTTAGGAGTTAGTGTTTTATGAAGGGGTATGGTTAGAATTAGGATTGGGGTTAGAGTTAGGGTGAGGTATAGGGGTTAGGTTTAGGGGTTAGCTTTAGGGTAAAAGGATAGGATTAGGGTTACGGGTTGGGCTTAGGTTTAGGGTTAAAGTTTACTGCTGGGGTTAGGGATAGGGTTCAGGGTTAGCTTTAGGGGTTCTGGTTAGGGTTAGGTGTTAGGTTAGTGTCAGGGTTAGGTCTAGTCGTGAGGGTAAGGTTTAGGGTTAGCTTTAAGAGCTAGGGTTAGGTTTAATGGTTAGGATTAGGATTAGGGTTAAGGGTTAGGGTAAGGCTTAGGGGTTAGGGTGAAGGGTTAGGGTCAAGGGTTAGGGTTTTTGTTAGGCATAGCGTTGGGGTTAGAAGTAAGGGTTACTGTCAGTGTTAGGGTTGTAGGTAGGGTTACGGTTAGGGTTAGCGGTTTAGAATTAGGGTTAGGGATTAGGTGTCACAGTGATGACTAGGAGATAGGGTTAGAATTATGGGATAGGGGTTGTTCTCAGGAAATGGGTTATGCATTAACGTTAGGATAAGAGGTTAAAGTTAGGCGCACGGTGAGGTTTACGTGTTAAGGGGAGAAATAGGAACAGGGTTGGGTGTTATGTTCAGGGTTAGGGTTATCTGTTAAAGGTATTGTTTATGCTTAGCGCACGGGCCCTGTCTGCATTAGGCGGGCGGGGGGAGTTTAGGGGGCTGGGATTGTACCCGGGAACCCACTCTATCATACTCTGGGTATGGGCCCGTGGGTTTCACGCAGGACACAGGGGTAGAGCCTCCTTTCACGCATGGCATGGGAGGATTGCAGGCTTTCTAAACTCTAAGAAAGCAAGAATTCTGAGAATGAGATTTAGGGTTAGGATTCTGGTTAGGGTTAAGGATGAAGTTTAGTGTTAGGGTGAGGGCTTAGGGTTAGGGATTAGGGTTAGGGTTAAAGGTTACTCTTAGGTTTAACGGTTACACTTTGGTTTAGTGTTGAGGTTTACGGTTAGGGTTAAGATGAGGGGTTACGGTTTGGTACAGGGTTAGGGTTAAGTGTTAGGTTTAGGGTTGAAGATTAGGATTAGGGTTAGGATTAAAGGTTAGCGTGAGAGTTAACGCTTAGGGTTAAGGTTAAGAGTTAGGGTTTAGGGTTAGGGTTAGGGTTAGGGTTAGTTTTAGGGTTAGAGTTATGTGCTATGGTTGGTGTTAGAGGTTAGGGTTAGGTTTACTGGTCATGGTTACGGTTACCTTTAGGGGTTAGCATTAGGGTTAGGGTTAGGGTTAGGGTTAAGGGATAGGATTAGGGTTAAGTGTTGGGCTTAGGGTTAGGGTTCAGTGTTAATGTTAGCATTAAGGATTAGGGTTAGGGTCAGGGTTAAATGCTTGGGTGATGGTAATGGTTAGGGTCAGGGTTAAGGTTCACAGATAGGGTTAGTGTTAAGGGTTACGGGTAGGTTTAGGGTTCAGGGTTAGTGTTAGCATTAGGGCTTAAGGTTAGGATTAGGCGGTAGGTTAGATTTAGGGTTAGATCTAGGCGTTAGGGTAAGGGCTAGCGTTAGGGTTAAGAGATAGGGTTAGGTTTAATGCTTAGGATTAGGGTTAGGGTTTGGGGTTAAAGTAAGTGTTAGGGGTCAGGTTTAAGGATCCAAGGTTAGGGTTATTTTTAGCTGTAGTGTTAGGGTTAGGGATAAGGGATCCCATTAGCATTAAGGGTCTTCCTTACTGTAGGGTTAAGGGTTAGGCTTAGAGTTAAAGGTTAAGGTTAGGGTCAGTGTTAAGATTTAGGGTGAGGGTTAACGGTCAGGGTAAAAGTTAAGCGTTAGGGCTAGGGATTAGTGATTAGGGTTTTTGGTTAGTGTTAGGGTTAGCGGTTAGGAGTTAGTGTTTTATGAAGGGGTATGGTTAGAATTAGGATTGGGGTTAGAGTTAGGGTGAGGTATAGGGGTTAGGTTTAGGGGTTAGCTTTAGGGTAAAAGGATAGGATTAGGGTTACGGGTTGGGCTTAGGTTTAGGGTTAAAGTTTACTGCTGGGGTTAGGGATAGGGTTCAGGGTTAGCTTTAGGGGTTCTGGTTAGGGTTAGGTGTTAGGTTAGTGTCAGGGTTAGGTCTAGTCGTGAGGGTAAGGTTTAGGGTTAGCTTTAAGAGCTAGGGTTAGGTTTAATGGTTAGGATTAGGATTAGGGTTAAGGGTTAGGGTAAGGCTTAGGGGTTAGGGTGAAGGGTTAGGGTCAAGGGTTAGGGTTTTTGTTAGGCATAGCTTTGGGGTTAGAAGTAAGGGTTACTGTCAGTGTTAGGGTTGTAGGTAGGGTTACGGTTAGGGTTAGCGGTTTAGAATTAGGGTTAGGGATTAGGTGTCACAGTGATGACTACGAGATAGGGTTAGAATTATGGGATAGGGGTTGTTCTCAGGAAATGGGTTATGCATTAACGTTAGGATAAGAGGTTAAAGTTAGGCGCACGGTGAGGTTTACGTGTAAGGGGAGAAATAGGATCAGGGTTGGGTGTTATGTTCAGGGTTAGGGTTATCTGTTAAAGGTATTGTTTATGCTTAGCGCACGGGCCCTGTCTGCATTAGGCGGGTGGGAGGAGTTTAGGGGGCTGGGATTGTACCCGGGAACCCACTCTATCATACTCTGGGTATGGGCCCATGGGTTTCATGCAGGACACAGTGGTAGAGCCTCCTTTCACGCATGGCATGGGAGGATTGCAGGCTTTCTAAACTCTAAGAAAGCAAGAAGTCTGAGAATTAGATTTAGGGTTAGGATTCTGGTTAGGGTTAAGGATGAAGTTTAGTGTTAGGGTGAGGGCTTAGGGTTAGGGATTAGGGTTAGGGTTAAAGGTTACTCTTAGGTTTAACGGTTACATTTTGGTTTAGGGTTGAGGTTTACGGTTAGGGTTAAGATGAGGGGTTAGGGTTTGGTACAGGGTTAGGGTTAAGTGTTAGGTTTAGGGTTGAAGATTAGGATTAGGGTTAGGATTAAAGGTTAGCGTGAGAGTTAACGCTTAGGGTTAAGATTAAGTGTTAGGGTTTAGGGTTAGGTTTAGTGTTAGTTTTAGGGTTAGAGTTATGTGCTATGGTTTGTGTTAGAGGTTAGGGTTAGGTTTACTGGTCACGGTTAGGGTTACGTTTAGGGGTTAGCATTAGTTTTAGGGTTAGGGTTAAGGGATAGGATTAGGGTTAAGTGTTGGGCTTAGTGTTAGTTCTTAGTGTTAGGGTTATCATTAAGGATTAGGTTAAGGTTAGGGTCAGTGTTAAGGTTTAGGGTGAGGGTTAACGCTTAGGGTAAAGGTTAAGCGTTAGGGTTAGGGATTAGTGATTAGGGAATTTGGTTAGTGTTAGGGTTAGCGGTTAGGAGTTTGTGTTTTATGAAGGGGTATGGTTAGAATTAGGATTGGGGTTAGAGTTAGGGTGAGGTATAGGGGTTAGGTTTAGGGGTTAGTTTTAGGGTAAAATGATAGGATTAGGGTTACGGGTTGGGCTTAGGTTTAGGGTTAAAGTTTACTGCTAGGGTTAGGGATAGGCTTCAGGGTTAGCTTTAGGGGTTCTGGTTAGGGTTAGGTGTTAGGTTAGTGTCAGGGTTAGGTCTAGTCGTGAGGGTAAGGTTTAGGGTTAGCTTTAAGAGCTAGGGTTAGGTTTAATGGTTAGGATTAGGATTAGGGTTAAGGGTTAGGGTAAGGCTTAGGGGTTAGGGTGAAGGGTTAGGGTCAAGGGTTAGGGTTTTTGTTAGGCATAGCGTTCGGGTTAGAAGTAAGGGTTACTCTCAGTGTTAGGGTTGTAGGTAGGGTTACGGTTAGGGTTAGCGGTTTAGAATTAGGGTTAGGGATTAGGTGTCACAGTGATGACTAGGAGATAGGGTTAGAATTATGGGATAGGGGTTGTTCTCAGGAAATGGGTTATGCATTAACTTTAGGATAAGAGGTTAAAGTTAGGCGCACGGTGAGGTTTACGTTTAAGGGGAGAAATAGGAACAGGGTTGGGTGTTATGTTCAGGGTTAGGGTTATCTGTTAAAGGTATTGTTTATGCTTAGCGCATTGGCCCTGTCTGCATTAGGCAGGCGGGGAGAGTGTAGGGGGCTGGGATTGTACCCGGGAACCCACTCTATCATAATCTGGGTATGGGCCCATGGGTTTCATGCAGGACACAGTGGTAGAGCCTCCTTTCACGCATGGCATGGGAGGATTGCAGGCTTTCTAAACTCTAAGAAAGCAAGAAGTCTGAGAATTAGATTTAGGGTTAGGATTCTGGTTAGGGTTAAGGATGAAGTTTAGTGTTAGGGTGAGGGCTTAGGGTTAGGGATTAGGGTTAGGGTGAAAGGTTACTCTTAGGTTTAACGGTTACACTTTGGTTTAGGGTTGAGGTTTACGGTTAGGGTTAAGATGAGGGGTTAGGGTTTGGTACAGGGTTAGGGTTAAGTGTTAGGTTTAGGTTTGAAGATTAGAATTAGGGTTAGGATTAAAGGTTAGCGAGAGAGTTAACGCTTAGTGTTAAGGTTAAGAGTTAGGGTTTAGGGTTAGGTTTAGGGTTAGGGTTAGTTTTAGGGTTAGAATTATGTGCTATGGTTTGTGTTAGAGGTTAGGGTTAGGTTTACTGGTCACAGTTAGGGTTACATTTAGGGGGTAGCATTAGGGTTAGGGTTAGGGTTAAGGGATAGGATTAGGGTTAAGTGTTGGGCTTAGGGTTAGGGTTTAGTGTTAGGTTTATCATTAAGGATTAGGGTTAGAATCAGGGTTAAATGCATGGTTGCGGGTAATGGTTAGGGTCAGGGTTAAGGTTCACGGATAGGGTTAGTGTTAAGGGTTACGGGTAGGTTTAGGGTTCAGTATTAGAGTTAGCATTAGGGCTTAAGGTTAAGATTAGGCTGTAGGTTAGATTTAGGGTTAGATCTAGGCGTTAGGGTAAGGGCTTGCGTTAGGGTTAAGAGATAGGGTTAGGTTTAATGCTTAGGATTAGGGTTAGGATTTGGGGTTAAAGTAAGTGATAGGGGTTAGGTTTAAGGATCCAAGGTTAGGGTTATTTTTAGCTGTAGTGTTAGGGTTAGGGATAAGGGATCCCATTAGCATTAAGGGTCTTCCTTACTGTAGGGTTAAGGGTTAGGCTTAGAGTTAAAGGTTAAGGTTAGGGTCAGTGTTAAGGTTTAGGGTGAGGGTTAACGGTCAGGGTAAAGGTTAAGCGTTAGGGTTAGGCATTAGTGATTAGGGTTTTTGGTTAGTGTTAGGGTTAGCGGTTAGGAGTTAGTGTTTTATGAAGGGGTATGGTTAGAATTAGGATTGGGGTTAGAGTTAGGGTGAGGTATAGGGGTTAGGTTTAGGGGTTAGTTTTAGGGTAAAAGGATAGGATTAGGGTTACGGGTTGGGCTTAGGTTTAGGGTTAAAGTTTACTGCTGGGGTTAGGGATAGGGTTCAGGGTTAGCTTTAGGGGTTCTGGTTAGGGTTAGGTGTTAGGTTAGTGTCAGGGTTAGGTCTAGTCGTGAGGGTAAGGTTTAGGGTTAGCTTTAAGAGCTAGGGTTAGGTTTAATGGTTAGGATTAGGATTAGGATTAAGGGTTAGGGTAAGGCTTAGGGGTTAGGGTGAAGGGTTAGGGTCAAGGGTTAGGGTTTTTGTTAGGCATAGCGTTGGGGTTAGAAGTAAGGGTTACTGTCAGTGTTAGGGTTGTAGGTAGGGTTACGGTTAGGGTTAGCTTTTTAGAATTAGGGTTAGGGATTAGGTGTCACAGTGATGACTAGGAGATAGGGTTAGAATTATGGGATAGGGGTTGTTCTCAGGAAATGGGTTATGCATTAACGTTAGGATAAGAGGTTAAAGTTAGGCGCACGGTGAGGTTTACGTGTTAAGGGGAGAAATAGGAACAGGGTTGGGTGTTATGTTCAGGGTTAGGGTTATCTGTTAAAGGTATTGTTTATGCTTAGCGCACGGGCCCTGTTTGAATTAGGCGGGTGGTAGGAGTTTAGGGGGCTGGGATTGTACCCGGGAACCCACTCTATCATACTCTGGGTATGGGCCCATGGGTTTCATGCAGGACACAGGGGTAGAGCCTCCTTTCACGCATGGCATGGGAGGATTGCAGGCTTTCTAAACTCTAAGAAAGCAAGAAGTCTGAGAATTAGATTTAGGGTTAGGATTCTGGTTAGGGTTAAGGATGAAGTTTAGTGTTAGGGTGAGGGCTTAGGGTTAGGGATTAGGGTTAGGGTTAAAGGTTACTCTTAGTTTTAACGGTTACACTTTGGTTTAGGGTTGAGGTTTACGGTTAGGGTTAAGATGAGGGGTTAGGGTTTGGTACAGGGTTAGGGTTAAGTGTTAGGTTTAGGGTTGAAGATTAGGATTAGGGTTAGGATTAAAGGTTAGCGTGAGAGTTAACGCTTAGGGTTAAGGTTAAGAGTTAGGGTTTAGGGTTAGGGTTAGGGTTAGTTTTAGGGTTAGAGTTATGTTCTATGGTTTGTGTTAGAGGTTAGGGTTAGGTTTACTGGTCACGGTTAGGGTTACGTTTAGGGGGTAGCATTAGGGTTAGGGTTAGGGTTAGGGTTAACGGATAGGATTAGGGTTAAGTGTTGGGCTTAGGGTTAGGGTTTAGTGTTAGGGTTAGCATTAATGATTAGGGTTAGGGTCAGGGTTAAATGCTTGGGTGATGGTAATGGTTAGGGTCAGGGTTAAGGTTCACGGATAGGGTTAGTGTTAAGGGTTACGGGTAGGTTTAGGGTTCAGGGTTAGTGTTAGCATTAGGGCTTAAGGTTAGGATTAGGCGGTAGGTTAGATTTAGGGTTAGATCTAGGCGTTAGGGTAAGGGCTAGCGTTAGGGTTAAGAGATAGGGTTAGGTTTAATGCTTAGGATTAGGGTTAGGGTTTGGGGTTAAAGTAAGTGTTAGGGGTCAGGTTTAAGGATCCAAGGTTAGGGTTATTTTTAGCTGTAGTGTTAGGGTTAGGGATAAGGGATCCCATTAGCATTAAGGGTCTTCCTTACTGTAGGGTTAAGGGTTAGGCTTAGAGTTAAAGGTTAAGGTTAGGGTCAGTGTTAAGATTTAGGGTGAGGGTTAACGGTCAGGGTAAAAGTTAAGCGTTAGGGCTAGGGATTAGTGATTAGGGTTTTTGGTTAGTGTTAGGGTTAGCGGTTAGGAGTTAGTGTTTTATGAAGGGGTATGGTTAGAATTAGGATTGGGGTTAGAGTTAGGGTGAGGTATAGGGGTTACGTTAAGGGGTTAGCATTAGTTTTAGGGTTAGGGTTAAGGGATAGGTTTAGGGTTAAGTGTTGGGCTTAGTGTTAGGTCTTAGTGTTAGGGTTATCATTAAGGATTAGGTTAAGGTTAGGGTCAGTGTTAAGGTTTAGGGTGAGGGTTAACGGTTAGGGTAAAGGTTAAGCGTTAGGGTTAGGGATTAGTGATTAGGGATTTTGGTTAGTGTTAGGGATAGCGGTTAGGAGTTTGTGTTTTATGAAGGGGTATGGTTAGAATTAGGATTGGGGTTAGAGTTAGGGTGAGGTATAGGGGTTAGGTTTAGGGGTTAGTTTTAGGGTAAAAGGATAGGATTAGGGTTACGGGTTGGGCTTAGGTTTAGGGTTAAAGTTTACTGCTAGGGTTAGGGATAGGGTTCAGGGTTAGCTTTAGGGGTTCTGGTTAGGGTTAGGTGTTAGGTTAGTGTCAGGGTTAGGTCTAGTCGTGAGGGTAAGGTTTAGGGTTAGCTTTAAGAGCTAGGGTTAGGTTTAATGGTTAGGATTAGGATTAGGGCTAAGGGTTAGGGTAAGGCTTAGGGGTTAGGGTGAAGGGTTAGGGTCAAGGGTTAGGGTTTTTGTTAGGCAAAGCGTTCGGGTTAGAAGTAAGGGTTACTGTCAGTGTTAGGGTTGTAGGTAGGGTTACGGTTAGGGTTAGTGGTTTAGAATTAGGGTTAGGGATTAGGTGTCACAGTGATGACTAGGAGATAGGGTTAGAATTATGGGATAGGGGTTGTTCTCAGGAAATGTGTTATGCATTAACTTTAGGATAAGAGGTTAAAGTTAGGCGCGCGGTGAGGTTTACGTTTAAGGGGAGAAATAGGAACAGGGTTGGGTGTTATGTTCAGGGTTAGGGTTATCTGTTAAAGGTATTGTTTATGCTTAGCGCACGGGCCCTGTCTGCATTAGGCAGGCGGGGAGAGTGTAGGGGGCTGGGATTGTACCCGGGAACCCACTCTATCATACTCTGGGTATGGGCCCATGGGTTTCATGCAGGACACAGTGGTAGAGCCTCCTTTCACGCATGGCATGGGAGGATTGCAGGCTTTCTAAACTCTAAGAAAGCAAGAAGTCTGAGAATTAGATTTAGGGTTAGGATTCTGGTTAGGGTTAAGGATGAAGTTTAGTGTTAGGGTGAGGGCTTAGGGTTAGGGATTAGGGTTAGGGTGAAAGGTTACTCTTAGGTTTAACGGTTACACTTTGGTTTAGGGTTGAGGTTTACGGTTAGGGTTAAGATGAGGGGTTAGGGTTTGGTACAGGGTTAGGGTTAAGTGTTAGGTTTAGGTTTGAAGATTAGGATTAGGGTTAGGATTAAAGGTTAGCGAGAGAGTTAACGCTTAGTGTTAAGGTTAAGAGTTAGGGTTTAGGGTTAGGTTTAGGGTTAGGGTTAGTTTTAGGGTTAGAGTTATGTGCTATGGTTTGTGTTAGAGGTTAGGATTAGGTTTACTGGTCACAGTTAGGGTTACATTTAGGGGGTAGCATTAGGGTTAGGGTTAGGGTTAAGGGATAGGATTAGGGTTAAGTGTTGGGCTTAGGGTTAGGGTTTAGTGTTAGGTTTATCATTAAGGATTAGGGTTAGAATCAGGGTTAAATGCTAGGGTGCGGGTAATGGTTAGGGTCAGGGTTAAGGTTCACGGATAGGGTTAGTGTTAAGGGTTACGGGTAGGTTTAGGGTTCAGTATTAGAGTTAGCATTAGGGCTTAAGGTTAAGATTAGGCTGTAGGTTAGATTTAGGGTTAGATCTAGGCGTTAGGGTAAGGGCTAGCGTTAGGGTTAAGAGATAGGGTTAGGTTTAATGCTTAGGATTAGGGTTAGGATTTGGGGTTAAAGTAAGTGATAGGGGTTAGGTTTAAGGATCCAAGGTTAGGGTTATTTTTAGCTGTAGTGTTAGGGTTAGGGATAAGGGATCCGATTAGCATTAAGGGTCTTCCTTACTGTAGGGTTAAGGGTTAGGCTTAGAGTTAAAGGTTAAGGTTAGGGTCAGTGTTAAGGTTTAGGGTGAGGGTTAACGGTCAGGGTAAAGGTTAAGCGTTAGGGTTAGGCATTAGTGATTAGGGTTTTTGGTTAGTGTTAGGGTTAGCGGTTAGGAGTTAGTGTTTTATGAAGGGGTATGGTTAGAATTAGGATTGGGGTTAGAGTTAGGGTGAGGTATAGGGGTTAGGTTTCGGGGTTAGTTTTAGGGTAAAAGGATAGGATTAGGGTTACGGGTTGGGCTTAGGTTTAGGGTTAAAGTTTACTGCTGTGGTTAGGGATAGGGTTCAGGGTTAGCTTTAGGGGTTCTGGTTAGGGTTAGGTGTTAGGTTAGTGTCAGGGTTAGGTCTAGTCGTGAGGGTAAGGTTTAGGGTTAGCTTTAAGAGCTAGGGTTAGGTTTAATGGTTAGGATTAGGATTAGGATTAAGGGTTAGGGTAAGGCTTAGGGGTTAGGGTGAAGGGTTAGGGTCAAGGGTTAGGGTTTTTGTTAGGCATAGCGTTGGGGTTAGAAGTAAGGGTTACTGTCAGTGTTAGGGTTGTAGGTAGGGTTACGGTTAGGGTTAGCTTTTTAGAATTAGGGTTAGGGATTAGGTGTCACAGTGATGACTAGGAGATAGGGTTAGAATTATGGGATAGGGGTTGTTCTCAGGAAATGGGTTATGCATTAACGTTAGGATAAGAGGTTAAAGTTAGGCGCACGGTGAGGTTTACGTGTTAAGGGGAGAAATAGGAACAGGGTTGGGTGTTATGTTCAGGGTTAGGGTTATCTGTTAAAGGTATTGTTTATGCTTAGCGCACGGGCCCTGTCTGCATTAGGCGGGTGGGAGGAGTTTAGGGGGCTGGGATTGTACCCGGGAACCCACTCTATCATACTCTGGGTATGGGCCCATGGGTTTCATGCAGGACACAGGGGTAGAGCCTCCTTTCATGCATCGCATGGGAGGATTGCAGGCTTTCTAAACTCTAAGAAAGCAAGAAGTCTGAGAATTAGATTTAGGGTTAGGATTATGGTTAGGGTTAAGGATGAAGTTTAGTGTTAGGGTGAGGGCTTGGGGTTAGGGATTAGGGTTAGGGTTAAAGGTTACTCTTAGGTTTAACGGTTACACTTTGGTTTAGGGTTGAGGTTTACGGTTAGGGTTAAGACGAGGGGTTAGGGTTTGGTACAGGGTTAGGGTTAAGTGTTAGGTTTAGGGTTGAAGATTAGGATTAGGGTTAGGATTAAAGGTTAGCGTGAGAGTTAACGCTTAGGGTTAAGGTTAAGAGTTAGGGTTTAGGTTTAGGGTTAGGGTTAGTTTTAGGGTTAGAGTTATGTGCTATGGTTTGTGTTAGAGGTTAGGGTTAGGTTTACTGGTCACGGTTAGGGTTACGTTTAGGGGTTAGCATTAGGGTTAGGGTTAGGTTTAGGGTTAAGGGATAGGATTAGGGTTAAGTGTTGGGCTTAGGGTTAGGGTTTAGTGTTAGGGTTAGCATTAAGGATTAGGGTTGGAATCAGGGTTAAATGCTTGGGTGCGTGTAATGGTTAGGGTCAGGGTTAAGGTTCACGGATAGGGTTAGTGTTAAGGGTTACGGGTAGGTTTAGGGTTCAGGATTAGAGTTAGCATTAGGGCTTAAGGTTAAGATTAGGCTGTAGGTTAGATTTAGGGTTAGATCTAGGCGTTAGGGTAAGGGCTACCGTTAGGGTTAAGAGATAGGGTTAGGTTTAATGCTTAGGATTAGGGTTAGGGTTTGGGGTTAAAGTAAGTGATAGGGGTTAGGTTTAAGGATCCAAGGTTAGGGTTATTTTTAGCTGTAGTGTTAGGGTTAGGGATAAGGGACCCCATTAGCATTAAGGGTCTTCCTTACTGTAGGGTTAAGGGTTAGGCTTAGAGTTAAAGGTTAAGGTTACGGTCAGTGTTAAGATTTAGGGTGAGGGTTAACGGTCAGGGTAAAGGTTAAGCGTTAGGGTTAGGGATTAGTGATTAGGGTTTTTGGTTAGTGTTAGGGTTAGCGGTTAGGAGTTAGTGTTTTATGAAGGGGTATGGTTAGAATTAGGATTGGGGTTAGAGTTAGGGTGAGGTATAGGGGTTAGGTTTAGGGGTTAGTTTTAGGGTAAAAGGATAGGATTAGGGTTACGGGTTGGGCTTAGGTTTAGGGTTAAAGTTTACTGCTGGGGTTAGGGATAGGGTTCAGGGTTAGCTTTAGGGGTTCTGGTTAGGGTTAGGTGTTAGGTTAGTGTCAGGGTTAGGTCTAGTCGTGAGGGTAAGGTTTAGGGTTAGCTTTAAGAGCTAGGGTTAGGTTTAATGGTTAGGATTAGGATTAGGGTTAAGGGTTAGGGTAAGGCTTAGGGGTTAGGGTGAAGGGTTAGGGTCAATGGTTAGGGTTTTTGCTAGGCATAGCGTTGGGGTTAGAAGTAAGGGTTACTGTCAGTGTTAGGGTTGTAGGTAGGGTTACGGTTAGGGTTAGCGGTTTAGAATTAGGGTTAGGGATTAGGTGTCACAGTGATGACTAGGAGATAGGGTTAGAATTATGGGATAGGGGTTGTTCTCAGGAAATGGGTTATGCATTAACGCTAGGATAAGAGGTTAAAGTTAGGCGCACGGTGAGGTTTACGTGTTAAGGGGAGAAATAGGAACAGGGTTGGGTGTTATGTTCAGGGTTAGGGTTATCTGTTAAAGGTATTGTTTATGCTTAGCGCACGGGCCCTGTCTGCATTAGGCGGGCGGGGGGAGTTTAGGGGGCTGGGATTGTACCCGGGAACCCACTCTATCATACTCTGGGTATGGGCCCGTGGGTTTCATGCAGGACGCAGTGGTAGAGCCTCCTTTCACGCATGGCATGGGAGGATTGCAGGCTTTCTAAACTCTAAGAAAGCAAGAAGTCTGAGAATTAGATTTAGGGTTAGGATTCTGGTTAGGGTTAAGGATGAAGTTTAGTGTTAGGGTGAGGGCTTAGGGTTAGGGATTAGGGTTAGGGTTAAAGGTTACTCTTATGTTTAGCGGTTACACTTTGGTTTAGAGTTGAGGTTTACGGTTAGGGTTAAGATGAGGGGTTAGGGTTTGGTACAGGGTTAGGGTTAAGTGTTAGGTTTAGGTTTGAAGATTAGGATTAGGGTTAGGATTAAAGGTTAGCGTGAGAGTTAACGCTTAGGGTTAAGGTTAAGAGTTACGGTTTAGGGTTAGGGTTAGGGTTAGGGTTAGTTTTAGGGTTAGAGTTATGTGCTATGGTTTGTGTTAGAGGTTAGGGTTAGGTTTACTGGTCACGGTTAGGGTTACGTTTAGGGGGTAGCATTAGGGTTAGGGTTAGGGTTAAGGGATAGGATTAGGGATAAGTGTTGGGCTTAGGGTTAGGGTTTAGTGTTAGGGTTAGCATTAAGGATTAGGGTTAGAGTCAGGGTTAAATGCTTGGGTGCGGGTAATGGTTAGGGTCAGGGTTAAGGTTCACGGATAGGGTTAGTGTTAAGGGTTACGGGTAGGTTTAGGGTTCAGGGTTAGTGTTAGCATTAGGGCTTAAGGTTAGGATTAGGCAGTAGGTTAGATTTAGGGTTAGATCTAGGCGTTAGGGTAAGGGCTAGCGTTAGGGTTAAGAGATAGGGTTAGGTTTAATGCTTAGGATTAGGGTTAGGGTTTGGGGTTAAAGTAAGTGTTAGGGGTTAGGTTTAAGGATCCAAGGTTAGGGTTATTTTTAGCTGTAGTGTTAGGGTTAGGGATAAGGGATCCCATTAGCATTAAGGGTCTTCCTTACTGTAGGGTTAAGGGTTAGGCTCAGAGTTAAAGGTTAAGGTTAGGGTCAGTGTTAAGATTTAGGGTGGGGGTTAACGCTTAGGGTAAAGGTTAAGCGTTAGGGTTAGGGATTAGTGATTAGGGTTTTTGGTTAGTGTTAGGGTTAGCGGTTAGGAGTTAGTGTTTTATGAAGGGGTATGGTTAGAATTAGGATTGGGGTTAGAGTTAGGGTGAGGTATAGGTGTTAGGTTTAGGGGTTAGTTTTAGGGTAAAAGGATAGGATTAGGGTTACGGGTTGGGCTTAGGTTTAGGGTTAAAGTTTACTGCTTGGGATAGGGATAGGGATCAGGGTTAGCTTTAGGGGTTCTGGTTAGGGTTAGGTGTTAGGTTAGTGTCAGGGTTAGGTCTAGTCGTGAGGGTAAGGTTTAGGGTTAGCTTTAAGAGCTAGGGTTAGGTTTAATGGTTAGGATTAGGATTAGGGTTAAGGGTTAGGGTAAGGCTTAGGGGTTAGGGTGAAGGGTTAGGATCAAGGGTTAGGGTTTTTGCTAGGCATAGCGTTGGGGTTAGAAGTAAGGGTTACTGTCAGTGTTAGGGTTGTAGGTAGGGTTACGGTTAGGGTTAGCGGTTTAGAATTAGGGTTAGGGATTAGGTGTCACAGTGATGACTAGGAGATAGGGTTAGAATTATGGGATAGGGGTTGTTCTCAGGAAATGGGTTATGCATTAACGTTAGGATAAGAGGTTAAAGTTAGGCGCACGGTGAGGTTTACGTGTTAAGGGGAGAAATAGGAACAGGGTTGGGTGTTATGTTCAGGGTTAGGGTTATCTGTTAAAGGTATTGTTTATGCTTAGCGCACGGGCCCTGTCTGCATTAGGCGGGCGGGGGGAGTTTAGGGGGCTGGGATTGTACCCGGGAACCCACTCTATCATACTCTGGGTATGGGCCCGTGGGTTTCATGCAGGACACAGTGGTAGAGTCTCCTTTCACGTGTGGCATGGGAGGATTGCAGGCTTTCTAAACTCTAAGAAAGCAAGAAGTCTGAGAATTAGATTTAAGGTTAGGATTCTGGTTAGGGTTAAGGATGAAGTTTAGTGTTAGGGTGAGGGCTTAGGGTTAGGGATTAGGGTTAGGGTTAAAGGTTACTCTTAGGTTTACCGGTTACACTTTGGGTTAGGGTTGAGGTTTACGGTTAGGGTTAAGATGAGGGGTTAGGGTTTGGTACAGGGTTAGGGTTAAGTGTTAGGTTTAGGTTTGAAGATTAGGATTAGGGTTAGGATTAAAGGTTAGCGTGAGAGTTAACGCTTAGGGTTAAGGTTAAGAGTTAGGGTTTAGGGTTAGGGTTAGGGTTAGTGTTAGTTTTAGGGTTAGAGTTATGTGCTATGGTTTGTGTTAGAGGTTAGGGTTAGGTTTACTGGTCACGGTTAGGGTTACGTTTAGGGGGTAGCATTAGGGTTAGTGTTAGGGTTAAGGGATAAGATTAGGGATAAGTGTTGGGCTTAGGGTTAGGGTTTAGTGTTAGGGTTAGCATTAAGGATTAGGGTTAGGGTCAGGTTTAAATGCTTGGGTGCGGGTAATGGTTAGGGTCAGGGTTAAGGTTCACGGATAGGGTTAGTGTTAAGCGTTACGGGTAGATTTAGGGTTCAGGGTTAGTGTTAGCATTAGGGCTTAAGGTTAGGATTAGGCGGTAGGTTAGATTTAGGGTTAGATCTAGGCGTTAGGGTAAGGGCTAGCGTTAGGGTTAAGAGATAGGGTTAGGTTTAATGCTTAGGATTAGGGTTAGGGTTTGGGGTTAAAGTAAGTGTTAGGGGTTGGGTTTAAGGATCCAAGGTTAGGGTTATTTTTAGCTGTAGTGTTAGGGTTAGGGATAAGGGATCCCATTAGCATTAAGGGTCTTCCTTACTGTAGGGTTAAGGCTTAGGCTTAGAGTTAAAGTTTAAGGTTAGGGTCAGTGTTAACATTTAGGGTGATGGTTAACCGTTAGGGTAAAGGTTAAGCGTTAGGGTTAGGGATTAGTGATTAGGGTTTTTGGTTAGTGTTAGGGTTAGCGGTTAGGAGTTAGTGTTTTATGAAGGGGTATGGTTAGAATTAGGATTGGGGTTAGAGTTAGGGTGAGGTATAGGGGTTAGGTTTAGGGGTTAGTTTTAGGGTAAAAGGATAGGATTAGGGTTACGGGTTGGGCTTAGGTTTAGGGTTAAAGTTTACTGCTAGGGTTAGGGATAGGGTTCAGGATTAGCTTTAGGGGTTCTGGTTAGGGTTAGGTGTTAGGTTAGTGTCAGGGTTAGGTCTAGTCGTGAGGGTAAGGTTTAGGGTTAGCTTTAAGAGCTAGGGTTAGGTTTAATGGTTAGGATTAGGATTAGGGTTAAGGGTTAGGGTAAGGCTTAGGGGTTAAGGTGAAGGGTTAGGGTCAAGGGTTAGGGTTTTTGTTAGGCATAGCGTTGGGGTTAGAAGTAAGGGTTACTGTCAGTGTCAGGGCTGTAGGTAGGGTTACGGTTAGGGTTAGCGGTTTAGAATTAGGGTTAGGGATTAGGTGTCACAGTGATGACTAGGAGATAGGGTTAGAATTATGGGATAGGGGTTGTTCTCAGGAAATGGGTTATGCATTAACGTTAGGATAAGAGGTTAAAGTTAGGCACACGGTGAGGTTTATGTGGTAAGGGGAGAAATAGGAACAGGGTTGGGTGTTATGTTCAGGGTTAGGGTTATCTGTTAAAGGTATTGTTTATGCTTAGCGCACGGGCCCTGTCTGCATTAGGCGGGCGGGGGGAGTTTAGGGGGCTGGGATTGTACCCGGGAACCCACTCTATCATACTCTGGGTATGGGCCCGTGGGTTACATGCAGGACACAGTGGTAGAACCTCCTTTCACGAATGGCATGGGAGGATTGCAGGCTTTCTAAACTCTAAGAAAGGAAAAGTCTGAGAATTAGATTTAGGGTTAGGATTATGGTTAGGGTTAAGGATGAAGTTTAGTGTTAGGGTGAGGGCTTAGGGTTAGGGATTAGGGTTAGGGTTAAAGGTTACTCTTAGGTTTAACGGTTACACTTTGGTTTAGGGTTGAGGTTTACGGTTAGGGTTAAGATGAGGGGTTAGGTTTTGGTACAGGGTTAGGGTTAAGTGTTAGGTTTAGGGTTGAAGATTAGGATTACGGTTAGGATTAAAGGTTAGCGTGAGAGTTAACGCTTAGGGTTAAGGTTAAGATTTAGGGTTTAGGGTTAGGGTTAGGGTTAGGGTTAGTTTTAGGGTTAGAGTTATGTGCTATGGTTTGTGTTAGAGGTTAGGGTTAGGTTTACTGGTCACGGATAGGGTTACGTTTAGGGGGTAGCCTTAAGGTTAGGGTTAAGGTTAAGGGATAGGATTAGGGATAAGTGTTGGCCTTAGGGTTAGGGTTTAGTGTTAGGGTTAGCATTAAGGATTAGGGTTAGGGTCAGGGTTAAATGCTTGGGTGCGGGTAATGGTTAGGGTCAGGGTTAAGGTTCACGGATAGGGTTAGTGTTAAGGGTTACGGGTAGGTTTAGGGTTCAGCGTTAGTGTTAGCATTAGGGCTTAAGGTTAGGATTAGGCGGTAGGTTAGATTTAGGGTTAGATCTAGGCGTTAGGGTAAGGGCTAGCGTTAGGGTTAAGAGATAGGGTTAGGTTTAATGCTTAGGATTAGGGTTAGGGTTTGGGGTTAAAGCAAGTGTTAGGGGTTAGGTTTAAGGATCCAAGGTTAGGGTTATTTTTAGCTGTAGTGTTAGGGTTAGGGATAAGGGATCCCATTAGCATTAAAGGTCTTCCTTACTGTAGGGTTAAGGGTTAGGCTTAGAGTTAAAGGTTAAGGTTAGGGTCAGTGTTAACATTTAGGGTGAGGGTTAACTGTTAGGGTAAAGGTTAAGCGTTAGGGTTAGTGATTAGTGATTAGGGTTTTTGGTTAGTGTTAGGGTTAGCGGTTAGGAGTTAGTGTTTTATGAAGGGGTATGGTTAGAATTAGAATTGGGGTTAGAGTTAGGGTGAGGTATAGGGGTTAGGTTTAGGGGTTAGTTTTAGGGTAAAAGGATAGGATTAGGGTTACGGGTTGGGCATAGGTTTAGGGTTAAAGTTTACTGCTAGGGTTAGGGATAGGGTTCAGGGTTAGCTTTAGGGGTCTGGTTAGGGTTAGGTGTTAGGTTAGTGTCAGGGTTAGGTCTAGTCGTGAGGGTAAGGTTTAGGGTTACCTTTTAGAGCTAGGGTTAGGTTTAATGGTTAGGATTAGGATTAGGGTTAAGGGTTAGGGTAAGGCTTAGGGGTTAGGGTGAAGGGTTAGGGTCAAGGGTTAGGGTTTTTGTTAGGCATAGCGTTGGGGTTAGAAGTAAGGGTTACTGTCAGTGTTAGGGCTGTAGGTAGGGTTACGGTTAAGGTTAGCGGTTTAGAATTAGGGTTAGGGATTAGGTGTCACAGTGATGACTAGGAGATAGGGTTAGAATTATGGGATAGGGGTTGTTCTCAGGAAATGGGTTATGCATTAACGTTAGGATAAAAGGTTAAAGTTAGGCGCACGGTCAGGTTTACGTGTTAAGGGGAGAAATAGGAACAGGGTTGGGTGTTATGTTCAGGGTTAGGGTTATCTGTTAAAGGTATTGTTTATGCTTAGCGCACGGGGCCTGTCTGCATTTGGCGGGCGGGGGGAGTTTAGGGGGCTGGGATTGTACCCGGGAACCCACTCTATCATACTCTGGGTATGGGCCCGTGGGTTACATGCAGGACACAGTGGTAGAACCTCCTTTCACGAATGGCATGGGAGGATTGCAGGCTTTCTAAACTCTAAGAAAGGAAAAGTCTGAGAATTAGATTTAGGGTTAGGATTATGGTTAGGGTTAAGGATGAAGTTTAGTGTTAGGGTGAGAGCTTAGGGTTAGGGAGTAGGGTTAGGGTTAAAGGTTACTCTTAGGTGTAACGGTTACACTTTGGTTTAGGGTTGAGGTTTACGGTTAGGGTTAAGATGAGGGGTTACGTTTTGGTACAGGGTAAGGGTTAAGTGTTAGGTTTAGGGTTGAAGATTAGGATTACGGTTAGGATTAAAGGTTAGCGTGAGAGTTAACGCTTAGGGTTAAGGTTAAGAGTTAGGGTTTAGGGTTAGGGTTAGGGTTAGGGTTAGTTTTAGGGTTAGAGTTATGTGCTATGGTTTGTGTTAGAGGTTAGGATTAGGTTTACTGGTCACGGTTAGGGTTACGTTTAGGGGGTAGCATTAGGGTTAGGGTTAGGGTTAAGGGATAGGATTAGGGATAAGTGTTGGGCTTAGGGTTAGGGTTTAGTGTTAGGGTTAGCATTAAGGATTAGGGTTAGGGTCAGGGTTAAATGCTTGGGTGCAGGTAATGGTTAGGGTCAGGGTTTAGGTTCACGGATAGGGTTAGTGTTAAGGGTTACGGGTAGGTTTAGGGTTCAGGGTTAGTGTTAGCATTAGGGCTTAAGGTTAGGATTAGGCGGTAGGTTAGATTTAGGGTTAGATCTAGGCGTTAGGGTAAGGGCTAGCGTTAGGTTTAAGAGATAGGGCTAGGTTTAATGCTTAGGATTAGGGTTAGGGTTTGGGGTTAAAGTAAGTGTTAGGGGTTAGGTTTAAGGATCCAAGGTTAGGTTTATTTTTAGCTGTAGTGTTAGGGTTAGGGTTAGGGATCCCATTAGCATTAAGGGTCTTCCTTACTGTAGGGTTAAGGGTTACGCTTAGAGTTAAAGGTTAAGGTTAGGGTCAGCGTTAAGATTTAGGGTGAGGGTTAACGGTCAGTGTAAAGGTTAAGCGTTAGGGTTAGGGATTAGTGATTAGGGTTTTTGGTTAGTGTTAGTGTTAGCGGTTAGGAGTTAGTGTTTTATGAAGGGGTATGGTTAGAATTAGGATTGGGGTTAGAGTTAGGGTGAGGTATAGGGGTTAGGTTTAGGGGTTAGTTTTAGGGTAAAAGGATAGGATTAGGGTTACGGGTTGGGCTTAGGTTTAGGGTTAAAGTTTACTGCTAGGGTTAGGGATAGGGTTCAGGGTTAGCTTTAGGGGTTCTGGTTAGGGTTAGGTGTTAGGTTAGTGTCAGGGTTAGGTCTAGTCGTGAGGGTAAGGTTTAGGGTTAGCTTTAAGAGCTAGGATTAGGTTTAATGGTTAGGATTAGGATTAGGTTTAGGGTTAGGGTAAGGCTTAGGGGTTAGGGTGAAGGGTTAGGGTCAAGGGTTAGGGTTTTTGTTAGGCATAGCGTTGGGGTTAGAAGTAAGGGTTACTGTCAGTGTTAGGGTTGTGGGTAGGGTTACGGGTAGGGTTAGCGGTTTAGAATTAGGGTTAGGGATTAGATGTCACAGTGATGACTAGGAGATAGAGTTAGAATTATGGGATAGGGGTTGTTCTCAGGAAATGGGTTATGCATTAACGTTAGGATAAGAGGTTAAAGTTAGGCGCACGGTGAGGTTTCCGTGTTAAGGGGAGAAATAGGAACAGGGTTGGGTGTTATGTTCAGGGTTAGGGTTATCTGTTAAAGGTATTGTTTATGCTTAGCGCACGGGCCCTGTCTGCATTAGGCGGGCGGAGGGAGTTTAGGGGGCTGGGATTGTACCCGGGAACCCACTCTTTCATACTTTGGGTATGGGCCCGTCGGTTTCATTCAGGACACAGTGGTAGAGCCTCCTTTCACGCATGGCATGGGAGGATTGCAGGCTTTCTAAACTCTAAGAAAGCAAGAAGTCTGATAATTAGATTTAGGGTTAGGATTCTGGTTAGGGTTAAGGATGAAGTTTAGTGTTAGGGTGAGTTCTTAGGGTTAGGGATTAGGGTTAGGGTTAAAGGTTACACTTAGTTTTAACGGTTACACTTTGGTTTCGGGTTGAGTTTTACGGTTAGGGTTAAGATGAGGGGTTAGGGTTTGGTACAGGGTTAGGGTTAAGTGTTAGGTTTAGGGTTGAAGATTAGGATTAGGGTTAGGATTAAAGGTTAGCGTGAGAGTTAACGCTTAGTGTTAAGGTTAAGAGTTAGGGTTTAGGGTTAGGGTTAGGGTTAGGGTTAGTTTTAGGGTTAGAGTTATGTGCTATGGTTTGTGTTACAGGTTAGGGTTAGGTTTACTTGTCACGGTTAGGGTTACGTTTAGGGGGTAGCATTAGGGTTAGGGTTAGGGTTAAGGGATAGGATTAGGGTTAAGTGTTGGGCTTAGGGTTAGGGTTTAGTGTTAGGGTTAGCATTAAGGATTAGGGTTAGGGTCAGGGTTAAATGCTTGGGTGCGGGTAATGGTTAGGGTCAGGGTTAAGGTTCACGGATAGGGTTAGTGTTAAGGGTTACGGGTAGGTTTAGGGTTCAGGGTTAGTGTTAGCATTAGGGCTTAAGGTTAGGATTAGGCGGTAGGTTATATTTAGGGTTAGATCTAGGCGTTAGGGTAAGGGCTAGCGTTAGGGTTAAGAGATAGGGTTAGGTTTAATGCTTAGGATTACGGTTAGGGTTTGGGATTAGAGTAAGTGTTAGGGGTTAGGTTTAAGGATCCAAGGTTAGGGTTATTTTTAGCTGTAGTGTTAGGGTTAGGGATAAGGGATCCCATTAGCATTAAGGGTCTTCCTTCCTGTAGGGTTAAGGGTTAGGCTTAGAGTTAAAGGTTAAGGTTAGGGTCAGTGTTAAGATTTAGGGTGAGGGTTAACGGTTAGGGTAAAGGTTAAGCGTTAGGGTTAGGGATTAGTGATTAGGGTTTTTGGTTAGTGTTAGGGTTATCGGTTAGGAGTTAGTGTTTTATGAAGGGGTATGGTTAGAATTAGGATTGGGTTTAGAGTTAGGGTGAGGTATAGGAGTTAGGTTTAGGGGTTAGTTTTAGGGTAAAAGGATAGGATTAGGGTTACGGGTTGGGCTTAGGTTTAGGGTTAAAGTTTACTGCTAGGGTTAGGGATAGGGTTCAGGGTTAGCTTTAGGGGTTCTGGTTAGGGTTAGGTGTTAGGTTAGTGTCAGGGTTACGTCTAGTCGTGAGGGTAAGGTTTAGGGTTAGCTTTAAGAGCTAGGGTTAGCTTTAATGGTTACGATTAGGATTAGGGTTAAGGGTTAGGGTAAGGCTTAGGGTTTAGGGTGAAGGGTTAGGGTCAAGGGTTAGGGTTTTTGTTAGGCATAGCGTTGGGGTTAGAAGTAAGGGTTACTGTCAGTGTTAGGGTTGTAGGTAGGGTTACGGTTAGGGTTAGCGGTTTAGAATTAGGGTTAGGGATTAGGTGTCACAGTGATGACTAGGAGATAGGGTTAGAATTATGGGATAGGGGTTGTTCTCAGGAAATGGGTTATGCATTAACGTTAGGATAAGAGGTTAAAGTTAGGCGCACGGTGAGGTTTACGTGTTAAGGGGAGAAATAGGAACAGGGTTGGGTGTTATGTTCAGGGTTAGGGTTATCTGTTAAAGGTATTGTTTATGCTTAGCGCACGGGCCCTGTCTGCATTAGGCGGGCGGGGGGAGTTTAGGGGGCTGGGATTGTACCCGGGAATCCACTCTATCACACTCTGGGTATGGGCCCGTGGGTTTCATGCAGGACACAGTGGTAGAGCCTCCTTTCACGCATGGCATGGGAGGATTGCAGGCTTTCTAAACTCTAAGAAAGCAAGAAGTCTGAGAATTAGATTTAGGGTTAGGATTATGGTTAGGGTTAAGGATGAAGTTTAGTGTTAGGGTGAGGGCTTAGGGTTAGGGATTAGGGTTAGGGTTAAAGATTACTCTTAGGTTTAACGGTTACACTTTGGTTTAGGGTTGAGGTTTACGGTTAGGGTTAAGATGAGGGGTTAGGGTTTGGTACAGGGTTAGGGTTAAGTGTTATATTTAGGGTTGAAGATTAGGATTAGGGTTAGGATTAAAGGTTAGCGTGAGAGTTAACGCTTAGGGTTAAGGTTAAGAGTTAGGGTTTAGGGTTAGGGTTAGGGTTAGGGTTAGTTTTAGGGTTAGAGTTATGTGCTACGGTTTGTGTTACAGGTTAGGGTTAGGTTTACTGGTCACGGTTAGGGTTACGTTTAGGGGGTAGCATTAGGGTTAGGGTTAGGGTTAAGGGATAGGATTAGGGTTAAGTGTTGGGCTTAGGGTTAGGGTTTATTGTTAGGGTTAGCATTAAGGATTAGTGTTAGGGTCAGGTTTAAATGCTTGGGTGCGGGTAATAGTTAGGGTCAGGGTTAAGGTTCACGGATAGGGTTAGTGTTAAGGGTTATGGGAAGGTTTAGGGTTCAGGGTTAGTGTTAGCATTAGGGCTTAAGGTTAGGATTAGGCGGTAGGTTAGATTTAGGGTTAGATCTAGGCGTTAGGGTAAGGGCTAGCGTTAGGGTTAAGAGATAGGGTTAGGTTTAATGCTTAGGATTAGGGTTAGGGTTTGGGGTTAAAGTAAGTGTTAGGGGTTAGGTTTAAGGATCCAAGGTTAGGGTTATTTTTAGCTGTAGTGTTAGGGTTAGGGATAAGGGATCCCATTAGCATTAAGGGTCTTCCTTACTGTAGGGTTAAGGGTTAGGCTTAGCTTTAAAGGGTAAGGTTAGGGTCGGTGTTAAGATTTAGGGTGAGGGTTAACGGTTAGGGTAAAGGTTAAGCGTTAGGGTTAGGGATTAGTGATTAGGGTTTTTGGTTAGTGTTAGGGTTAGCGGTTAGGAGTTAGTGTTTTCTGAGGGGTATGGTTAGAATTAGGATTGGGGTTAGAGTTAGGGTGAGGTATAGGGGTTAGGTTTAGGGGTTAGTTTTAGGGTAAAAGGATAGGATTAGGGTTACGGGTTGGGCTTAGGTTTAGGGTAAAAGTTTACTGCTGGGGTTAGGGATAGGGTTCAGGGTTAGCTTTAGGGGTTCTGGTTAGGGTTAGGTGTTAGGTTAGTGTCAGTGTTAAGTCTAGTCGTGAGGGTAAGGTTTAGGGTTAGCTTTAACAGCTAGGGTTAGGTTTAATGGTTAGGATTAGGATTAGGGTTAAGGGTTAGGGTAAGGCTTAGGGGTTACGGAGAAGGGTTAGGGTCAAGGGTTATGGTTTTTGTTAGGCATAGCGTTGGGGTTAGAAGTAAGCGTTACTGTCAGTGTTAGGGTTGTAGGTAGGGTTACGGTTAGGGTTAGCGGTTTAGAATTAGGGTTAGGGATTAGGTGTCACAGTGATGACTAGGAGATAGGGTTAGAATTATGGGATAGGGGTTGTTCTCAGGAAATGGGTTATGCATTAACGTTAGGATAAGAGGTTAAAGTTAGGCGCACGGTGAGGTTTACGTGTTAAGGGGAGAAATAGGAACAGGGTTGGGTGTTATGTTCAGGGTTAGGGTTATCTGTTAAAGGTATTGTTTATGCTTAGCGCACGGGCCCTGTCTGCATTAGGCGGGCGGGGGGAGTTTAGGGGGCTGGGATTGTACCCGGGAATCCACTCTATCACACTCTGGGTATGGGCCCGTGGGTTTCATGCAGGACACAGTGGTAGAGCCTCCTTTCACGCATGGCATGGGAGGATTGCAGGCTTTCTAAACTCTAAGAAAGCAAGAAGTCTGAGAATTAGATTTAGGGTTAGGATTATGGTTAGGGTTAAGGATGAAGTTTAGTGTTAGGGTGAGGGCTTAGGGTTAGGGATTAGGGTTAGGGTTAAAGATTACTCTTAGGTTTAACGGTTACACTTTGGTTTAGGGTTGAGGTTTACGGTTAGGGTTAAGATGAGGGGTTAGGGTTTGGTACAGGGTTAGGGTTAAGTGTTATATTTAGGGTTGAAGATTAGGATTAGGGTTAGGATTAAAGGTTAGCGTGAGAGTTAACGCTTAGGGTTAAGGTTAAGAGTTAGGGTTTAGGGTTAGGGTTAGGGTTAGGGTTAGTTTTAGGGTTAGAGTTATGTGCTACGGTTTGTGTTACAGGTTAGGGTTAGGTTTACTGGTCACGGTTAGGGTTACGTTTAGGGGGTAGCATTAGGGTTAGGGTTAGGGTTAAGGGATAGGATTAGGGTTAAGTGTTGGGCTTAGGGTTAGGGTTTATTGTTAGGGTTAGCATTAAGGATTAGTGTTAGGGTCAGGTTTAAATGCTTGGGTGCGGGTAATAGTTAGGGTCAGGGTTAAGGTTCACGGATAGGGTTAGTGTTAAGGGTTATGGGAAGGTTTAGGGTTCAGGGTTAGTGTTAGCATTAGGGCTTAAGGTTAGGATTAGGCGGTAGGTTAGATTTAGGGTTAGATCTAGGCGTTAGGGTAAGGGCTAGCGTTAGGGTTAAGAGATAGGGTTAGGTTTAATGCTTAGGATTAGGGTTAGGGTTTGGGGTTAAAGTAAGTGTTAGGGGTTAGGTTTAAGGATCCAAGGTTAGGGTTATTTTTAGCTGTAGTGTTAGGGTTAGGGATAAGGGATCCCATTAGCATTAAGGGTCTTCCTTACTGTAGGGTTAAGGGTTAGGCTTAGCTTTAAAGGGTAAGGTTAGGGTCGGTGTTAAGATTTAGGGTGAGGGTTAACGGTTAGGGTAAAGGTTAAGCGTTAGGGTTAGGGATTAGTGATTAGGGTTTTTGGTTAGTGTTAGGGTTAGCGGTTAGGAGTTAGTGTTTTCTGAGGGGTATGGTTAGAATTAGGATTGGGGTTAGAGTTAGGGTGAGGTATAGGGGTTAGGTTTAGGGGTTAGTTTTAGGGTAAAAGGATAGGATTAGGGTTACGGGTTGGGCTTAGGTTTAGGGTAAAAGTTTACTGCTGGGGTTAGGGATAGGGTTCAGGGTTAGCTTTAGGGGTTCTGGTTAGGGTTAGGTGTTAGGTTAGTGTCAGTGTTAAGTCTAGTCGTGAGGGTAAGGTTTAGGGTTAGCTTTAACAGCTAGGGTTAGGTTTAATGGTTAGGATTAGGATTAGGGTTAAGGGTTAGGGTAAGGCTTAGGGGTTACGGAGAAGGGTTAGGGTCAAGGGTTATGGTTTTTGTTAGGCATAGCGTTGGGGTTAGAAGTAAGGGTTACTGTCAGTGTTAGGGTTGTAGGTAGGGTTACGGTTAGGGTTAGCGGTTTAGAATTAGGGTTAGGGATTAGGTGTCACAGTGATGACTAGGAGATAGGGTTAGAATTATGGGATGGGGTTGTTCTGAGGAAATGGGTTATGCATTAACGTTAGGATAAGAGGTTAAAGTTAGGCGCACGGTGAGGTTTCCGTGTTAAGGGGAGAAATAGGAACAGGGTTGGGTGTTATGTTCAGGGTTAGGGTTATCTGTTAAAGGTATTGTTTATGCTTAGCGCACGGGCCTTGTCGGCATTAGGCGGGCGGGGGGAGTTTAGGGGGCTGGGATTGTACCCGGGAACCCACTCTATCATACTCTGGGTATGGGCCCGTGGGTTTCATGCAGCGCACAGTGGTAGAGCCTCCTTTCACGCATGGCATTGGAGGATTGCAGGTTTTCTAAACTCTAAGAAAGCAAGAAGTCTGAGAATTAGATTTAGGGTTAGGATTATGGTTAGGGTTAAGGATGAAGTTTAGTGTTAGGGTGAGGGCTTAGGGTTAGGGAATAGGGTTAGGGTTAAAGGTTACTCTTAGGTTTAACGGTTACACTTTGGTTTAGGGTTGAGGTTTACGGTTAGGGTTAAGATGAGGGGTTAGGGTTTGGTACAGGGTTAGGGTTAAGTGTTAGGTTTAGGGTTGAAGATTAGGATTAGGGTTAGGATTAAAGGTTAGCGTGAGAGTTAACGCTTAGGGTTAAGGTTAAGAGTTAGGGTTTAGGGTTAGGGTTAGGGTTAGTTTTAGGGTTAGAGTTATGTGCTATGGTTTGTGTTAGAGGTTAGGGTTAGGTTTACTGGTCACGGTTAGGGTTACGTTTAGAGGATAGCATTAGGGTTAGGGTTAGGGTTAGGGTTAAGGGATAGGATTAGGGTTAAGTGTTGGGCTTAGGGTTAGGGTTTAGTGTTAGGGTTAGCATTAAGGATTAGGGTTAGGGTCAGGGTTAAATGTTTGGGTGCTGGTAATGGTTAGGGTCAGGATTAAGGTTCACGGATACGGTTAGTGTTAAGGGTTACGGGTAGGTTTAGGGTTCAGGGTTAGTGTTAGCATTAGGGCTTAAAGTTAGGATTAGCCGGTAGGTTAGATTTAGGGTTAGATCTAGGCCTTAGGGTAAGGGCTAGCGTTAGGGTTAAGTGATAGGGTTAGGTTTAATGCTTAGGATTAGGGTTAGGGTTTGGGGTTAAAGTAAGTGTTAGGGGTTATGTTTAAGGATCCAAGGTTAGGGTTATTTTTAGCTGTAGTGTTACGGTTAGGGATAAGGGATCCCATTAGCATTAAGGGTCTTCCTTACTGTAGGGTTAAGGGTTAGGCTTAGAGTTAAAGATTAAGGTTAGGGTCAGTGTTAAGATTTAGGGTGAGGGTTAACGGTTAGGGTAAAGGTTAAGCGTTAGGGTTAGGGATTAGTGATTAGGGTTTTTGGTTAGTGTTAGGGTTAGCGGTTAGGAGTTAGTGTTTTATGAAGGGGTATGGTTAGAATTAGGATTGGGGTTAGAGTTAGGGTGAGGTATAGGGGTTAGGTTTAGGGGTTAGTTTTAGGGTAAAAGGATAGGATTAGGGTTACGGGTTGGGCTTAGGTTTAGGGTTAAAGTTTACTGCTAGGGTTAGGGATAGGGTTCAGGGTTAGCTTTAGGGGTTCTGGTTAGGGTTAGGTGTTAGGTTAGTGTCAGGGTTAGGTCTAGTCGTGAGGGTAAGGTTTAGGGTTAGCTTTAAGAGCTAGGGTTAGGTTTAATGGTTAGGATTAGGATTAGGGTTAAGGGTTAGGGTAAGGCTTAGGGGTTAGGGTGAAGGGTTAGGTTCAAGGGTTAGGGTTTTTGTTAGGCATAGCGTTGGGGTTAGAAGTAAGGGTTACTGTCAGTGTTAGGGTTGTAGGTAGGGTTACGGTTAGGGTTAGCGGTTTAGAATTAGGGTTAGGGATTAGGTGTCACAGTGATGACTAGGAGATAGGGTTAGAATTATGGGATAGGGGTTGTTCTCAGGAAATGGGTTATGCATTAACGTTAGGATAAGAGGTTAAAGTTAGGCGCACGGTGAGGTTTACGTGTTAAGGGGAGAAATAGGAACAGGGTTGGGTGTTATGTTCAGGGTTAGGGTTATCTGTTAAAGGTATTGTTTATGCTTAGCGCACGGGCCCTGTCTGCATTAGGCGGGCGGGGGGAGTTTAGGGGGCTGGGATTGTACCCGGGAACCCACTCGATCATACTCTGGGTATGGGCCCGTGGGTTTCATGCAGGACACAGTGGTAGAGCCTCCTTTCACGCATGGCATGGGAGGATTGCAGGCTTTCTAAACTCTAAGAAAGCAAGAAGTCTGAGAATTAGATTTAGGGTTAGGATTCTGGTTAGGGTTAAGGATGAAGTTTAGTGTTAGGGTGAGGGCTTAGGGTTAGGGAATAGGGTTAGGGTTAAAGGTTACTCTTAGGTTTAACGGTTACACTTTGGTTTAGGGTTGAGATTTACGGTTAGGGTTAAGATGAGGGGTTAGGGTTTGGTACAGGGTTAGGGTTAAGTGTTAGGTTTAGGGTTGAAGATTAGGATTAGGGTTAGGATTAAAGGTTAGCGTGAGAGTTAACGCTTAGGGTTAAGGTTAAGAGTTAGGGTTTAGGGTTAGGGTTAGGGTTAGTTTTAGGGTTAGAGTTATGTGCTATGGTTTGTGTTAGAGGTTAGGGTTAGGTTTACTGGTCACGGTTAGGGTTACGTTTAGAGGTTAGCATTAGGGTTAGGGTTAGGGTTAGGGTTAAGGGATAGGATTAGGGTTAAATGTTGGGCTTAGGGTTAGGGTTTAGTGTTAGGGTTACCATTAAGGATTAGGGTTAGGGTCAGGGTTAAACGTTTGGGTGCGGGTAATGGTTAGGGTCAGGATTAAGGTTCACGGATACGGTTAGTGTTAAGGGTTACGGGTAGGTTTAGGGTTCAGGGTTAGTGTTAGCATTAGGGCTTAAAGTTAGGATTAGGCGGTAGGTTAGATTTAGGGTTATATCTAGGCCTTAGGGTAAGGGCTAGCGTTAGGGTTAAGTGATAGGGTTAGGTTTAATGCTTAGGATTAGGGTTAGGGTTTGGGGTTAAAGTAAGTGTTAGGGGTTATGTTTAAGGATCCAAGGTTAGGGTTATTTTTAGCTGTAGTGTTACGGTTAGGGATAAGGGATCCCATTAGCATTAAGGGTCTTCCTTACTGTAGGGTTAGGGGTTAGGCTTAGAGTTAAAGGTTAAGGTTAGGGTCAGTGTTAAGATTTAGGGTGAGGGTTAACGGTTAGGGTAAAGGTTAAGCGTTAGGGTTAGGGATTAGTGATTAGGGTTTTTGGTTAGTGTTAGGGTTATCGGTTAGGAGTTAGTGTTTTATGAAGGGGTATGGTTAGAATTAGGATTGGGGTTAGAGTTAGGGTGAGGTATAGGTGTTAGGTTTAGGGGTTAGTTTTAGGGTAAAAGGATAGGATTAGGGTTACGGGTTGGGCTTAGGTTTAGGGTTAAAGTTTACTGCTAGGGTTAGGGATAGGGTTCAGGGTTAGCTTTAGGGGTTCTGGTTAGGGTTAGGTGTTAGGTTTGTGTCAGGGTTAGGTCTAGTCGTGAGGGTAAGGTTTAGGGTTAGCTTTAAGAGCCAAGGTTAGGTTTAATGGTTAGGATTAGGATTAGGGTTAAGGGTTAGGGTAAGGCTTAGGGGTTAGGGTGAAGGGTTAGGTTCAAGGGTTAGGGTTTTTGTTAGGCATAGCGTTGGGGTTAGAAGTAAGGGTTACTGTCAGTGTTAGGGTTGTAGGTAGGGTTACGGTTAGGGTTAGCGGTTTAGAATTAGGGTTAGGGATTAGGTGTCACAGTGATGACTAGGAGATAGGGTTAGAATTATGGGATAGGGGTTGTTCTCAGGAAATGGGTTATGCATTAACGTTAGGATAAGAAGTTAAAGTTAGGCGCACGGTGAGGTTTACGTGTTAAGGGGAGAAATAGGAACAGGGTTGGGTGTTATGTTCAGGGTTAGGGTTATCTGTTAAAGGTATTGTTTATGCTTAGCGCACGGGCCCTGTCTGCATTAGACGGGCGGGGGGAGTTTAGGGGGCTGGGATTGTACCCGGGAACCCACTCGATCATACTCTGGGTATGGGCCCGTGGGTTTCATGCAGGACACAGTGGTAGAGCCTCCTTTCACGCATGGCATGGGAGGATTGCAGGCTTTCTAAACTCTAAGAAAGCAAGAAGTCTGAGAATTAGATTTAGGGTTAGGATTATGGTTAGGGTTAAGGATGAAGTTTAGTGTTAGGGTGAGGGCTTAGGGTTAGGGATTAGGGTTAGGGTTAAAGGTTACTCTTAGGTTTAACGCTTACACTTTGGTTTAGGGTTGAGGTTTACGGTTAGGGTTAAGATGAGGGGTTAGGGTTTGGTACAGGGTTAGGGTTAAGTGTTAGGTTTAGGGTTGAAGATTAGGATTAGGGTTAGGATTAAAGGTCAGCGTGAGAGTTAACGCTTAGGGTTAAGGTTAAGAGTTAGGGTTTAGGGTTAGGGTTAGGGTTAGGGTTAGTTTTAGGGTTAGAGTTATGTGCTATGGTTTGTGTTAGAGGTTAGGGTTAGGTTTACTGGTCACGGTTAGGGTTACGTTTAGGGGGTAGCATTAGGGTTAGGGTTAGGGTTAAGGCATAGGATTAGGGATAAGTGTTGGGCTTAGGGTTAGGGTTTAGTGTTAGGGTTAGCATTAAGGATTAGGGTTAGGGTCAGGGTTAAATGCTTGGGTGCGGTTAATGGTTAGGGTCAGGGTGAAGGTTCACGGATAGGGTTAGTGTTAAGTGTTACGGGTAGGTTTAGGGTTCAGGGTTAGTGTTAGCATTAGGGCTTAAGGTTAGGATTAGGTGGTAGGTTAGATTTAAGGTTAGATCTAGGCGTAAGGTAAGGGCTAGCGTTAGGGTTAAGAGATAGGGTTAGGTTTAATGCTTAGGATTAGGGTTAGGGTTTGGGGTTACAGTAAGTGTTAGGGGTTAGGTTTAAGGATCCAAGGTTAGGGTTATTTTTAGCTGTAGTGTTAGGGTTAGGGATAAGGGATCCCATTAGCATTAAGGGTCTTCCTTACTGTAGGGTTAAGAGTTAGGCTTAGAGGTAAAGGTTAAGGTTAGGGTCAGTGTTAAGATTTAGGGTGAGGGTTAATGGTTAGGGTAAAGGTTAAGCGTTAGGGTTAGGGATTAGTGATTAGGGTTTTTGGTTAGTGTTAGGGTTAGCGGTTAGGAGTTAGTGTTTTATGATGGGGTATGGTTAGAATTAGGATTGGGGTTAGAGTTAGGGTGAGGTATAGGGGTTAGGTTTAGGGGTTAGTTTTAGGGAAAAAGGATAGGATTAGGGTTACGGGTTGGGCTTAGGTTTAGGGTTAAAGTTTACTGCTAGGGTTAGGGATAGGGTTCAGGGTTAGCTTTAGGGGTTCTGGTTAGGGTTACGTGTTAGGTTAGTGTCAGGGTTAGGTCTAGTCGTGAGGGTAAGGTTTAGGGTTAGCTTTAAGAGCTAGGGTTAGGTTTAATGGTTAGGATTAGGATTAGGGTTAAGGGTTAGGGTAAGGCTTAGAGGTTAGGGTGAAGGGTTAGGGTCAAGGGTTAGGGTTTTGTTAGGCATAGCGTTGGGGTTAGAAGTAAGGGTTACTGTCAGTGTTAGGGTTGTAGGTAGGGTTACGGTTAGGGTTAGCGGTTTAGAATTAGGGTTAGGGATTAGGTGTCACAGTGATGACTAGGAGATAGGGTTAGAATTATGGGATAGGGGCTGTTCTCAGGAAATGGGTTATGCATTAACGTTAGGATAAGAGGTTAAAGTTAGGCGCACGGTGAGGTTTACGTGTTAAGGGGAGAAATAGGAACAGGGTTGGGTGTTATGTTCAGGGTTAGGGTTATCTGTTAAAGGTATTGTTTATGCTTAGCGCACGGGCCCTGTCTGCATTAGGCGGGCGGGGGGAGTTTAGGGGGCTGGGATTGTACCCGGGAACCCACTCTATCATACTCTGGGTATGGGCCCGTGGGTTTCATGCAGGACACAGTGGTAGAGCCTCCTTTCACGCATGGCATGGGAGGATTGCAGGCTTTCTAAACTCTAAGAAAGCAAGAAGTCTGAGAATTAGATTTAGGGTTAGGATTCTGGTTAGGGTTAAGGATGAAGTTTAGTGTTAGGGTGAGGGCTTAGGGTTAGGGATTAGGGTTAGGGTTAAAGGTTACTCTTAGGTTTAACGGTTACACTTTGGTTTAGGGTTGAGGTTTACGGTTAGGGTTAAGATGAGGGGTTAGGGTTTGGTACAGGGTTAGGGTTAAGTGTTAGGTTTAGGGTTGAAGATTAGGATTAGGGTTAGGATTAAAGGTTAGCGTGAGAGTTAACGCTTAGGGTTAAGGTTAAGAGTTAGGGTTTAGGGTTAGGGTTAGGGTTAGGGTTAGTTTTAGGGTTAGAATTATGTGCTATGGTTTGTGTTAGAGGTTAGGGTTAGGTTTACTGGTCACGGTTAGGGTTACGTTTAGGGGGTAGCATTAGGGTTAGGGTTAGGGTTAAGGGATAGGATTAGGGATAAGTGTTGGGCTTAGGGTTAGGGTTTAGTGTTAGGGTTAGCATTAAGAATTATGGTTAGAATCAGGGTTAAATGCTTGGGTGCGGGTAATGGTTAGGGTCAGGGTTAAGGTTCACGGGTAGGGTTAGTTTTAAGGGTTACGGGTAGGTTTAGGGTTCAGGGTTAGTGTTAGCATTAGGGCTTAAGGTTAGGATTAGGCGGTAGGTTAGATTTAGGGTTAGATCTAGGCGTTAGGGTAAGGGCTAGCGTTAGGGTTAAGAGATAGGGTTACGTTTAATGCTTAGGATTAGGGTTAGGGTTTGGGGTTAAAGTAAGTGTTAGGGGTTAGGTTTAAGGATCCAAGGTTAGGGTTATTTTTAGCTGTAGTGTTAGGGTTAGGGATAAGGGATCCCATTAGCATTAAGGGTCTTCCTTACTGTAGGGTTAAGGGTTAGGCTTAGAGTTAAAGGTTAAGGTTAGGGTCAGTGTTAAGATTTAGGGTGAGGGTTAACGGTTAGGGTAAAGGTTAAGCGTTAGGGTTAGGGATTAGTGATTAGGGTTTTTGGTTAGTGTTAGGGTTAGCGGTTAGGAATTAGTGTTTTATGAAGGGGTATGGTTAGAATTAGGATTGGGGTTAGAATTAGGGTGAGGTATAGGGGTTAGGTTTAGGGGTTAGTTTTAGGGAAAAAGGATAGGATTAGGGTTACGGGTTGGGCTTAGGTTTAGGGTTAAAGTTTACTGCTAGGGTTAGGGATAGGGTTCAGGGTTAGCTTTAGGGGTTCTGGTTAGGGTTAGGTGTTAGGTTAGTGTCAGGGTTAGGTCTAGTCGTGAGGGTAAGGTTTAGGGTTAGCTTTAAGAGCTAGGGTTAGGTTTAATGGTTAGGATTAGGATTAGGGTTAAGGGTTAGGGTAAGGCTTAGGGGTTACGGTGAAGGGTTAGGGTCAAGGGTTAGGGTTTTTGTTAGGCATAGCGTTGGGGTTAGAAGTAAGGGTTACTGTCAGTGTTAGGGTTGTAGGTAGGGTTACGGTTAGGGTTAGCAGTTTAGAATTAGGTGTCACAGTGATGACTAGGAGATAGGGTTAGAATTATGGGATAGGGGTTGTTCTCAGGAAATGGGTTATGCATTAACCTTAGGATAAGAGGTTAAAGTTAGGCGCACGGTGAGGTTTACGTGTTAAGGGGAGAAATAGGAACAGGGTTGGGTGTTGTGTTCAGGGTTAGGCTTATCTGTTAAAGGTATTGTTTATGCTTAGCGCACGGGCCCTGTCTGCATTAGGCGAGCGGGGGTAGTTTAGGGGGCTGGGATTGTACCCGGGAACCCACTCTATCATTCTCTGGGTATGGGCCCATGGGTTTCATGCAGGACACAGTGGTAGAGCCTCCTTTCATGCATGGCATGGGAGGATTGCAGGCTTTCTAAACTCTAAGAAAGCAAGCGAAGATGGCGGAGTGGCGGTGACTGCTCGGATCTGCGCCCTGGCGAGGAACCGTGGATCCGGACCTGCCACAACGCTAGAGGACCGCTCCCACACAGGAACAGCGGTGTGAATCCACGGAGAATCAGCGTGGGACAAACAGAGCAAATGAAGTCTGAGGTGAACAGAAATTAAGATCGCGGAACTCTGCGGAAGGCGCGGAACAGACAGTAGCCAGCGGAGCGCAGGCGGCTGCGCCCGCCCCCAGGTGGGGCAGCGGCAGTCTTTAGGAAAAGCGGCTTGCGCTCCTCACTGACCTCCACCCCCAATTGCTTGGAGACCCCCTCGCTAGCCAGAGCAGAATCACCGAGCGAGACGTAGGGCATTGCAGACAGGAGGCTTTTTCGGGAGAATAGCTTGGAACCTGGGAAGTCTCGGCTGAGACAGTCCTTGGCGAGAAGGGACGGACCTGTGCCGGGGGGAGGGGCACGAACAATCCCCGATCAGCGAATTGCGCTGTACCTCTGCGCTACTTTTGTCGGTGTTTCTTCAGCCGGTGGCCCCCGGCGGCTTTGCCCGCCAAACACCCCGGCAGCGGCGGTCCCTGGTCTCTGCCTGCCGGGGAGCCGGTCCCCCTCCGACCCCGGAGCGCTGTGGGCGCCATCTTGAAAGCAAAGGCGGAACCGCTCGGGAGCCATAAGGTGCCCAGCGGCTCTCTCTCCCCGGCGCCCCCCGCTGGTCTCTGGGCCCGCGCCATCTCCGCCGGCCGCACTCGGCGTGAAGGGGCGGAGCTGCGCTAAGACGTAAAATAAACATTGAGTTGCCGCTCCGGAATCAACGGAGCGGGCGTGAAGGGGCGGAGCTGCGCTAAGGCGCAAAAACACAATCATTGAGCCGCTGAACTATATACTTCAGAATTGTGTATCCCTTCGTTTAGTGATGCACTGTAGTGCTGTGTAGCTCTGTTTTTGTTCTTTTGTGTTTGTGTTTTCGCTGTTTCTGGGTTAGGTCTCTTTGTGTTATTTGTTAGTTTGGTTTTTGTTTTTCCTTTGTTTTGTTTTGTTTTATTTTGCTTCTTTTTTTTTTTTTTGTTGTTGTTGTTTTGTTTTTTCTTTTCTCTTTCCTTTTTTTCCCTCTTCTCTTCTCCTTTTCTTTTCTCTTTCTTTTTCTTCTCCTTCTGTTCTTTCTTTTCACTTCCCTTTTTTTTTTCCTTTTTTCTTTTTTTCTTTTCTTTTCTTTTTTCTTTTTCCTTATTTCTTCTCTCTTTTTGCCTTCTAACTGGAAACCCACGGTGAGCTTGGGAACGGGCCAGGCCCCTGGCTCTGGTACATACCGGAACCTGAGTAGTCACTCCCAACGCCGGCGATCTGCGGGCGCGCAATAGCCATCTTGGGGCCCACAGCCAAGTCACTGCGGAGCAATAGGGTGCCAAGAGGCTCCCTGGACGGCCCCCTCCCCTGGTCCACAGACCTTATATAGGGTCCCCACCCACGTCTAAACATTGACTACTTCTCCAGAAGTGAGAGTGTGGAGCCTGGTCCCTGGGGACATTGGGCCAAGGCAGACTTTTGCCTGTGGGAGTTGCGGCAAATGGGGTGCTGAGCGAGCGAGGGCACCATCCACTCCCCACAGCTAGTATCTTTCCTGCAGATAGAGACAGAAACCACCCCTATAGAGGAAGAACCAAAGGGAAACAAACAAACAAAGAGAATTTTGGTCCACTACTAGTGTGGACCCTACCTGCCCTCTGAAAGACTACAACACAGTGTCCTAACTCACCAAAGCAGTCTTGGATCACTCCAATCCTCTAGGAATGGACCCATCAGAAGCAGTCCCCCAACTGAAATAGAAAAATTTCTAAACAATTCACAACAGTCTTCCCCTCTTGCCAAAGGAAGCAATATACCTAGACTGCTCCACAGCCTAAGAATAGAGCACAGAGAGTGCTGTTAACCAGACTAAATCTATAAGTAAAGATCCAACGATCAATCTAGATGGGAAGGGCCCAGCGAAAAAACACAGGAAGCACAAAGAATCAAACAGAAAGCTCACCCCCAAAGAGAAATACCGGCTCTCAACCATTTGACACAAACCAGACTCAAAACACCAACATGTCACAGGAAGAATTCCAATTATGGATCATAAACAAGCTGAATAATATACAAGAATCAATGGACAGACAACACAAGGAAAATGCAAAAAAAATACAGGATTTGGAGGAAAAATTCACTAAAGAAATTGAAATATTGAAGAAAAACCAAACTGAACTCCTAGAAATGAAGAATTCACTCAGAGAGCTACAAAACACTGTGGAAAGTCTCAAAAGCAGGGTAGATCAAACAGAGGAAAGAATCTCAGAAATTGAAGACAACTCCTTCCAACTAAATAAGTCAGTCACAGAGATAGATCAAAAAAGTAAGAGAAATGATCTGAGTCTTCAAGAAATGTGGGATTATGTGAAGAAACCTAACTTGAGAGTTATTGGCATTCCTGAGGGCGAAGAAGATAATAAGCAAGGGTTGGACAAGCTATTTGAAGACATAATCGAGGAAAATTTTCCAGGCCTTGCCAATACTCTAGACATACAGATTCAAGAAGCTCAAAGGACCCCTGGGAGATTCATAGCAAATAGGAAAACACCACGCCACGTAGTCATCAGGCTGACCAAAATATCCACTAAAGAGTCCCTTCTCCGAGCTGTAAGGAGAAAGAAACAGGTAACTTACAAAGGAAAACCCATCAGAATTACGCCAGATTTCTCAGCTGAAACCTTACAAGCAAGAAGAGGTTGGGGCCCCATTTTCACGCTTCTGAAACAGAATAATGCCCAGCCTAGAATCTTGTACCCAGCTAAGCTAAGTTTTCTATACGAAGGAGAAAACAAGACGTTCTCAGATAAACAAAGGTTGAAGGAATTCACCAAGACAAGACCAGCCCTGCAAGAAGTACTCAAAAGAGAGTTACACACGGATCAGCACAAGAAAGATCCACGAATGTAAAACTACTCAAGAGCTAAAGATCAAATTCCAGATACCACAATGGCTCAGGAGAGAAAACATCGCAATGAAGTTCTACCCAACAAGCTGAACAAAAAACCGTCTCACTTATCAGTTTTCTCAATAAATGTGAATGGCTTGAATTCCCCGCTCAAGAGACATAGACTGGCCCAATGGATAAAAAAGCACAAGCCAAGTATCTGCTGTCTCCAAGAAACCCACCTAAAGAGCAAAGATGCATTTAGACTGAAAGTAAAAGGATGGAAATCGGTATTTCATGCAAACGGTAACGAAAAGAAAGCTGGTGTGGCAATCTTAATTTCCAATAACTTAGCTTTCAAACCAACAAAAATAATTAAAGACAAAAATGGCTACTACATACTGGTCAAGGGCACAATTCAACAAGAAGCCATGACTATACTCAATATATATGCACCCAACCTAGGTGCACCTAGATTCATAAAGCAAACCCTACTAGATCTGAACCAGATGATAGATAATAATACTGTAATAGCTGGAGACTTTAACACCCCACTGACAGTACAGGACAGATCCTCTAAACAGAAAATAAACAAAGACATAATGGACCTAAATAGAATGCTAGAACAAATGGGCATGACTGACATCTATAGGACATTCTACCCAAAGTCCACAGAATATACATTCTTCTCATCAGCTCACAGGACATTCTCTAAGATTGACCATGTCCTAGGACATAAATCATGTCTTCAAAAATTCAAAAAAATAGAAATTATACCATGCATCTTCTCAGATCACAGCGGAATAAAAGTAACAATGATCACAAACAGAAACCCTCACTCTTACTCAAAGTCATGGAAGCTAAATAACCTTCTCCTGAATAATTATTCTATAAAAGAAGAAATCAAGATGGAAATCAAAAATTTCTTTGAATTAAATGACAATGGAGATACAACTTATCAAAATCTATGGGATGCAGCTAAAGCAGTCCTGAGAGGAAAATTCATATCCATAAATGCCTATATCAAAAAGACAGAAAACATGCAAATAGACAACCTAACGAATAGACTCAAAGAGCTGGAGAAAGAAGAACAGAACGATCCCAAACCCAGCAGAAGGCGAGAAATTACTAAGATCAAATCAGAACTAAATGAAAAGGACAACAAAGAAACTATAAGGGAAATTAATAAAACAAAAAGTTGGTTCTTTGAAAAGATAAACAAAATAGACACACCTCTGGCTAGACTAACCAAGAGCACAAAAGTAAAATCTCTAATAACCTCCATTAGGAACATGAAAGGAGAAATCACAACCGATGCTACAGAGATACAAGATATCATCTATGAATTCTACAAAAATCTTTATGCACACAAACTGGAGAACGTGGAGGAAATGGACAAATTTTTAGAGACACATAGTCTTCCCAGGCTCAACCAGGAAGAAATAGAGTACCTGAACAGACCAATATCAAGAACTGAAATCGAAACAGCAATAAAAAACCTTCCCAAAAAGAAAAGCCCTGGTCCAGATGGGTTCACACCTGAATTTTACCATACATACAAAGAAGAACTGGTGCCCATCCTACATAAACTATTCTCCAATATTGAGAAGGATGGAGTTCTCCCCAACACGTTCTACCAAGCCAATATAACATTAATACCAAAACCTGGAAAGGACACAACAAAAATAGAGAACTACAGACCAATTTCCCTCATGAATATAGATGCAAAAATTTTCAATAAAATACTAGCAAATCGAATCCAAGTACTTATCAAAAAAGTAATCCACCACGACCAAGTGGGCTTCATCCCAGAGATGCAGGGGTGGTTCAACATACGTAAATCTATCAATGTAATTCACCACATAAATACAAGCAAAAACAAAAATCATATGATACTCTCATTAGATGCAGAAAAAGCATTTGACAAAATTCAACACCCTTTTATGATAAAAACGCTTAACAAAATAGGCATTGATGGAACCTACCTAAAAATGATACAAGCCATATATGACAAACCCACAGCCAACATCATACTGAATGGGAAAAAACTGAAAGCACTCCCACTTAGAACTGGAACCAGACAGGGCTGCCCATTGTCTCCATTACTTTTCAACATAGTATTGGAAGTCCTTGCGAGAGCTATCAGGCAAGAGAGCAGGATCAAGGGAGTCCAAATAGGGAAGGAAGAGATCAAACTCTCACTTTTTGCTGATGATATGATGTTATATCTGGAAAACCCCCAGGATTCAACCAAGAGACTCCTGGAATTGATTAACGAATACAGCAAAGTCTCAGGCTACAAAATTAATATACACAAATCAGAGGCATTTATATATGCCAATAACAGTCAATCGGAAAACCAAATTAAAGACTCAATACCCTTCAAAATAGCAACAAAGAAAATAAAATATCTAGGTATATATCTAACTAAAGAGGTAAAGGACCTCTATAAGGAAAACTATGAAACACTGAGAAAAGAAATAGCAGAACTTGCAAATAGATGGAAAAATATACCATGCTCGTGGATCGGAAGAATCAACATTGTTAAAATGTCTATAGTACCCAAAGTGATCTACAAATTCAATGCAATCCCTATTAAATTACCAACATCATTCTTTACAGACATAGAGAAAATAATTATACACTTTGTATGGAATCAAAGAAGACCCCGTATAGCAAAAGCAATTTTAAGCAATAAAAACAAAATGGGAGATATTAATTTGCCAGACCTCAAACTATACTACAAGGCCGTGGTTCTTAAAACAGCCTGGTATTGGCACAAGTGCAGGGACACAGACCAGTGGAACACAACAGAAAATCCAAATATAGAACCATCCTCATATAGTCACCTAATTTTTGACAAAGCGGGAAAGAATATACTCTGGGGACAAGAATCCCTATTCAACAAATGGTGCTGGGAGAATTGGTTAGCCACTTGCAGAAGACTGAAACAGGACCCACAGCTTTCACCTCTCACAAAAATCAAATCACGGTGGATAACAGACTTAAACCTTAGGCGTGATACAATCAGAATTCTAGAAGAAAATGTAGGAAAGACTCTTACAGACATTGGCCTAGGCAAAGAATTTATGAAGAAGACCCCCAAGGCAATCACAGCAGCAACAAAAATAAATGAATGGGACATGATTAAATTAAAAAGCTTCTGCACAGCCAAAGAAACAGTCCAGAGAATAAACAGACCACCTACAGAATGGGAAAAAATTTTTGCATACTACACATCAGATAAAGGACTGATAACAAGAATCTATTTAGAACTCAGGAAAATCAGCAAGAAAAAATCAAGCAACCCTATCAAAAAGTGGGCAAAGGACATGAATAGAAATTTTTCAAAAGAAGATATAAAAATGGCTAACAAACATATGAAAAAGTGTTCAACATCTCTAATCATCAGGGAAATGCAAATCAAAACCACAATGAGATATCACTTAACCCCAGTGAGAATGGCCTTTATCAAAAAAACCCAAAACAACACATGTTGGCGTGGGTGTGGAGAGACAGGAACACTAATTCACTGCTGGTGGGACTGCAAACTAGTGCAACCCCTGTGGAAAGCATTATGGAGGTATCTTAAACAGATTCAAGTAGACCTGCCATTTGACCCAGCAATCCCATTATTGGGCATATACCCAAAGGAAAAAAGGTCATTCTGTAACAAAGGCACGTGTACCCAAATGTTTATAGCAGCACAATTCACAATAGCAAAGATGTGGAAACAACCCAAATGCCCATCAATACATGATTGGATTAGTAAACTGTGGTATATGTATACCATGGAATATTACTCAGCTATAAGGAATGATGAAGATACGACATCTCTATGGTTCTCCTGGAGAGAGTTGGAACCCATTATATTAAGTGAAGTATCCCAAGAATGGAAAAACAAGCATCACATGTACTCACCAGAAAACTGGTTTCCCTGATCATCACCTAAATACAAATCTGGGAATGACACCAATTGGACATCAGACTGAGGTGGGGGGTGGGGGAGGGGATGGGGGTATGCCTACACAATGAGTGCATTGCGCACCGTTTGGGGAGTGGTAACACTTGAAGGTGATGACTCGGAAAAGGGGGGGTGGGGAAAAAATATGAAACTATTGTTTTTAAATTGCACTGTTCACTTAATAATTTATCATGAATATTTCCCATATTATTTCATATTATTGTACAAGAAATAATGTATACATTATGAGGACATACTGTATATAACAAGATATACTGTTAGACTCTTTGATTCTGTAAAATTAAATAGAAAAAAAAAAATAAAAAAAAAGAAAGAAAGCAAGAAGTCTGAGAATTAGATTTAGGGTTAGGATTATGGTTAGGGTTAAGGATGAAGTTTAGTGTTAGGGTGAGGGCTTAGGGTTAGGGATCACGGTTAGGGTTAAAGGTTACTCTTAGTTTTAACGGTTACACTTTGGTTTAGGGTTGAGGTTTACGGTTAGGGTTAAGATGAGGGGTTAGGGTTTGGTACAGGGTTAGGGTTAAGTGTTAGGTTTAGGGTTGAAGATTAGGATTAGGGTTAGGATTAAAGGTTAGCGTGAGAGTTAACGCTTAGGGTTAAGGTTAAGAGTTAGGGTTTAGGGTTAGGGTTAGGGTTAGGGTTAGTTTTAGGGTTAGAGTTATGTGCTATGGTTTGTGTTAGAGGTTAGGGTTAGGTTTACTGGTCACGGTTACGGTTACGTTTAGGGGGTAGCATTAGGGTTAGGGTTAGGGTTAAGGGATAGGATTAGGGTTAAGTGTTGGGCTTAGGGTTAGGGTTTAGTGTTAAGGTTAGCATTAATGATTAGGTTTAGGGTCAGGGTTAAATGCTTGGGTGCGGGTAATGGTTAGGGTCAGGGTTAAGGTTCACGGATAGGGTTAGTGTTAAGGGTTACGGGTAGGTTGAGGGTTCAGGGTTAGTGTTAGCATTAGGGCTTAAGGTTAGGATTAGGCGGTAGGTTAGATTTAGGGTTAGATCTAGGCGTTAGGGTAAGGGCTAGCGTTAGGGTTAAGAGATAGGGTTAGGTTTAATGCTTAGGATTAGGGTTAGGGTTTGGGGTTAAAGTAAGTGTTAGAGGTTAGGTTTAAGGATCCAAGGTTAGGGTTATTTTTAGCTGTAGTGTTAGGGTTAGGGATAAGGGATCCCATTAGCATTAAGGGTCTTCCTTCCTGTAGGGTTAAGGGTTAGGCTTAGAGTTAAAGGTTAAGGTTAGGGTCAGTGTTAAGATTTAGGGTGAGGGTTAACGGTTAGGGTAAAGGTTAAGCATTAGGGTTAGGGATTAGTGATTAGGGTTTTTGGTTAGTGTTAGGGTTAGCGGTTAGGAGCTAGTGTTTTATGAAGGGGTATGGTTAGAATTAGGATTGGGGTTAGAGTTACAGTGAGGTATAGGGGTTAGCCTTAGGGGTTAGTTTTAGGGTAAAAGGATAGGATTAGGGTTACGGGTTGGGCTTAGGTTTAGGGTTAAAGTTTACTGCTGGGGTTCGGGATAGGGTTCAGGGTTAGCTTTAGGGGCTCTGGTTAGGGTTAGGTGTTAGGTTAGTGTCAGGGTTAGGTCTAGTCGTGAGGGTAAGGTTTAGGGTTAGCTTTAAGAGCTAGGGTTAGGTTTAATGGTTAGGATTAGGATTAGGTTTAAGGGTTAGGGTAAGGCTTAGGGGTTAGGGTGAAGGGTTAGGGTCAAGGATTAGGGTTTTTGTTAGGCATAGCGTTGGGGTTAGAAGTAAGGGTTACTGTCAGTGTTAGGGTTGTAGGTAGGGTTACGGTTAGGGTTAGCGGTTTAGAATTAGGGTTAGGGATTAGGTGTCACAGTGATGACTAGGAGATAGGGTTAGAATTATGGGATAGGGGTTGTTCTCAGGAAATGGGTTATGCATTAACGTTAGGATAAGAGGTTAAAGTTAGGCGCACGGTGAGGTTTACGTGTTAAGGGGAGAAATAGGAACAGGGTTGGGTGTTATGTTCAGGGTTAGGGTTATCTGTTAAAGGTATTGTTTATGCTTAGCGCACGGGCCCTGTCTGCATTAGGCGGGCGGGGGGAGTTTAGGGGGCTGGGATTGTACCCGGGAACCCACTCTATCATACTCTGGGTATGGGCCCGTGGGTTTCATGCAGGACACAGTGGTAGAGCCTCCTTTCACGCATGGCATGGGAGGATTGCAGGCTTTCTAAACCCTAAGGAAGCGAGAAGTCTGAGAATTAGATTTAGGGTTAGGATTATGGTTAGGGTTAAGGATGAAGTTTAGTGTTAGGGTGAGGGCTTAGGGTTAGGGATTAGGGTTAGGGTTAAAGTTTACTCTTAGGTTTAACGGTTACACTTTGGTTTAGGGTTGAGGTTTAAGGTTAGAGTTAAGATGAGGGGTTAGGGTTTGGTACAGGGTTAGGGTTAAGTGTTGGTTTAGGGTTGAAGATTAGGATTAGGGTTAGGATTAAAGGTTAGCGTGAGAGTTAACGCTTAGGGTTAAGGTTAAGAGTTAGGGTTTAGGGTTAGGGTTAGGGTTAGGGTTAGTTTTAGGGTTAGAGTTATGTGCTATGGTTTGTGTTAGAGGTTAGGGTTAGGTTTACAGGTCACGGTTAGGGTTACGTTTAGGGGGTAGCATTAGGGTTAGGGTTAGGGTTAAGGGATAGGATTAGGGATAAGTGTTGGGCTTAGGGTTAGGGTTTAGTGTTAGGGTTAGCATTAAGGATTAGGTTCAGGGTCAGGGTTAAATGTTTGGGTCCGGTAAATGGTTAGGGTCAGGGTTAAGGCTCACGGATAGGGATAGTGTTAAGGGTTACGGGGAGGTTTATGGTTCAGGGTTAGAGTTAGCATTAGGGCTTAAGGTTAAGATTCGGCGGTAGGTTAGATTTAGGGTTAGATCTAGGCGTTAGGGTAAGGGCTAGCGTTAGGGTTAAGAGATAGGTTTAGGTTTAATGCTTAGGATTAGGGTTAGGGTTTGTGGTTAAAGTAAGTGTTAGGGGTTAGTTTTAAGGATCAAAGGTTAGGGTTATTTTTAGCTGTAGTGTTAGGGTTAGGGATAAGGGATCCCATTAGCATTAAGGGTGTTCCTTACAGTAGGGTTAAGGGTTAGGCTTAGAGTTAAAGGTTAAGGTTAGGGTCAGTGTTAAGATTTAGGGTGAGGGTTAACGGTCAGGGTAAAGGTTAAGCGTTAGGGTTAGGGATTAGTGATTAGGGTTTTTGGTTAGTGTTAGGGTTAGCGGTTAGGAGTTAGTGTTTTATGAAGGGGTATGGTTAGAATTAGGATTGGGGTTAGAGTTAGGGTGAGGTATAGGGGTTAGGTTTAGGGGTTAGTTTTAGGGTAAAAGGATAGGATTAGGGTTACGGGATGGGCTTAGGTTTAGGGTTAAAGTTTACTGCTAGGGTTAGGGATAGGGTTCAGGGTTAGCTTTAGGGGTTCTGGTTAGGGTTAGGTGTTAGGTTAGTGTCAGGGTTAGGTCTAGTCGTGAGGGTAAGGTTTAGGGTTAGCTTTAAGAGCTAGGGTTAGGTTTAATGGTTAGGATTAGGATTAGGGTTAAGGGTTAGGGTAAGGCTTAGGGGTTAGGGTGAAGGGTTAGTGTCAAGGGTTAGGGTTTTTGTTAGGCATAGCGTTGGGGTTAGAAGTAAGGGTTACTGTCAGTGTTAGGGTTGTAGGTAGGGTTACGGTTAGGGTTAGCGGTTTAGAATTAGGGTTAGGGATTAGGTGTCACAGTGATGACTAGGAGATAGGGTTAGAATTATGGGATAGGGGTTGTTCTCAGGAAATGGGTTATGCATTAACGTTAGGATAAGAGGTTAAAGTTAGGCGCACGGTGAGGTTTACGTGTTAAGGGGAGAAATAGGAACAGGGTTGGGTGTTATGTTCAGGGTTAGGGTTATCTGTTAAAGGTATTGTTTATGCTTAGCGCACGGGCCCTGTCTGCATTAGGCGGGCGGGGGGAGTTTAGGGGGCTGGGATTGTACCCGGGAACCCACTCTATCATACTCTGGGTATGGGCCCATGGGTTTCATGCAGGACACAGTGGTAGAGCCTCCTTTCACGCATGGCATGGGAGGATTGCAGGCTTTCTAAACTCTAAGGAAGCGAGAAGTCTGAGAATTAGATTTAGGGTTAGGATTCTGGTTAGGGTTAAGGATGAAGTTTAGTGTTAGGGTGAGGGCTTAGGGTTAGGGCTTAGGGTTAGGGTTAAAGGCTACTCTTAGGTTTAACGGTTACACTTTGGTTTAGGGTTGAGGTTTACGGTTAGGGTTAAGATGAGGGGTTAGGGTTTGGTACAGGGTTAGGGCTAAGTGTTAGGTTTAGGGTTGAAGATTAGGATTAGGGTTAGGATTAAAGGTTAGCGTGAGAGTTAACGCTTAGTGTTAAGGTTAAGAGTTAGGGTTTAGGGTTAGGGTTAGGGTTAGGGTTAGTTTTAGGGTTAGAGTTATGGGCTATGGTTTGTGTTAGAGGTTAGGGTTAGGTTTACTGGTCACGGTTACGGTTACGTTTAGGGGGTAGCATTAGGGTTAGGGTTAGGGTTAAGGGATAGGATTAGGGATAAGTGTTGGGCTTAGGGTTAGGGTTTAGTGTTAGGGTTAGCATTAAGGATTAGGTTTAGGGTCAGGGTTAAATGTTTGGGTCCGGTAAATGGTTAGGGTCAGAGTTAAGGTTCACGGATAGGGTTAGTGTTAAGGGTTACGGGTAGGTTTAGGGTTCAGGGTTAGAGTTAGCGTTAGGGTTTAAGGTTAAGATTAGGCGGTAGGTTAGATTTAGGGTTAGATCTAGGCGTTAGGGTAAGGGCTAGCGTTAGGGTTAAGAGATAGGGTTAGGTTTAATGCTTAGGATTAGGGTTAGGGTTTGGGGTTAAAGTAAGTGTTAGGGGTTAGGTTTAAGGATCCAAGGTTAGGGTTATTTTTAGCTGTAGTGTTAGGGTTAGGGATAAGGGATCCCATTAGCATTAAGGGTCTTCCTTACTGTAGGGTTAAGGGTTAGGCTTAGAGTTAAAGGTTAAGGTTAGGGTCAGTGTTAAGATTTAGGGTGAGGGTTAACGGTTAGGGTAAAGGTTAAGCGTTAGGGTTAGGGATTAGTGATTAGGGTTTTTGGTTAGTGTTAGGGTTAGCGGTTAGGAGTTAGTGTTTTATGAAGGGGTATGGTTAGAATTAGGATTGGGTTTAGAGTTAGGGTGAGGTATAGGGGTTAGGTTTAGGGGTTAGTTTTAGGGTAAAAGGATAGGATTAGGGTTACGGGTTGGGCTTAGGTTTAGGGTTAAAGTTTACTGCTAGGGTTAGGGATAGGGTTCAGGGTTAGCTTTAGGGGTTCTGGTTAGTGTTAGGTGTTAGGTTAGTGTCAGGGTTAGGTCTAGTCGTGAGGGTAAGGTTTAGGGTTAGCTTTAAGAGCTAGGGTTAGGTTTAATGGTTAGGATTAGGATTAGGGTTAAGGGTTAGGGTAAGGCTTAGGGGTTAGGGTGAAGGGTTAGGGTCAACGGTTAGGGTTTTTGTTAGGCATAGGGTTGGGGTTAGAAGTAAGGGTTACTGTCAGTGTTAGGGCTGTAGGTAGGGTTACGGTTAGGGTTAGCGGTTTAGAATTAGGGTTAGGGATTAGGTGTCACAGTGATGACTAGGAGATAGGGTTAGAATTATGGGATAGGGGTTGTTCTCAGGAAATGGGTTATGCATAACGTTAGGATAAGAGGTTAAAGTTAGGCGCACGGTGAGGTTTACGTGTTAAGGGGAGAAATAGGAACAGGGTTGGGTGTTATGTTCAGGGTTAGGGTTATCTGTTAAAGGTATTGTTTATGCTTAGCGCACGGGCCCTGTCTGCATTAGGCGGGCGGGGGGAGTTTAGGGGGCTGGGATTGTACCCGGGAACCCACTCTATCATACTCTGGGTATGGGCCCATGGGTTTCATGCAGGACACAGTGGTAGAGCCTCCTTTCACGCATGGCATGGGAGGATTGCAGGCTTTCTAAACTCTAAGGAAGCGAGAAGTCTGAGAATTAGATTTAGGGTTAGGATTCTGGTTAGGGTTAAGGATGAAGTTTAGTGTTAGGGTGAGGGCTTAGGGTTAGGGCTTAGGGTTAGGGTTAAAGGCTACTCTTAGGTTTAACGGTTACACTTTGGTTTAGGGTTGAGGTTTACGGTTAGGGTTAAGATGAGGGGTTAGGGTTTGGTACAGGGTTAGGGTTAAGTGTTAGGTTTAGGGTTGAAGATTAGGATTAGGGTTAGGATTAAAGGTTAGCGTGAGAGTTAACGCTTAGTGTTAAGGTTAAGAGTTAGGGTTTAGGGTTAGGGTTAGGGTTAGGGTTAGTTTTAGGGTTAGAGTTATGGGCTATGGTTTGTGTTAGAGGTTAGGGTTAGGTTTACTGGTCACGGATAGGGTTACGTTTAGGGGGTAGCATTAGGGTTAGGGTTAGGGTTAAGGGATAGGATTAGGGATAAGTGTTGGGCTTAGGGTTAGGGTTTAGTGTTAGGGTTAGCATTAAGGATTAGGTTTAGGGTCAGGGTTAAATGTTTGGGTCCGGTAAATGGTTAGGGTCAGGGTTAAGGTTCACGGATAGGGTTAGTGTTAAGGGTTACGGGTAGGTTTAGGGTTCAGGGTTAGAGTTAGCGTTAGGGTTTAAGGTTAAGATTAGGCGGTAGGTTAGATTTAGGGTTAGATCTAGGCGTTAGGGTAAGGGCTAGCGTTAGGGTTAAGAGATAGGGTTAGGTTTAATGCTTAGGATTAGGGTTAGGGTTTGGGGTTAAAGTAAGTGTTAGGGGTTAGGTTTAAGGATCCAAGGTTAGGGTTATTTTTAGCTGTAGTGTTAGGGTTAGGGATAAGGGATCCCATTAGCATTAAGGGTCTTCCTTACTGTAGGGTTAAGGGTTAGTCTTAGAGTTAAAGGTTAAGGTTAGGGTCAGTGTTAAGATTTAGGGTGAGGGTTAACGGTTAGGGTAAAGGTTAAGCGTTAGGGTTAGGGATTAGTGATTAGGGTTTTTGGTTAGTGTTAGGGTTAGCGGTTAGGAGTTAGTGTTTTATGAAGGGGTATGGTTAGAATTAGGATTGGGTTTAGAGTTAGGGTGAGGTATAGGGGTTAGGTTTAGGGGTTAGTTTTAGGGTAAAAGGATAGGATTAGGGTTACGGGTTGGGCTTAGGTTTAGGGTTAAAGTTTACTGCTAGGGTTAGGGATAGGGTTCAGGGTTAGCTTTAGGGGTTCTGGTTAGGGTTAGGTGTTAGGTTAGTGTCAGGGTTAGGTCTAGTCGTGAGGGTAAGGTTTAGGGTTAGCTTTAAGAGCTAGGGTTAGGTTTAATGGTTAGGATTAGGATTAGGGTTAAGGGTTAGGGTAAGGCTTAGGGGTTAGGGTGAAGGGTTAGGGTCAACGGTTAGGGTTTTTGTTAGGCATAGGGTTGGGGTTAGAAGTAAGGGTTACTGTCAGTGTTAGGGTTGTAGGTAGGGTTACGGTTAGGGTTAGCGGTTTAGAATTAGGTGTCACAGTGATGACTAGGAGATAGGGTTAGAATTATGGGATAGGGGTTGTTCTCAGGAAATGGGTTATGCATTAACGTTAGGATAAGAGGTTAAAGTTAGGCGCACGGTGAGGTTTACGTGTTAAGGGGAGAAATAGGAACAGGGTTGGGTGTTATGTTCAGGGTTAGGGTTATCTGTTAAAGGTATTGTTTATGCTTAGCGCACGGGCCCTGTCTGCATTAGGCGGGCGGGGGGAGTTTAGAGGGCTGGGATTGTACCCGGGAACCCACTCTATCATACTCTGGGTATGGGCCCGTGGGTTTCATGCAGGACACAGTGGTAGAGCCTCCTTTCACGCATGGCATGGGAGGATTGCAGGCTTTCTAAACTCTAAGAAAGCAAGAAGTCTGAGAATGAGATTTAGGGTTAGGATTATGGTTAGGGTTAAGGATGAAGTTTAGTGTTAGGGTGAGGGCTTAGTGTTAGGGATTAGGGTTAGGGTTAAAGGTTACTCTTAGGTTTAACGGTTACACTTTGGTTTAGGGTTGAGGTTTACGGTTAGGGTTAAGATGAGGGGTTAGGGTTTGGTACAGTGTTAGGGTTAAGTGTTAGGTTTAGGGTTGAAGATTAGGATTAGGGTTAGGATTAATGGTTAGCGTGAGAGTTAACGCTTAGGGTTAAGGTTAAGAGTTAGGGTTTAGGGTTAGGGTTATGGTTAGTTTTAGGGTTAGAGTTATGTGCTATGGTTGGTGTTAGAGGTTAGGGTTAGGTTTACTTGTCATGGTTTGGGTTACGTTAAGGGGTTAGCATTAGGGTTAGGGTTAGTGTTAGGGTTAAGTGATAGGATTAGGGTTAAGTGTTGGGCTTAGGGTTAGGGTTTAGTGTTAAGGTTAGCATTAAGGATTAGGGTTAGGGTCAGGGTTAAATGCTTGGGTGCGGGTAATGGTTAGGGTCAGGGTTAAGGTTCACGGATAGGGTTAGTGTTAAGGGTTACGGGTAGGTTGAGGGTTCAGGGTTAGTGTTAGCATTAGGGCTTAAGGTTAGGATTAGGCGGTAGGTTAGATTTAGGGTTAGATCTAGGCGTTAGGGTAAGGGCTAGCGTTAGGGTTAAGAGATAGGGTTAGGTTTAATGCTTAGGATTAGGGTTAGGGTTTGGGGTTAAAGTAAGTGTTAGAGGTTAGGTTTAAGGATCCAAGGTTAGGGTTATTTTTAGCTGTAGTGTTAGGGTTAGGGATAAGGGATCCCATTAGCATTAAGGGTCTTCCTTACTGTAGGGTTAAGGGTTAGGCTTAGAGTTAAAGGTTAAGGTTAGGGTCAGTGTTAAGATTTAGGGTGAGGGTTAACGGTTAGGGTAAAGGTTAAGCATTAGGGTTAGGGATTAGTGATTAGGGTTTTTGGTTAGTGTTAGGGTTAGCGGTTAGGAGTTAGTGTTTTATGAAGGGCTATGGTTAGAATTAGGATTGGGGTTAGAGTTACAGTGAGGTATAGGGGTTAGGCTTAGGGGTTAGTTTTAGGGTAAAAGGATAGGATTAGGGTTACGGGTTGGGCTTAGGTTTAGGGTTAAAGTTTACTGCTGGGGTTCGGGATAGGGTTCAGGGTTAGCTTTAGGGGCTCTGGTTAGGGTTAGGTGTTAGGTTAGTGTCAGGGTTAGGTCTAGTCGTGAGGGTAAGGTTTAGGGTTAGCTTTAAGAGCTAGGGTTAGGTTTAATGGTTAGGATTAGGATTAGGTTTAAGGGTTAGGGTAAGGCTTAGGGGTTAGGGTGAAGGGTTAGGGTCAAGGATTAGGGTTTTTGTTAGGCATAGCGTTGGGGTTAGAAGTAAGGGTTACTGTCAGTGTTAGGGTTGTAGGTAGGGTTACGGTTAGGGTTAGCGGTTTAGAATTAGGTTTAGGGATTAGGTGTCACAGTGATGACTAGGAGATAGGGTTAGAATTATGGGATAGGGGTTGTTCTCAGGAAATGGGTTATGCATTAACGTTAGGATAAGAGGTTAAAGTTAGGCGCACGGTGAGGTTTACGTGTTAAGGGGAGAAATAGGAACAGGGTTGGGTGTTATGTTCAGGGTTAGGGTTATCTGTTAAAGGTATTGTTTATGCTTAGCGCACGGGCCCTGTCTGCATTAGGCGGGCGGGGGGAGTTTAGGGGGCTGGGATTGTACCCGGGAACCCACTCTATCATACTCTGGGTATGGGCCCGTGGGTTTCATGCAGGACACAGTGGTAGAGCCTCCTTTCACGCATGGCATGGAAGGATTGCAGGCTTTCTAAACTCTAAGAAAGCAAGAAGTCGGAGAATGAGATTTAGGGTTAGGATTATGGTTAGGGTTAAGGATGAAGTTTAGTGTTAGGGTGAGGGCTTAGGTTTAGGGATTAGGGTTAAGGTTAAAGGTTACTCTTAGGTGTAACGGTTACACTTTGGTTTAGGGTTGAGGTTTACGGTTAGGGTTAAGATGAGGGGTTAGGGTTTGGTACAGGGTTAGGGTTAAGTGTTAGGTTTAGGGTTGAAGATTAGGATTAGGGTTAGGATTAAAGGTTAGCGTGAGAGTTAACGCTTAGGGTTAAGGTTAAGAGTTAGGGTTTAGGGTTAGGGTTAGGGTTAGGGTTAGATTTAGGGTTAGAGTTATGTGCTATGTTTTGTGTTAGAGGTTAGGGTTAGGTTTACTGGTCACGGTTAGGGTTACGTTTAGGGGGTAGCATTAGGGTTAGGGTTAGGGTTAAGGGATAGGATTAGGGTTAAGTGTTGGGCTTAGGGTTAGGCTTTAGTGTTAGGTTTATCATTAAGGATTAGGATTAGAATCAGGGTTAAATGCTTGGGTGCGGTAATGGTTAGGGTCAGGGTTAAGGTTCACGGATAGGGTTAGTGTTAAGGGTTACGGGTAGGTTTAGGGTTCAGGGTTAGTGTTAGCATTAGGGCTTAAGGTTAGGATTAGGCGGTAGGTTAGATTTAGGGTTAGATCTAGGCGTTAGGGTAAGGGCTAGAGTTAGGGTTAAGAGATAGGGTTAGGTTTAATGCTTAGGATTAGGGTTAGGGTTTGGGGTTAAAGTAAGTGTTAGGGGTTAGGTTTAAGGATCCAAGGTTAGGGTTATTTTTAGCTGTAGTGTTAGGGTTAGGGATAAGGGATCCCATTAGCATTAAGGGTCTTCCTTACTGTAGGGTTAAGGGTTAGGCTTAGAGTTAAAGGTTAAGGTTAGGGTCAGTGTTAAGATTTAGGGTGAGGGTTAACGGTTAGGGTAAAGGTTAAGCGTTAGGGTTAGGGATTAGTGATTAGGGTTTTTGGTTAGTGTTGGGGTTAGCGGTTAGGAATTAGTGTTTTATGAAGGGGTATGGTTAGAATTAGGATTGGGGTTAGAATTAGGGTGAGGTATAGGGGTTAGGTTTAGGGGTTAGTTTTAGGGTAAAAGGATAGGATTAGGGTTACGGGTTGGGCTTAGGTTTAGGCTTAAAGTTTACTGCTAGGGTTAGGGATAGGGTTCAGGGTTGGCTTTAGGGGTTCTGGTTAGGTTTAGGTGTTAGGTTTTTGTCAGGGTTAGGTCTAGTCGTGAGGGTAAGGTTTAGGGTTAGCTTTAAGAGCTAGGGTTAGGTTTATTGGTTAGGATTAGAATTAGGGTTAAGGGTTAGGGTAAGGCTTAGGGGTTAGGGTGAAGGGTTAGGGTCAAGGGTTAGGGTTTTTGTTAGGCATAGCGTTGGGGTTAGAAGTAAGGGTTACTGTCAGTGTTAGGGTTGTAGGTAGGGTTACGGTTAGGGTTAGCGGTTTAGAATTAGGGTTAGGGATTAGGTGTCACAGTGATGACTAGGAGATAGGGTTAGAATTATGGGATAGGGCTTGTTCTCAGGAAATGGGTTATGCATTAACGTTAGGATAAGAGGTTAAAGTTAGGCGCACGGTGAGGTTTACGTGTTAAGGGGAGAAATAGGAACAGGGTTGGGTGTTATGTTCAGGGTTAGGGTTAACTGTTAAAGGTATTGTTTATGCTTAGCGCACGGGCCCTGTCTGCATTAGGCGGGCGGGGGGAGTTTAGGGGCTGGGATTGTACCCGGGAACCCACTCTATCATACTCTGGGTATGGGCCCGTGGGTTTCATGAAGGTCACAGTGGTAGAGCCTCCTTTCACGCATGGCATGGGTGGATTGCAGGCTTTCTAAACTCTAAGAAAGCAAGAAGTCTGAGAATTAGATTTAGGGGTAGGATTCTGGTTAGGGTTAAGGATGAAGTTTAGTGTTAGGGTGAGGGCTTAGGGTTAGGGATTAGGGTTAGGGTTAAAGGTTACTCTTAGGTTTAATGGTTACACTTTGGTTTAGGGTTGAGGTTTACGGTTAGGGTTAAGATGAGGGGTTAGGGTTTGGTACAGGGTTAGGGTTAAGTGTTAGGTTTAGGGTTGAAGATTAGGATTAGGGTTAGGATTAAAGGTTAGCGTGAGAGTTAACGCTTAGGGTTAAGGTTAAGAGTTAGGGTTTAGGGTTAGGGTTAGGGTTAGGGTTAGTTTTAGGGTTAGAGTTATGTGCTATGGTTTGTGTTAGAGGTTAGGGTTAGGTTTACTGGTCACGGTTAGGGTTACGTTTAGGGGGTAGCATTAGGGTTAGGGTTAGGGTTAAGGGATAGGATTAGGGTTAAGTGTTGGGCTTAGGGTTAGGCTTTAGTGTTAGGTTTATCATTAAGGATTAGGATTAGAATCAGGGTTAAATGCTTGGGTGTGGTAATGGTTAGGGTCAGGGTTAAGGTTCACGGATAGGGTTAGTGTTAAGGGTTACGGGTAGGTTTAGGGTTCAGGGTTAGTGTTAGCATTAGGGCTTAAGGTTAGGATTAGGCGGTAGGTTAGATTTAGGGTTAGATCTAGGCGTTAGGGTAAGGGCTAGAGTTAGGGTTAAGAGATAGGGTTAGTTTTAATGCTTAGGATTAGGGTTAGGGTTTGGGGTTAAAGTAAGTGTTAGGGGTTAGGTTTAAGGATCCAAGGTGAGGGTTATTTTTAGCTGTAGTGTTAGGGTTAGGGATAAGGGATCCCATTAGCATTAAGGGTCTTCCTTACTGTAGGGTTAAGGGTTAGGCTTAGAGTTAAAGGTTAAGGTTAGGGTCAGTGTTAAGATTTAGGGTGAGGGTTAACGGTTAGGGTAAAGGTTAAGCGTTAGGGTTAGGGATTAGTGATTAGGGTTTTTGGTTAGTGTTAGGGTTAGCGGTTAGGAGTTAGTGTTTTATGAAGGGGTATGGTTAGAATTAGGATTGGTATTAATGTTATATTGGCTTGGTAGAACGTGTTGGGGAGAACTCCATCCTTCTCAATATTGGAGAATAGTTTATGTAGGATGGGCACCAGTTCTTCTTTGTATGTATGGTAAAATTCAGGTGTGAACCCATCTGGACCAGGGCTTTTCTTTTTGGGAAGGTTTTTTATTGCTGTTTCGATTTCAGTTCTTGATATTGGTCTGTTCAGGTACTCTATTTCTTCCTGGTTGAGCCTGGGAAGACTATGTGTCTCTAAAAATTTGTCCATTTCCTCCACGTTCTCCAGTTTGTGTGCATAAAGATTTTTGTAGAATTCATAGATGATATCTTGTATCTCTGTAGCATCGGTTGTGATTTCTCCTTTCATGTTCCTAATGGAGGTTATTAGAGATTTTACTTTTGTGCTCTTGGTTAGTCTAGCCAGAGGTGTGTCTATTTTGTTTATCTTTTCAAAGAACCAACTTTTTGTTTTATTAATTTCCCTTATAGTTTCTTTGTTGTCCTTTTCATTTAGTTCTGATTTGATCTTAGTAATTTCTCGCCTTCTGCTGGGTTTGGGATCGTTCTGTTCTTCTTTCTCCAGCTCTTTGAGTCTATTCGTTAGGTTGTCTATTTGCATGTTTTCTGTCTTTTTGATATAGGCATTTATGGATATGAATTTTCCTCTCAGGACTGCTTTAGCTGCATCCCATAGATTTTGATAAGTTGTATCTCCATTGTCATTTAATTCAAAGAAATTTTTGATTTCCATCTTGATTTCTTCTTTTATAGAATAATTATTCAGGAGAAGGTTATTTAGCTTCCATGACTTTGAGTAAGAGTGAGGGTTTCTGTTTGTGATCATTGTTACTTTTATTCCGCTGTGATCTGAGAAGATGCATGGTATAATTTCTATTTTTTTGAATTTTTGAAGACATGATTTATGTCCTAGGACATGGTCAATCTTACAGAATGTCCCGTGAGCTGATGAGAAGAATGTATATTCTGTGGACTTTGGGTAGAATGTCCTATAGATGTCAGCCATGCCCATTTGTTCTAGCATTCTATTTAGGTCCATTATGTCTTTGTTTATTTTCTGTTTAGAGGATCTGTCCTGTACTGTCAGTGGGGTGTTAAAGTCTCCAGCTATTACAGTATTATTATCTATCATCTGGTTCAGATCTAGTAGGGTTTGCTTTATGAATCTAGGTGCACCTAGGTTGGGTGCATATATATTGAGTATAGTCATGGCTTCTTGTTGAATTGTGCCCTTGACCAGTATGTAGTAGCCATTTTTATCTTTTATTATTTTTGTTGGTTTGAAAGCTAAGTTATTGGAAATTAAGATTGCCACACCAGCTTTCTTTTCGTTACCGTTTGCATGAAATACCGATTTCCATCCTTTTACTTTCAGTCTAAATGCATCTTTGCTCGTTAGGTGGGTTTCTTGGAGACAGCAGATACTTGGCTTGTGCTTTTTTATCCATTGGGCCAGTCTATGTCTCTTGAGCGGGGAATTCAAGCCATTCACATTTATTGAGAAAACTGATAAGTGAGACGGTTTTTTGTTCAGCTTGTTGGGTAGAACTTCATTGCAATGTTTTCTAATCATCAGGGAAATGCAAATCAAAACCACAATGAGATATCACTTAACCCCAGTGAGAATGGCCTTTATCAAAAAAACCCAAAACAATACATGTTGGCGTGGGTGTGGAGAGACAGGAACACTAATACACTGCTGGTGGGACTGCAAACTAGTGCAACCCCTGTGGAAAGCATTATGGAGGTATCTTAAACAGATTCAAGTAGACCTGCCATTTGACCCAGCAATCCCATTACTGGGCATATACCCAAAGGAAAAAAGGTCATTCTGTTACAAAGGCACGTGTACCCAAATGTTTATAGCAGCACAATTCACAATAGCAAAGATGTGGAAACAACCCAAATGCCCATCAATACATGATTGGATTAGTAAACTGTGGTATATGTATACCATGGAATATACCTCAGCTATAAGGAATGATGAAGATACGACATCTCTATGGTTCTCCTGGAGAGAGTGGGAACCCATTATATTAAGTGAAGTATCCCAAGAATGGAAAAACAAGCATCACATGTACTCACCAGAAAATTGGATTCCCTGATCATCACCGAAATACAAATCTGGGAATGACACCAATTGGACATCAGACTGAGGTGGGGGTGGGGGAGGGGATGGGGGTATGCCTACACAATGAGTGCATTGCACACCTTTTGGGGAGTGGTAACACTTGAAGGTGCTGACTCGGGAAAGGGGGGGTGGGGAAAAAAATATGAAACTATTGTTTTTAACTTGCACTGTTCACTTAATAATTTATCATGAATATTTCCCATGTTATTTCAAAAAAAAAAAAAAGAATTAGGATTGGGGTTAGAGTTAGGGTGAGGTATAGGGGTTAGGTTTAGGGGTTAGTTTTAGGGTAAAAGGATAGGATTAGGGTTACGGGTTGGGCTTAGGTTTAGGGTGAAAGTTTACTGCTAGGGTTAGGGATAGGGTTCAGGGTTAGCTTTAGGGGTTCTGGTTAGGGTTAGGTGTTAGGTTAGTGTCAGGGTTAGGTCTAGTCGTGAGGGTAAGGTTTAGGGTTAGCTTTAAGAGCTAGGGTTAGGTTTAATGGTTAGGATTAGGATTAGGGTTAAGGGTTAGGGTAAGGCTTAGGGGTTAGGGTGAAGGGTTAGGGTCAAGGGTTAGGGTTTTTGTTAGGCATAGCGTTGGGGTTAGAAGTAAGGGTTACTGTCAGTGTTAGGGTTGTAGGTAGGGTTACGGTTAGGGTTAGCGGTTTAGAATTAGGGTTAGGGATTAGGTGTCACAGTGATGACTAGGAGATAGGGTTAGAATTATGGGATAGGGGTTGTTCTCAGGAAATGGGTTATGCACTAACGTTAGGATAAGAGGTTAAAGTTAGGCGCACGGCGAGGTTTACGTGTTAAGGGGAGAAATAGGAACAGGGTTGGGTGTTATGTTCAGGGTTAGGGTTATCTGTTAAAGGTATTGTTTATGCTTAGCGCACGGGCCCTGTCTGCATTAGGCGGGCGGGGGGAGTTTAGGGGGCTGGGATTGTACCCGGGAACCCACTCTATCATACTCTGGGTATGGGCCCGTGGGTTTCATGCAGGACACAGTGGTAGAGCCTCCTTTCACGCATGGCATGGGAGGATTGCAGGCTTTCTAAACTCTAAGAAAGTGAGAAGTCTGAGAATTAGATTTAGGGTTAGGATTCTGGTTAGGGTTAAGGATGAAGTTTAGTGTTAGGGTGAGGGCTTAGGGTTAGGGTTTAGGGTTAGGGTTAAAGATTACTCTTAGGTTTAACGGTTACACTTTGGTTTAGGGTTGAGGTTTACGGTTAGGGTTAAGATGAGGGGTTAGGGTTTGGTAGAGGGTTAGGGTTAAGTGTTAGGTTTAGGGTTGAAGATTAGGATTAAGGTTAGGATTAAAGGTTAGCGTGAGAGTTAAGGCTTAGGGATAAGGTTAAGAGTAAGGGATAGGGTTAGGGTTAGGGTTAGTTCTAGGGTTAGAGTTATGTGCTATGGTTTGTGTTAGAGGTTAGGGTTAGGTTTACTGGTCACGGTTAGGGTTACGTTTAGGGGGTAGCATTACGGTTAGGGTTAGGGTTAAGGGATAGGATTAGGGTTAAGTGTTGGGCTTAGGGTTAGGGTTTAGTGTTAGGTTTATCATTAAGGATTAGGGTTAGAAGCAGGGTTAAATGCTTGGGTGCAGGTAATGGTTAGGGTCAGGGTTAAGGTTCACGGATACGGTTAGTGTTAAGGGTTACGGGTAGGTTTAGGGTTCAGGGTTAGTGTTAGCATTAGGGCTTAAGGTAAGGATTAGGCGGTAGTTTAGATTTAGGGTTAGATCTAGGCGTTAGGGTAAGGGCTAGCATTAGGGTTAAGAGATAGGGTTAGGTTTAATGCTTAGGATTAGGGTTAGGGTTTGGGGTTAAAGTAAGTGTTAGGGGTTAGGTTTAAGGATCCAAGGTTAGGGTTATTTTTAGCTGTAGTGTTAAGGTTAGGGATAAGGGATCCCATTAGCATTAAGGGTCTTCCTTACTGTAGGGTTAAGGGTTAGGCTTAGAGTTAAAGGTTAAGGTTAGGGTCAGTGTTAAGATTTAGGGTGAGGGTTAACGGTTAGGGTAAAGGTTAAGCGTTAGGGTTAGGGATTAGTGATTAGGGTTTTTGGTTAGTGTTAGGGTTAGCGGTTAGGAGTTAGTGTTTTATGAAGGTGTATGGTTAGAATTAGGATTGGGGTTAGAGTTAGGGTGAGGTATAGGGGTTAGGTTTAGGGTTAGTTTTAGGGTAAAAGGATAGGATTAGGGTTACGGGTTGGGCTTAGGTTTAGGGTTAAAGTTTACTGCTAGGGTTAGGGATAGGGTTCAGGGTTAGCTTTAGGGGTTCTGGTTAGGGTTAGGTGTTAGGTTAGTGTCAGGGTTAGGTCTAGTCGTGAGGGTAAGGTTTAGGGTTAGCTTTAAGAGCTAGGGTTAGGTTTAATGGTTAGGATTAGGATTAGGGTTAAGGTTTAGGGTAAGGCTTAGTGGTTAGGGTGAAGGGTTAGGGTCAAGGGTTAGGGTTATTGTTAGGCATAGCGTTGGGGTTAGAAGTAAGGGTTACTGTCAGTGTTAGGGTTGTAGGTAGGGTTACGGTTAGGGTTAGCGGTTTAGAATTAGGGTTAGGGATTAGGTGTCACAGTGATGACTAGGAGATAGGGTTAGAATTATGGGATAGGGGTTGTTCTCAGGAAATGGGTTATGCCTTAACGTTAGGATAAGTCGTTAAAGTTAGGCGCACGGTGAGGTTTACGTGTTAAGGGGAGAAATAGGAACAGGGTTGGGTGTTATGTTCAGGGTTAGGGTTATCTGTTAAAGGTATTGTTTATGCTTAACGCACGGGGCCTGTCTGCATTAGGCGGGCGGGGGGAGTTTAGGGGGCTGGGATTGTACCCGGGAACCCACTCTATCATACTCTGGGTATGGGCCCGTGGGTTTCATGCAGGACACAGTGGTAGAGCCTCCTTTCACGCATGGCATGGGAGGATTGCAGGCTTTCTAAACTCTAAGAAAGCAAGAATTCTGAGAATGAGATTTAGGGTTAGGATTCTGGTTAGGGTGAAGGATGAAGTTTAGTGTTAGGGTTAGGGCTTAGGGTTAGGGATTAGGGTTAGGGTGAAAGGTTACTCTTAGGTTTAACGGTTACACTTTGGTTTAGGGTGAGGTTTACGGTTAGGGTTAAGATGAGGGGTTAGGGTTTGGTACAGGGTTAGGGTTAAGTGTTAGGTTTAGGGTTGAAGATTAGGATTAGGGTTAGGATTAAAGGTTAGCGTGAGAGTTAACGCTTAGGGTTAAGGTTAAGAGTTAGGGTTAGGGTTAGGGTTAGGGTTAGTTTTAGGGTTAGAGTTATGTGCTATGGTTTGTGTTAGAGGTTAGTGTTAGGTTTACTGGTCACGGTTAGGGTTACGTTTAGGGGGTAGCATTAGTGTTAGGGTTAGGGTTAGGGTTAAGGGATAGGATTAGGGTTTAGTGTTAATGTTAGCATTAAGGATTAGGGTTAGGGTCAGGGTTAAATGCTTGGGTGCGGGTAATGGTTAGGGTCAGGCTTAAGGTTCACGGATAGGGTTAGTGTTAAGGGTTACGGGTAGGTTTAGGGTTCAGGTTTAGTGTTAGCATTAGGGCTTAAGGTTAGGATTAGGCGGTAGGTTAGATTTAGGGTTAGATCTAGGCGTTAGGGTAAGGGCTAGCGTTAGGGTTAAGAGATAGGGTTAGGTTTAATGCTTAGGATTAGGGTTAGGGTTTGGGGTTAAAGTAAGTGTTAGGGGTTAGGTTTAAGGATCCAAGGTTAGGGTTATTTTTAGCTGTAGTGTTAGGGTTAGGGATAAGGGATCCCATTAGCATTAAGGGTCTTCCTTCCTGTAGGGTTAAGGGTTAGGCTTAGAGTTAAAGGTTAAGGTTAGGGTCAGTGTTAAGATTTAGGGTGAGGGTTAACGGTTAGGGTAAAGGTTAAGCGTTAGGGTTAGGGATTAGTGATTAGGGTTTTTGGTTAGTGTTAGGGTTAGCGGTTAGGAGTTAGTGTTTTATGAAGGGGTATGGTTAGAATTAGGATTGGGGTTAGAGTTAGGGTGAGGTATAGGGGTTAGGTTTAGGGTTAGTTTTAGGGTAAAAGGATAGGATTAGGGTTACGGGTTGGGCTTAGGTTTAGGGTTAAAGTTTACTGCTAGGGTTAGGGATAGGGTTCAGGGTTAGCTTTAGGGGTTCTGGTTAGGGTTAGGTGTTAGGTTAGTGTCAGGGTTAGGTCTAGTCGTGAGGGTAAGGTTTAGGGTTAGCTTTAAGAGCTAGGGTTAGGTTTAATGGTTAGGATTAGGATTAGGGTTAAGGGTTAGGGTAAGGCTTAGGGGTTAGGGTGAAGGGTTAGGGTCAAGGGTTAGGGTTTTTGTTAGGCATAGCGTTGGGGTTAGAAGTAAGGGTTACTGTCAGTGTTAGGGTTGTAGGTAGGATTACGGTTAGGGTTAGTGGTTTAGAATTAGGGTTAGGGATTAGGTGTCACAGTGATGACTAGGAGATAGGGTTAGAATTATGGGATAGGGGTTGTTCTCAGGAAATGGGTTATGCATTAACGTTAGGATAAGTGGTTAAAGTTAGGAGCACGGTGAGGTTTACGTGTTAAGGGGAGAAATAGGAACAGGGTTGGGTGTTATGTTCAGGGTTAGGGTTATCTGTTAAAGGTATTGTTTATGCTTAGCGCACGGGGCCTGTCTGCATTAGGCGGGCGTGGGGAGTTTAGGGGGCTGGGATTGTACCCGGGAACCCACTCTATCATACTCTGGGTATGGGCCCGTGGGTTTCATGCAGGACACAGTGGTAGAGCCTCCTTTCACGCATGGCATGGGAGGATTGCAGGCTTTCTAAACTCTAAGAAAGCAAGAATTCTGAGAATGAGATTTAGGGTTAGGATTCTGGTTAGGGTTAAGGATGAAGTTTAGTGTTAGGGTGAGGGCTTAGGGTTAGGGATTAGCTTAGGGTTAAAGGTTACTCTTAGGTTTAACAGTTACACTTTGGTTTAGGGTTGAGGTTTACGGTTAGGGTTAAGATGAGGGGTTAGGGTTTGGTACAGGGTTAGGGTTAAGTGTTAGGTTTAGGGTTGAAGATTAGGATTAGGGTTAGGATTAAAGGTTAGCGTGAGAGTTAACGCTTAGGGTTAAGGTTAAGAGTTAGGGTTAGGGTTAGGGTTAGGGTTAGGGTTAGTTTTAGGGTTAGAGTTATGTGCTATGGTTTGTGTTAGAGGTTAGGGTTAGGTTTACTGGTCACGGTTAGGGTTACGTTTAGGGGGTAGCATTAGGGTTAGGGTTAGGGTTAAGGGATAGGATTAGGGTTAAGTGTTGGGCTTAGGGTTAGGGTTTAGTGTTAGGTTTATCATTAAGGATTAGGGTTAGAATCAGGGTTAAATGCTTGGGTGCGGGTAATGTTTAGGGTCAGGGTTAAGGTTCACGGATAGGGTTAGTGTTAAGGGTTACGGGTAGGTTTAGGGTTCAGGGTTAGTGTTAGCATTAGGGCTTAAGGTTAGGATTAGGCGGTAGGTTAGATTTCGGGTTAGATCTAGGCGTTAGGGTAAGGGCTAGCGTTAGGGTTAAGAGATAGGTTTAGGTTTAATGCTTAGAATTAGGGTTAGGGTTTGGGGTTAAAGTAAGTGTTAGGGGTTAGGTTTAAGGATCCAAGGTTAGGGTTATTTTTAGCTGTAGTGTTAGGGTTAGGGATAAGGGATCCCATTAGCATTAAGGGTCTTCCTTACTGTAGGGTTAAGGGTTAGGCTTAGAGTTAAAGGTTAAGGTTAGGGTCAGTGTTAAGATTTACGGTGAGGGTTAACGGTTAGGGTAAAGGTTAAGCGTTAGGGTTAGGGATTAGTGATTAGGGTTTTTGGTTAGTGTTAGGGTTAGCGGTTAGGAGTTAGTGTTTTATGAAGGGGTATGGTTAGAATTAGGATTGGGGTTAGAGTTAGGGTGAGGTATAGGGGTTAGGTTTAGGGGTTAGTTTTAGGGTAAAAGGATAGGATTAGGGTTACGGGTTGGGCTTAGGTTTAGGGTTAAAGTTTACTGCTAGGGTTAGGGATAGGGTTCAGGGTTAGCTTTAGGGGTTCTGGTTAGGGTTAGGTGTTAGGTTAGTGTCAGGGTTAGGTCTAGTCGTGAGGGTAAGGTTTAGGGTTAGCTTTAAGAGCTAGGGTTAGGTTTAATGGTTAGGATTAGGATTAGGGATAAGGGTTAGGGTAAGGCTTAGGGGTTAGGGTGAAGGGTTAGGGTCAAGGGTTAGGGTTTTTGTTAGGCATAGCGTTGGGGTTAGAAGTAAGGGTTACTGTCAGTGTTAGGGTTGTAGGTAGGGTTACGGTTAGGGTTAGCGGTTTACAATTAGGGGTAGGGATTAGGTGTCACAGTGATGACTAGGAGATAGGGTTAGAATTATGGGATAGGGCTTGTTCTCAGGAAATGGGTTATGCATTAACGTTAGGATAAGAGGTTAAAGTTAGGCGCACAGTGAGGTTTACGTGTTAAGGGGAGAAATAGGAACAGGGTTGGGTGTTATGTTCAGGATTAGGGTTATCTGTTAAAGGTATTGTTTATGCTTAGCGCACGGGCCCTGTCTGCATTAGGCGGGCGGGGGGAGTTTAGGAGGCTGGGATTGTACCCGGGAACCCACTCTATCATACTCTGGATATGGGCCCATGGGATTCATGCAGGACACAGTGGTAGAGCCTCCTTTCACGCATGGCATGGGAGGATTGCAGGCTTTCTAAACTCTAAGAAAGCCAGAAGTCTGAGAATTAGATTTAGGGTTAGGATTCTGGTTAGGGTTAAGGATGAAGTTTAGTGTTAGGGTGAAGGCTTAGTGTTAGGGACTAGGGTTAGGGTGAAAGTTTACTCTTAGGTTTAACGGTTACACTTTGGTTTAGGGTTGAGGTTTACGGTTAGGATTAAGATGAGGGGTTAGGGTTTGGTACAGGGTTAGTGTTAAGTGTTAGGTTTAGGGTTGAAGATTAGGATTAGGGTTAGGATTAAAGGTTACCGTGAGAGTTAACGCTTAGAGTTAAGGTTAAGAGTTAGGGTTTAGGGTTAGGGTTAGGGTTAGGGTTAGTTTTAGGGTTAGAGTTATGTGCTATGGTTTGTGTTAGAGGTTAGGGTTAGGTTTACTGGTCACGGTTAGGGTTACGTTTAGGGGGTAGCATTAGGGTTAGGGTTAGGGTTAGGGTTAAGGGATAGGATTAGGGTTTAGTGTTAATGTTAGCATTAAGGATTAGGGTTAGGGTCAGGGTTAAATGCTTGGGTGCGGGTAATGGTTAGGGTCAGGGTTAAGGTTCACGGATAGGGTTAGTGTTAAGGGTTACGGGTAGGTTTAGGGTTCAGGGTTAGTGTTAGCATTAGGGCTTAAGGTAAGGATTAGGCGGTAGGTTAGATTTAGGGTTAGATCTAGGCGTTAGGGTAAGGGCTAGCGTTAGGGTTAAGAGATAGGTTTAGGTTTAATGCTTAGGATTAGGGTTAGGGTTTGGGGTTAAAGTAAGTGTTAGGGGTTAGGTTTAAGGATCCAAGGTTAGGGTTATTTTTAGCTGTAGTGTTAGGGTTAGGGATAAGGGATCCCATTAGCATTAAGGGTCTTCCTTACTGTAGGGTTAAGGGTTAGGCTTAGAGTTAAAGGTTAAGGTTAGGGTCAGTGTTAAGATTTAGGGTGAGGGTTAACGGTTAGGGTAAAGGGTAAGCGTTAGGGTTAGGGATTAGTGATTAGGGTTTTTGGTTAGTGTTAGGGTTAGCGGTTAGGAGTTAGTGTTTTATGAAGGGGTATGGTTAGAATTAGGATTGGGGTTAGAGTTAGGGTGAGGTATAGGGGTTAGGTTTAGGGTTAGTTTTAGGGTAAAAGGATAGGATTAGGGTTACGGGTTGGGCTTAGGTTTAGGGTTAAAGTTTACTGCTAGGGTTAGGGATAGGGTTCAGGGTTAGCTTTAGGGGTTCTGGTTAGGGTTAGGTGTTAGGTTAGTGTCAGGGTTAGGTCTAGTCGTGAGGGTTAGGTTTAGGGTTAGCTTTAAGAGCTAGGGTTAGGTTTAATGGTTAGGATTAGGATTAGGGTTAAGGGTTAGGGTAAGGCTTAGGGGTTAGGGTGAAGGGTTAGGGTCAAGGGTTAGGGTTTTTGTTAGGCATAGCGTTGGGGTTAGAAGTAAGGGTTACTGTCAGTGTTAGGGTTGTAGGTAGGATTACGGTTAGGGTTAGCGGTTTAGAATTAGGGTTAGGGATTAGGTGTCACAGTGATGACTAGGAGATAGGGTTAGAATTATGGGATAGGGGTTGTTCTCAGGAAATGGGTTATGCCTTAACGTTAGGATAAGTGGTTAAAGTTAGGCGCACGGTGAGGTTTACGTGTTAAGGGGAGAAATAGGAACAGGGTTGGGTGTTATGTTCAGGGTTAGGGTTATCTGTTAAAGGTATTGTTTATGCTTAGCGCACGGGGCCTGTCTGCATTAGGCGGGCGGGGGGAGTTTAGGGGGCTGGGATTGTACCCGGGAACCCACTCTATCATACTCTGGGTATGGGCCCGTGGGTTTCATGCAGAACACAGTGGTAGAGCCTCCTTTCACGCATGGCATGGGAGGATTGCAGGCTTTCTAAACTCTAAGAAAGCAAGAATTCTGAGAATGAGATTTAGGGTTAGAATTCTGGTTAGGGTGAAGGATGAAGTTTAGTGTTAGGGTGAGGGCTTAGGGTTAGGGATTAGGGTTAGGGTTAAAGGTTACTCTTAGGTTTAACGTTTACACTTTGGTTTAGGGTTGAGGTTTACGGTTAGGGTTAAGATGAGGGGTTAGGGTTTGGTACAGGGTTAGGGTTAAGTGTTAGGTTTAGGGTTGAAGATTAGGATTAGGGTTAGGATTAAAGGTTAGCGTGAGAGTTAACGCTTAGGGTTAAGGTTAAGAGTTAGGGTTAGGGTTAGGGTTAGTTTTAGGGTTAGTTTTAGGGTTAGAGTTATGTGCTATGGTTTGTGTTAGAGGTTAGGTTTAGGTTTACTGGTCACGGTTAGGGTTACGTTTAGGGGGTAGCATTAGGGTTAGGGTGAGGGTTAAGGGATAGGATTAGGGATAAGTGTTGGGCTTAGGGTTAGGGTTTAGTGTTAGTGTTAGCATTAAGGATTAGGGTTAGGGTCAGGGTTAAATGCTTGGGTGCGGGTAATGGTTAGGGTCAGGGTTAAGGTTCACAGATAAGGTTAGTGTTAAGGGTTACGGGTAGGTTTAGGGTTCAGGGTTAGTGTTAGTATTAGGGCTTAAGGTTAGGATTAGGCGGTAGGTTAGATTTAGGGTTAGATCTAGGCGTTAGGGTAAGGGCTAGCGTTAGGGTTAAGAGATAGGGTTAGGTTTAATGCTTAGGATTAGGGTTAGGGTTTGGGGTTAAAGTAAGTGTTAGGGGTTAGGTTTAAGGATCCAAGGTTAGGGTTATTTTTAGCTGTAGTGTTAGGATAAGGGATAAGGGATCCCATTAGCATTAAGGGTCTTCCTTACTGTAGGGTTAAGGGTTAGGCTTAGAGTTAAAGGTGAAGGTTAGGGTCAGTGTTAAGATTTAGGGTGAGGGTTAACGGTTAGGGTAAAGGTTAAGCGTTAGGGTTAGGGATTAGTGATTAGGGTTTTTGGTTAGTGTTAGGGTTAGCGGTTAGGAGTTAGTGTTTTATGAAGGGGTATGGTTAGAATTAGGATTGGGGTTAGAGTTAGGGTGAGGTATAGGGGTTAGGTTTAGGGGTTAGTTTTAGGGTAAAAGGATAGGATTAGGGTTACGGGTTGGGCTTAGGTTTAGGGTTAAAGTTTACTGCTAGGGTTAGGGATAGGGTTCAGGGTTAGCTTTAGGGGTTCTGGTTAGGGTTAGGTGTTAGGTTAGTGTCAGGGTTAGGTCTAGTCGTGAGGGTAAGGTTTAGGGTTAGCTTTAAGAGCTAGGGTTAGGTTTAATGGTTAGGATTAGGATTAGGGTTAAGGGTTAGGGTAAGGCTTAGGGGTTAGGGTGAAGGGTTAGGGTCAAGGGTTAGGGTTTTTGTTAGGCATAGCGTTGGGTTTAGAAGTAAGGGTTTCTGTCATTGTTAGGGTTGTAGGTAGGGTTACGGTTAGGGTTAGCGGTTTAGAATTAGGGTTAGGGATTAGGTGTCACAGTGATGACTAGGAGATAGGGTTAGAATTATGGGATAGGGCTTGTTCTCAGGAAATGGGTTATGCATTAATGTTAGGATAAGAGGTTAAAGTTAGGCTCACGGTGAGGTTTACGTGTTAAGGGGAGAAATAGGAACAGGGTTGGGTGTTATGTTCAGGGTTAGAGTTATCTGTTAAAGGTATTGTATATGCTTAGCGCACGGGCTCTGTCTGCATTAGGCGGGCGGGGGGAGTTTAGGGGGCTGGGATTGTACCCGGGAACCCACTCTATCATACTCTGGGTATGGGCCCGTGGGTTTCATGCAGGACACAGTGGTAGAGCCTCCTTTCACGCATGGCACGGGAGGATTGCAGGCTTTCTAAACTCTAAGAAAGCAAGAAGTCTGAGAATTAGATTTAGGGTTAGGATTCTGGTTAGGGTTAAGGATGAAGTTTAGTGTTAGGGTGAGGGCTTAGGGTTAGGGATTAGGGTTAGGGTGAAAGGTTACTCTTAGGTTTAACGGTTACACTTTGGTTTAGGGTTGAGGTTTACGGTTAGGGTTAAGATGAGGGGTTAGGGTTTGGTACAGGGTTAGGGTTAAGTGTTCGGTTTAGGGTTGAAGATTAGGATTAGGGTTAGGATTAAAGGTTAGCGTGAGAGTTAACGCTTAGGGTTAAGGTTAAGAGTTAGGGTTAGGGTTCGGGTTAGGGTTAGGGTTAGTTTTAGGGTTAGAGTTATGTGCTATGGTTTGTGTTAGAGGTTAGGGTTAGGTTTACTGGTCACGGTTAGGGTTACGTTTAGGGGGTAGCATTAGGGTTAGGGTTAGGGTTAAGGGATAGGATTAGGGATAAGTGTTGGGCTTAGGGTTAGGGTTTATTGTTAGGGTTAGCATTAAGGATTAGGGTTAGGGTCAGGGTTAAATGCTTGGGTGCGGGTAATGGTTAGGGTCAGGGTTAAGGTTCACAGATAGGGTAGTGTTAAGGGTTACGGGTAGGTTTAGGGTTCAGGGTTAGTGTTAGTATTAGGGCTTAAGGTTAGGATTAGGCGGTAGGTTAGATTTAGGGTTAGATCTAGGCGTTAGGGTAAGGGCTAGCGTTAGGGTTAAGAGATAGGGTTAGGTTTAATGCTTAGAATTAGGGTTAGGGTTTGGGGTTAAAGTAAGTGTTAGGGGTTAGGTTTAAGGATCCAAGGTTAGGGTTATTTTTAGCTGTAGTGTTAGGGTTAGGGATAAGGGATCCCATTAGCATTAAGGGTCTTCCTTACTGTAGGGTTAAGGGTTAGGCTTAGAGTTAAAGGTTAAGGTTAGGGTCAGTGTTAAGATTTAGGGTGAGGGTTAACGGTTAGGGTAAAGGTTAAGCGTTAGGGTTAGGGATTAGTGATTAGGGTTTTTGGTTAGTGTTAGGGTTAGCGGTTAGGAGTTAGTGTTTTATGAAGGGGTATGGTTAGAATTAGGATTGAGGTTAGAGTTAGGGTGAGGTATAGGGGTTAGGTTTAGGGGTTAGTTTTAGGGTAAAAGGATAGGATTAGGGTTACGGGTTGGGCTTAGGTTTAGGGTTAAAGTTTACTGCTAGGGTTAGGGATAGGGTTCAGGGTTAGCTTTAGGGGTTCTGGTTAGGGTTAGGTGTTAGGTTAGTGTCAGGGTTAGGTCTAGTCGTGAGGGTAAGGTTTAGGGTTAGCTTTAAGAGCTAGGGTTAGGTTTAATGGTTAGGATTAGGATTAGGGTTAAGGGTTAGGGTAAGGCTTAGGGGTTAGGGTGAAGGGTTAGGGTCAAGGGTTAGGGTTTTTGTTAGGCATAGCGTTGGGGTTAGAAGTAAGGGTTACTGTCAGTGTTAGGGTTGTAGGTAGGGTTACGGTTAGGGTTAGCGGTTTACAATTAGGGGTAGGGATTAGGTGTCACAGTGATGACTAGGAGATAGGGTTAGAATTATGGGATAGGGCTTGTTCTCAGGAAATGGGTTATGCATTAACGTTAGGATAAGAGGTTAAAGTTAGGCGCACGGTGAGGTTTACGTGTTAAGGGGAGAAATAGGAACAGGGTTGGGTGTTATGTTCAGGGTTAGGGTTATCTGTTAAAGGTATTGTTTATGCTTAGCGCACGGGCCCTGTCTGCATTAGGCGGGCGGGGGGAGTTTAGGGGGCTGGGATTGTACCCGGGAACCCACTCTATCATACTCTGGGTATGGGCCCATGGGATTCATGCAGGACACAGTGGTAGAGCCTCCTTTCACGCATGGCATGGGAGGATTGCAGGCTTTCTAAACTCTAAGAAAGCCAGAAGTCTGAGAATTAGATTTAGGGTTAGGATTCTGGTTAGGGTTAAGGATGAAGTTTAGTGTTAGGGTGAAGGCTTAGTGTTAGGGACTAGGGTTAGGGTGAAAGTTTACTCTTAGGTTTAACGGTTACACTTTGGTTTAGGGTTGAGGTTTACGGTTAGGATTAAGATGAGGGGTTAGGGTTTGGTACAGGGTTAGGGTTAAGTGTTAGGTTTAGGGTTGAAGATTAGGATTAGGGTTAGGATTAAAGGTTACCGTGAGAGTTAACGCTTAGAGTTAAGGTTAAGAGTTAGGGTTTAGGGTTAGGGTTAGGGTTAGGGTTAGTTTTAGGGTTAGAGTTATGTGCTATGGTTTGTGTTAGAGGTTAGGGTTAGGTTTACTGGTCACGGTTAGGGTTACGTTTAGGGGGTAGCATTAGGGTTAGGGTTAGGGTTAGGGTTAAGGGATAGGATTAGGGTTTAGTGTTAATGTTAGCATTAAGGATTAGGGTTAGGGTCAGGGTTAAATGCTTGGTTGCGGGTAATGGTTAGGGTCAGGGTTAAGGTTCACGGATAGGGTTAGTGTTAAGGGTTACGGGTAGGTTTAGGGTTCAGGGTTAGTGTTAGCATTAGGGCTTAAGGTAAGGATTAGGCGGTAGGTTAGATTTAGGGTTAGATCTAGGCGTTAGGGTAAGGGCTAGCGTTAGGGTTAAGAGATAGGGTTAGGTTTAATGCTTAGGATTAGGGTTAGGGTTTGGGGTTAAAGTAAGTGTTAGGGGTTAGGTTTAAGGATCCAAGGTTAGGGTTATTTTTAGCTGTAGTGTTAGGGTTAGGGATAAGGGATCCCATTAGCATTAAGGGTCTTCCTTACTGTAGGGTTAAGGGTTAGGCTTAGAGTTAAAGGTTAAGGTTAGGGTCAGTGTTAAGATTTAGGGTGAGGGTTAACGGTTAGGGTAAAGGGTAAGCGTTAGGGTTAGGGATTAGTGATTAGGGTTTTTGGTTAGTGTTAGGGTTAGCGGTTAGGAGTTAGTGTTTTATGAAGGGGTATGGTTAGAATTAGGATTGGGGTTAGAGTTAGGGTGAGGTATAGGGGTTAGGTTTAGGGTTAGTTTTAGAGTAAAAGGATAGGATTAGGGTTACGGGTTGGGCTTAGGTTTAGGGTTAAAGTTTACTGCTAGGGTTAGGGATAGGGTTCAGGGTTAGCTTTAGGGGTTCTGGTTAGGGTTAGGTGTTAGGTTAGTGTCAGGGTTAGGTCTAGTCGTGAGGGTTAGGTTTAGGGTTAGCTTTAAGAGCTAGGGTTAGGTTTAATGGTTAGGATTAGGATTAGGGTTAAGGGTTAGGGTAAGGCTTAGGGGTTAGGGTGAAGGGTTAGGGTCAAGGGTTAGGGTTTTTGTTAGGCATAGCGTTGGGGTTAGAAGTAAGGGTTACTGTCAGTGTTAGGGTTGTAGGTAGGATTACGGTTAGGGTTAGCGGTTTAGAATTAGGGTTAGGGATTAGGTGTCACAGTGATGACTAGGAGATAGGGTTAGAATTATGGGATAGGGGTTGTTCTCAGGAAATGGGTTATGCCTTAACGTTAGGATAAGTGGTTAAAGTTAGGCGCACGGTGAGGTTTACGTGTTAAGGGGAGAAATAGGAACAGGGTTGGGTGTTATGTTCAGGGTTAGGGTTATCTGTTAAAGGTATTGTTTATGCTTAGCGCACGGGGCCTGTCTGCATTAGGCGGGCGGGGGGAGTTTAGGGGGCTGGGATTGTACCCGGGAACCCACTCTATCATACTCTGGGTATGGGCCCGTGGGTTTCATGCAGGACACAGTGGTAGAGCCTCCTTTCACGCATGGCATGGGAGGATTGCAGGCTTTCTAAACTCTAAGAAAGCAAGAATTCTGAGAATGAGATTTAGGGTTAGAATTCTGGTTAGGGTGAAGGATGAAGTTTAGTGTTAGGGTGAGGGCTTAGGGTTAGGGATTAGGGTTAGGGTTAAAGGTTACTCTTAGGTTTAACGTTTACACTTTGGTTTAGGGTTGAGGTTTACGGTTAGGGTTAAGATGAGGGGTTAGGGTTTGGTACAGGGTTAGGGTTAAGTGTTAGGTTTAGGGTTGAAGATTAGGATTAGGGTTAGGATTAAAGGTTAGCGTGAGAGTTAACGCTTAGGGTTAAGGTTAAGAGTTAGGGTTAGGGTTAGGGTTAGTTTTAGGGTTAGTTTTAGGGTTAGAGTTATGTGCTATGGTTTGTGTTAGAGGTTAGGGTTAGGTTTACTGGTCACGGTTAGGGTTACGTTTAGGGGGTAGCATTAGGGTTAGGGTTAGGGTTAAGGGATAGGATTAGGGATAAGTGTTGGGCTTAGGGTTAGGGTTTAGTGTTAGTGTTAGCATTAAGGATTAGGGTTAGGGTCAGGGTTAAATGCTTGGGTGCGGGTAATGGTTAGGGTCAGGGTTAAGGTTCACAGATAAGGTTAGTGTTAAGGGTTACGGGTAGGTTTAGGGTTCAGTGTTAGTGTTAGTATTAGGGCTTAAGGTTAGGATTAGGCGGTAGGTTAGATTTAGGGTTAGATCTAGGCGTTAGGGTAAGGGCTAGCGTTAGGGTTAAGAGATAGGGTTAGGTTTAATGCTTAGGATTAGGGTTAGGGTTTGGGGTTAAAGTAAGTGTTAGGGGTTAGGTTTAAGGATCCAAGGTTAGGGTTATTTTTAGCTGTAGTGTTAGGATAAGGGATAAGGGATCCCATTAGCATTAAGGGTCTTCCTTACTGTAGGGTTAAGGGTTAGGCTTAGAGTTAAAGGTGAAGGTTAGGGTCAGTGTTAAGATTTAGGGTGAGGGTTAACGGTTAGGGTAAAGGTTAAGCATTAGGGTTAGGGATTAGTGATTAGGGTTTTTGGTTAGTGTTAGGGTTAGCGGTTAGGAGTTAGTGTTTTATGAAGGGGTATGGTTAGAATTAGGATTGGGGTTAGAGTTAGGGTGAGGTATAGGGGTTAGGTTTAGGGGTTAGTTTTAGGGTAAAAGGATAGGATTAGGGTTACGGGTTGGGCTTAGGTTTAGGGTTAAAGTTTACTGCTAGGGTTAGGGATAGGGTTCAGGGTTAGCTTTAGGGGTTCTGGTTAGGGTTAGGTGTTAGGTTAGTGTCAGGGTTAGGTCTAGTCGTGAGGGTAAGGTTTAGGGTTAGCTTTAAGAGCTAGGGTTAGGTTTAATGGTTAGGATTAGGATTAGGGTTAAGGGTTAGGGTAAGGCTTAGGGGTTAGGGTGAAGGGTTAGGGTCAAGGGTTAGGGTTTTTGTTAGGCATAGCGTTGGGTTTAGAAGTAAGGGTTTCTGTCATTGTTAGGGTTGTAGGTAGGGTTACGGTTAGGGTTAGCGGTTTAGAATTAGGGTTAGGGATTAGGTGTCACAGTGATGACTAGGAGATAGGGTTAGAATTATGGGATAGGGCTTGTTCTCAGGAAATGGGTTATGCATTAATGTTAGGATAAGAGGTTAAAGTTAGGCTCACGGTGAGGTTTACGTGTTAAGGGGAGAAATAGGAACAGGGTTGGGTGTTATGTTCAGGGTTAGAGTTATCTGTTAAAGGTATTGTATATGCTTAGCGCACGGGCTCTGTCTGCATTAGGCGGGCGGGGGGAGTTTAGGGGGCTGGGATTGTACCCGGGAACCCACTCTATCATACTCTGGGTATGGGCCCGTGGGTTTCATGCAGGACACAGTGGTAGAGCCTCCTTTCACGCATGGCACGGGAGGATTGCAGGCTTTCTAAACTCTAAGAAAGCAAGAAGTCTGAGAATTAGATTTAGGGTTAGGATTCTGGTTAGGGTTAAGGATGAAGTTTAGTGTTAGGGTGAGGGCTTAGGGTTAGGGATTAGGGTTAGGGTGAAAGGTTACTCTTAGGTTTAACGGTTACACTTTGGTTTAGGGTTGAGGTTTACGGTTAGGGTTAAGATGAGGGGTTAGGGTTTGGTACAGGGTTAGGGTTAAGTGTTCGGTTTAGGGTTGAAGATTAGGATTAGGGTTAGGATTAAAGGTTAGCGTGAGAGTTAACGCTTAGGGTTAAGGTTAAGAGTTAGGGTTAGGGTTCGGGTTAGGGTTAGGGTTAGTTTTAGGGTTAGAGTTATGTGCTATGGTTTGTGTTACAGGTACGGGTTAGGTTTACTGGTCACGGTTAGGGTTACGTTTAGGGGGTAGCATTAGGGTTAGGGTTAGGGTTAAGGGATAGGATTAGGGATAAGTGTTGGGCTTAGGGTTAGGGTTTAGTGTTAGGGTTAGCATTAAGGATTAGGGTTAGGGTCAGGGTTAAATGCTTGGGTGCGGGTAATGGTTAGGGTCAGGGTTAAGGTTCACAGATAGGGTAGTGTTAAGGGTTACGGGTAGGTTTAGGGTTCAGGGTTAGTGTTAGTATTAGGGCTTAAGGTTAGGATTAGGCGGTAGGTTAGATTTAGGGTTAGATCTAGGCGTTAGGGTAAGGGCTAGCGTTAGGGTTAAGAGATAGGGTTAGGTTTAATGCTTAGAATTAGGGTTAGGGTTTGGGGTTAAAGTAAGTGTTAGGGGTTAGGTTTAAGGATCCAAGGTTAGGGTTATTTTTAGCTGTAGTGTTAGGGTTAGGGATAAGGGATCCCATTAGCATTAAGGGTCTTCCTTACTGTAGGGTTAAGGGTTAGGCTTAGAGTTAAAGGTTAAGGTTAGGGTCAGTGTTAAGATTTAGGGTGAGGGTTAACGGTTAGGGTAAAGGTTAAGCGTTAGGGTTAGGGATTAGTGATTAGGGTTTTTGGTTAGTGTTAGGGTTAGCGGTTAGGAGTTAGTGTTTTATGAAGGGGTATGGTTAGAATTAGGATTGGGGTTAGAGTTAGGGTGAGGTATAGGGGTTAGGTTTAGGGGTTAGTTTTAGGGTAAAAGGATAGGATTAGGGTTACGGGTTGGGCTTAGGTTTAGGGTTAAAGTTTACTGCTAGGGTTAGGGATAGGGTTCAGGGTTAGCTTTAGGGGTTCTGGTTAGGGTTAGGTGTTAGGTTAGTGTCAGGGTTAGGTCTAGTCGTGAGGGTAAGGTTTAGGGTTAGCTTTAAGAGCTAGGGTTAGGTTTAATGGTTAGGATTAGGATTAGGGTTAAGGGTTAGGGTAAGGCTTAGGGGTTAGGGTGAAGGGTTAGGGTCAAGGGTTAGGGTTTTTGTTAGGCATAGCGTTGGGGTTAGAAGTAAGGGTTACTGTCAGTGTTAGGGTTGTAGGTAGGGTTACGGTTAGGGTTAGCGGTTTACAATTAGGGGTAGGGATTAGGTGTCACAGTGATGACTAGGAGATAGGGTTAGAATTATGGGATAGGGCTTGTTCTCAGGAAATGGGTTATGCATTAACGTTAGGATAAGAGGTTAAAGTTAGGCGCACGGTGAGGTTTACGTGTTAAGGGGAGAAATAGGAACAGGGTTGGGTGTTATGTTCAGGGTTAGGGTTATCTGTTAAAGGTATTGTTTATGCTTAGCGCACGGGCCCTGTCTGCATTAGGCGGGCGGGGGGAGTTTAGGGGGCTGGGATTGTACCCGGGAACCCACTCTATCATACTCTGGGTATGGGCCCATGGGATTCATGCAGGACACAGTGGTAGAGCCTCCTTTCACGCATGGCATGGGAGGATTGCAGGCTTTCTAAACTCTAAGAAAGCCAGAAGTCTGAGAATTAGATTTAGGGTTAGGATTCTGGTTAGGGTTAAGGATGAAGTTTAGTGTTAGGGTGAAGGCTTAGTGTTAGGGACTAGGGTTAGGGTGAAAGTTTACTCTTAGGTTTAACGGTTACACTTTGGTTTAGGGTTGAGGTTTACGGTTAGGATTAAGATGAGGGGTTAGGGTTTGGTACAGGGTTAGGGTTAAGTGTTAGGTTTAGGGTTGAAGATTAGGATTAGGGTTAGGATTAAAGGTTACCGTGAGAGTTAACGCTTAGAGTTAAGGTTAAGAGTTATGGTTTAGGGTTAGGGTTAGGGTTAGGGTTAGTTTTAGGGTTAGAGTTATGTGCTATGGTTTGTGTTAGAGGTTAGGGTTAGGTTTACTGGTCACGGTTAGGGTTACTTTTAGGGGGTAGCATTAGGGTTAGGGTTAGGGTTAGGGTTAAGGGATAGGATTAGGGTTTAGTGTTAATGTTAGCATTAAGGATTAGGGTTAGGGTCAGGGTTAAATGCTTGGGTGCGGGTAATGGTTAGGGTCAGGGTTAAGGTTCATGGATAGGGTTAGTGTTAAGGGTTACGGGTAGGTTTAGGGTTCAGGGTTAGTGTTAGCATTAGGGCTTAAGGTAAGGATTAGGCGGTAGGTTAGATTTAGGGTTAGATCTAGGCGTTAGGGTAAGGGCTAGCGTTAGGGTTAAGAGATAGGGTTAGGTTTAATGCTTAGGATTAGGGTTAGGGTTTGGGGTTAAAGTAAGTGTTAGGGGTTAGGTTTAAGGATCCAAGGTTAGGGTTATTTTTAGCTGTAGTGTTAGGGTTAGGGATAAGGGATCCCATTAGCATTAAGGGTCTTCCTTACTGTAGGGTTAAGGGTTAGGCTTAGAGTTAAAGGTCAAGGTTAGGGTCAGTGTTAAGATTTAGGGTGAGGGTTAACGGTTAGGGTAAAGGTTAAGCGTTAGGGTTAGGGATTAGTGATTAGGGTTTTTGGTTAGTGTTAGGGTTAGCGGTTAGGAGTTAGTGTTTTATGAAGGGGTATGGTTAGAATTAGGATTGGGGTTAGAGTTAGGGTGAGGTATAGGGGTTAGGTTTAGGGGTTAGTTTTAGGGTAAAAGGATAGGATTAGAGTTACGGGTTGGGCTTAGGTTTAGGGTTAAAGTTTACTGCTAGGGTTAGGGATAGGGTTCAGGGTTAGCTTTAGGGGTTCTGGTTAGGGTTAGGTGTTAGGTTAGTGTCAGGGTTAGGTCTAGTCGTGAGGGTAAGGTTTAGGGTTAGCTTTAAGAGCTAGGGTTAGGTTTAATGGTTAGGATTAGGATTAGGGTTAAGGGTTAGAGTAAGGCTTAGGGGTTAGGGTGAAGGGTTAGGGTCAAGGGTTAGGGTTTTTGTTAGGCATAGCGTTGGGGTTAGAAGTAAGGGTTACTGTCAGTGTTAGGGTTGTAGGTAGGGTTACGGTTAGGGTTAGCGGTTTAGAATTAGGGTTAGGGATTAGGTGTCACAGTGATGACTAGGAGATAGGGTTAGAATTATGGGATAGGGGTTGTTCTCAGGAAATGGGTTATGCATTAACGTTAGGATAAGAGGTTAAAGTTAGGCGCACGGTGAGGTTTACGTGTTAAGGGGAGAAATAGGAACAGGGTTGGGTGTTATGTTCAGGGTTAGGGTTATCTGTTAAAGGTATTGTTTATGCTTAGCGCACGGGCCCTGTCGGCATTAGGCGGGCGGGGGGAGTTTAGGGGGCTGGGATTGTACCCGGGAACCCACTCTATCATACTCTGGGTATGGGCCCGTGGGTTTCATGCAGGACACAGTGGTAGAGCCTCCTTTCACGCATGGCATGGGAGGATTGCAGGCTTTCTAAACTCTAAGAAAGCAAGAAGTCTGAGAATTAGATTTAGGGTTAGGATTATGGTTAGGGTTAAGGATGAAATTTAGTGTTAGTGTGAGGGCTTAGGGTTAGGGATTACGGTTAGGGTTAGAGGTTACTCTTAGGTTTAACGGTTACACTTTGGTTAGGGTTAGGGTTAGGGTTAGGGTTAGGGCTTAGGGTTAGGGTTAAAGGTTACTCTTAGGTTTAACGGTTACACTTTGGTTTAGGGTTGAGGTTTACGGTTAGGGTTAAGATGAGGGGTTAGGGTTTGGTACAGGGTTAGGGTTAAGTGTTCGGTTTAGGGTTGCAGATTAGGATTCGGGTTAGGATTAAAGGTTAGCGTGAGAGTTAACGCTTAGGGTTAAGGTTAAGAGTTAGGGTTTAGGGTTAGGGTTAGGGTTAGTTTTAGGGTTAGAGTTATGTGCTATGGTTTGTGTTAGAGGTTAGGGTTAGGTTTACTGGTCACGGTTAGGTTTACGTTTAGGGGGTAGAATTAGGGTTAGGGTTAGGGTTAGGGTTAAGGGATAGGATTAGGGTTAAGTGTTGGGCTTAGGGTTAGGGTTTTGTGTTAACGTTAGCATTAATGATTAGGGTTAGGGTCAGGGTTAAATGCTTGGGTGCGGGTAATGGTTAGGGTCAGGGTTAAGGTTCACGGATAGGGTTAGTGTTAAGGCTTACGGGTAGGTTTAGGGTTCAGGGTTAGGGTTAGGGTTAGGGCTTAAGGTTAGGATTAGGCGGTAGGTTAGATTTAGGGTTAGATCTAGGTGTTAGGGTAAGGGCTAGCGTTAGGGTTAAGAGATAGGGTTCGGTTTAATGCTTAGGATTAGGGTTAGGGTTTGGGGTTAAAGTAAGTGTTAGGGGTTAGGTTTAAGGATCCAAGGTGAGGGTTATTTTTAGCTGTAGTGTTAGGGTTAGGGATAAGGGATCCCATTAGCATTAAGGGTCTTCCTTACTGTAGGGTTAAGGGTTAGGCTTAGAGTTAAAGGTTAAGGTTAGGGTCAGGGTTAAGATTTAGGGTGAGGGTTAACGGTTAGGGTAAAGGTTAAGCGTTAGGGTTAGGGATTAGTGATTAGGGTTTTTGGTTAGTGTTAGGGTTAGCGGTTAGGAGTTAGTGTTTTATGAAGGGGTATGGTTAGAATTAGGATTGGGGTTAGAGTTAGGGTGAGGTATAGGGGTTAGGTTTAGGGGTTAGTTTTAGGGTAAAAGGATAGGATTTGGGTTATGGGTTGGGCTTAGATTTAGGGTGAAAGTTTACTGCTGGGGTTAGGGATAGGGTTCAGGGTTAGCTTTAGGGGTTCTGGTTAGGGTTAGGTGTTAGGTTAGTGTCAGGGTTAGGTCTAGTCGTGAGGGTAAGGTTTAGGGTTAGCTTTAAGAGCTAGGGTTAGGTTTAATGGTTAGGATTAGGATTAGGGTTAAGGGTTAGGGGTTAGGGTGAAGGGTTAGGGTCAAGGGTTAGGGTTTTTGTTAGGCATAGCGTTGGGCTTAGAAGTAAGGGTTACTGTCAGTGTTAGGGTTGTAGGTAGGGTTACGGTTAGGGTTAGCGGTTTAGAATTAGGGTTAGGGATTAGGTGTCCCAGTGATGACTAGGAGTTAGGGTTAGAATTATGGGATAGGGGTTGTTCTCAGGAAATGGCTTATGCATTAACGTTAGGATAAGAGGTTAAAGTTAGGCGCACGGTGAGGTTTACGTGTTAAGGGGAGAAATAGGAACAGGGTTGGGTGTTATGTTCAGGGTTAGGGTTATCTGTTAAAGGTATTGTTTATGCTTAGCGCACGGGCCCTGTCTGCATTAGGCGGGCGGGGGGAGTTTAGGGGGCTGGGATTGTACCCGGGAACCCACTCTATCATACTCTGGGTATGGGCCCGTGGGTTTCATGCAGGACACAGTGGTAGAGCCTCCTTTCACGCATGGCATGGGAGGATTGCAGGCTTTCTAAACTCTAAGAAAGCAAGAAGTCTGAGAATTAGATTTAGGGTTAGGGTTATGGTTAGGGTTAAGGATGAAGTTTAGTGTTAGGGTGAGGGCTTAGGGTTAGGGATTACGGTTAGGGTTAGAGGTTACTCTTAGGTTTAACGGTTACACTTTGGTTAGGGTTAGGGTTAGGGTTAGGGTTAGGGCTTAGGGTTAGGGTTAAAGGTTACTCTTAGGTTTAACGGTTACACTTTGGTTTAGGGTTGAGGTTTACGGTTAGGGTTAAGATGAGGGGTTAGGGTTTGGTACAGGGTTAGGGTTAAGTGTTCGGTTTAGGGTTGCAGATTAGGATTCGGGTTAGGATTAAAGGTTAGCGTGAGAGTTAACGCTTAGGGTTAAGGTTAAGAATTAGGGTTTAGGGTTAGGCTTAGGGTTAGTTTTAGGGTTAGAATTATGTGCTATGGTTTGTGTTAGAGGTTAGGGTTAGGTTTACTGGTCACGGTTAGGTTTACGTTTAGGGTGTAGAATTAGTGTTAGGGTTAGGGTTAGGGTTAAGGGATAGTATTAGGGTTAAGTGTTGGGCTTAGGGTTAGGGTTTTGTGTTAACGTTAGCATTAATGATTAGGGTTACGGTCAGGGTTAAATGCTTGGGTGCGGGTAATGGTTAGGGTCAGGGTTAAGGTTCACGGATAGGGTTAGTGTTAAGGGTTACGGGTAGGTTTAGGGTTCAGGGTTAGGGTTAGGGTTAGGGCTTAAGGTTAGGATTAGGCGGTAGGTTAGATTTAGGGTTAGATCTAGGCGTTAGGGTAAGGGCTAGCGTTAGGGTTAAGAGATAGGGTTAGGTTTAATGCTTAGGATTAGGGTTAGGGTTTGGGGTTAAAGTAAGTGTTAGGGGTTAGGTTTAAGGATCCAAGGTTAGGGTTATTTTTAGCTGTAGTGTTACGGTTAGGGATAAGGGATCCCATTAGCATTAAGGGTCTTCCTTACTGTAGGGTTAAGGGTTAGGCTTAGAGTTAAAGGTTAAGGTTAGGGTCAGGGTTAAGATTTAGGGTGAGGGTTAACGGTTAGGGTAAAGGTTAAGCGTTAGGGTTAGGGATTAGTGATTAGGGTTTTTGGTTAGTGTTAGGGTTAGCGGTTAGGAGTTAGTGTTTTATGAAGGGCTATGGTTAGAATTAGGATTGGGGTTAGAGTTAGGGTGAGGTATAGGGGTTAGGTTTAGGGGTTAGTTTTAGGGTAAAAGGATAGGATTAGGGTTACGGGTTGGGCTTAGGTTTAGGGTTAAAGTTTACTGCTAGGGTTAGGGATAGGGTTCAGGGTTAGCTTTAGGGGTTCTGGTTAGGGTTAGGTGTTAGGTTAGTGTCAGGGTTAGGTCTAGTCGTGAGGGTAAGGTTTAGGGTTCGCTTTAAGAGCTAGGGTTAGGTTTAATGTTTAGGATTAGGATTAGGGTTAAGGGTTAGGGTAAGGCTTAGGGGTTAGGGTCAAGGGTTAGGGTTTTTGTTAGGCATAGCGTTGGGGTCAGAAGTAAGGGTTACTGTCAGTGTTAGGGTTGTAGGTAGGGTTACGGTTAGGGTTAGCGGTTTAGAATTAGGGTTAGGGATTAGGTGTCACAGTGATGACTAGGAGATAGGGTTAGAATTATGGGATAGGGGTTGTTCTCAGGAAATGTGTTATGCATTAACGTTAGGATAAGAGGTTAAAGTTAGGCGCACGGTGAGGTTTACGTGTTAAGGGGAGAAATAGGAACAGGGTTGGGTGTTATGTTCAGGGTTAGGGTTATCTGTTAAAGGTATTGTTTATGCTTAGCGCACGGGCCCTGTCTGCATTAGGCGGGCGTGGGGAGTTTAGGGGGCTGGGATTGTACCCGGGAACCCACTCTATCATACTCTGGGTATGGGCCCGTGGGTTTCATGCAGGACACAGTGGTAGAGCCTCCTTTCACGCATGGCATGGGAGGATTGCAGGCTTTCTAAACTCTAAGAAAGCAAGAAGTCTGAGAATTAGATTTAGGGTTAGGGTTATGGTTAGGGTTAAGGATGAAGTTTAGTGTTAGGGTGAGGGCTTAGGGTTAGGGATTAGGGTTAGGGTTAAAGGTTACTGTTAGGTTTAACGGTTACACTTTGGTTTAGGGTTGAGGTTTACGGTTAGGGTTAAGATGAGGGGTTAGGGTTTGGTAGACGTTTAGGGTTAAGTGTTAGGTTTAGGGTTGAAGATTAGGATTCGGGTTAGGATTAAAGGTTAGCGTGAGAGTTAACGCTTAGGGTTAAGGTTAATAGTTAGGGTTTACGGTTAGGCTTAGGGTTAGATTTAGGGTTAGAGTTATGTGCTATGGTTTGTGTTAGGGGTTAGGGTTAGGTTTACTGTTCACGGTTAGGGTTGGGTTTAGGGGTTAGCATTAGGGTTAGGGATTAGGTTTAGGGTAAGGGTCTAGAGTTAATGTTGGGCTTTAGGCTCGGGGCTTAGGTTCAGGGTCAGGGGTTAGCGTTCGTGGTAGGGCTTAGCTTTAGCGGTCAGTTTAAGGGCACAGGACCTGGTTAATCTACGCTGAGAGGGGTGCGGTCGGAGTCACCACGAAAGCACAACATCATTCCCTGGGCCTTGGGACAGGACCTCCATGCAGGACTCAGGCGGAGCCTCATCTCACACATGGCATGGCTGTATTGTAGGCTTGCTTCACTCTGGGAATGGAAGTAGTGTGAAATTAGGGTTGGGGTTGGGGTTAGGGTTGTTCGTGTTAGGGGTTAGGTTTCGAGTCAGGGTTAGGTGCTAGGGATTAGTGGTTAGGGTTAGAGTTAGTGTTAGGGGTAAGGTGTTAAGTCTGGGTTAGGGGGCCAGGGTAAGGTTTAGGGTTGGAGTTAGCGTTAGGGTTAGCGGTTAGGGTTAAGGGATAGGGTTAGGATTCAGGGTGAGGGTTAGAGGGTTAACAGTTGGGGTTATGCTTAGGGGTTAGGGATAGTGTTAGGGTTAAGGGTTAGGAGCTTGGTTCAGGTTTAAGGTTAGCATTAGGGGTTGGGGTTAGTGTTAACTGTAGGTCAGTGTTGGGGTTAGATCTCTAGGCATTAGGGTAAAGGTTAGGGTTAGGGTTAAGAGTTAGGGTTCTGTTTAATGGTTAGGATTGGGAATAGGGTTAAGGGTTAGGGTTAAGGTTAGGGGTTATGATGAAGGATCAACGGTTAGGGTTACTTTTAGGCGTAGGGTTAGGGTAAGGGGTTAGGGTTAGTGTTAGTGTTGTTGGTCGGGTTAAGGTTAGGGTTGGCGTTTCATAAGTAGGGATTAGGTGTTACGGTTATAGCTAGGAGTTAGGGTTATAATGACGGTATAGGGCTTGTTCTCAGGGTGTCATGCATTAACGTTAAGATATGGGGTTAAAGTTAGGGTTATGGTGAGGTTTACCTGTTAAGGTGAGCAGTAGGATGAGGGTTAGGTGTTATGTTGTGGGTTAGGATTATGGGTGAGGGGTAGGGTTTATGCTTAGGGCACGGGCCCTGTATGCCCTAGAAGGCAAAGTTAGGTGTCTGTGATGGTCGCTGGGAACACACTCTACCGCATGCAGTGTATGCGCCTCTGGGTTTCATGCAGGACACTGTGGCAGAGCCTCCTTTCACGCATGGCATGGGAGGATTGCAGGCTTTCTAAACTCTAAGAAAGCAAGAAGTCTGAGAATTAGATTTAGGGTTAGGGTTATGGTTAGGGTTAAGGATGAAGTTTAGTGTTAGGGTGAGGGCTTAGGGTTAGGGATTAGGGTTAGGGTTAAAGGTTACTCTTAGATTTAACGGTTACACTTTGGTTTAGGGTTGAGGTTTAAGGTTAGGGTTAAGATGAGGGGTTAGGGTTTGGTACAGGGTTAGGGTTAAGTGTTAGGTTTAGGGTTGAAGATTAGGATTAGGGTTAGGATTAAAGGTTAGCGTGAGAGTTAACGCTTAGGGTTAAGGTTAATAGTTATGTGTTAGGGTTAGGGTTAGGGTTAGTTTTAGGGTTAGAGTTATGTGCTAGGGTTTGTGTTAGAGGTTAGGGTTAGGTTTACTGGTCACGGTTCGGGTTACGTTTAGGGGTTTAGGGTTAGGGTTAGGGTTAAGGGATAGGATTAGGGTTAAGTGTTGGGCTTAGGGTTAGGGTTTAGTGTTAGGGTTATCATTAAGGATTAGGGTTAGGGTCAGGGTTAAATGCTTGGGTGCGGGTAATGGTTAGGGTCAGGGTTAAGGTTCACGGATAGGGTTAGTGTTAAGGGTTACGGGTAGGTTTAGGGTTCAAGGTTAGTGTTAGCATTAGGGCTTAAGGTTAGGATTAGGCGGTAGGTTAGATTTATGGATAGATCTAGGCGTTAGGGTAAGGGCTAGCGTTAGGGTTAAGAGACAGGTTTAGGTTTAATGCTTAGGATTAGGGTTAGGGTTTGGGGTTAAAGTAAGTGTTAGGGGTTAGGTTTAAGGATCCAAGGTTAGGGTTATTTTTAGCTGTAGTGTTAGGGTTAGGGATAAGGGATCCCATTAGCATTAAGGGTCTTCCTTACTGTAGGGTTAAGGGTTAGGCTTAGAGTTAAAGGTTAAGGTTAGGGTCAGTGTTAAGATTTAGGGTGAGGATTTACGGTCAGGGTAAAGGTTAAGCGTTAGGGTTAGGGATTAGTGATTAGGGTTTTTGGTTAGTGTTAGGGTTAGCGGTTAGGAGTTCGTGTTTTATGAAGGGTTATGGTTAGAATTTGGACTGGGGTTAGAGTTAGGGTGAGGTATAGGGGTTAGGTTTAGGGGTTAGTTTTAGGGCAAAAGGATAGGATTACGGTTACGGGTTGGGCTTAGGTTTAGGGTTAAAATTTACTGCTAGGGTTAGGGATAGGGTTCAGGGTTACCTTTAGGGGTTCTGGTTAGGATTAGGTGTCAGGTTAGTGTCAGGGTTAGGTCTAGTCGTCAGGGTAAGGTTTAGGGTTAGCGTTAAGAGCTAGGGTTAGGTTTAATGGTTAGGATTAGGATTAGGGTTAAGGGTTAGGGTAAGGCTTAGGGGTTAGGGTGAAGGGTTAGGGTCAAGGGTTAGGGTTTTTGTTAGGCATAGCATTGGGGTTAGAAGTAAGGGTTACTGTCAGTGTTAGGGTTGTAGGTAGGGTTCCGGTTAGGGTTAGCGGTTTAGAATTAGGGTTAGGGATTAGGTGTCACAGTGATGACTAGGAGATAGGGTTAGAATTATGGGATAGGGGTTGTTCTCAGGGAATGGGTTATGCATTAACGTTAGGATAAGAGGTTAAAGTTAGGCGCATGGTGAGGTTTACGTGTTAAGGGGAGAAATAGGAACAGGGTTGGGTGTTATGTTCAGGGTTAGGGTTATCTGTTAAAGGTATTGTTTATGCTTAGCGCACGGGACCTGTCTGCATTAGGCGGGCGGGGGGAGTTTAGGGGGCTGGGATTGTACCCGGGAACCCACTCTATCATACTCTGGGTATGGGCCCGTGTGTTTCATGCAGGACACAGTGGTAGAGCCTCCTTTCACACATGGCATGGGAGAATTGCAGGCTTTCTAAACTCTAAGAAAGCAAGAAGTCTGAGAATTACATTTAGGGTTAGGATTCTGGTTAGGGTTAAGGATGAAGTTTAGTGTTAGGGTGAGACATTAGGGTTAGGGTTAAAGGTTACTCTTAGGTTTAACGGCTACACTTTGGTTTAGGGTTGAGGTTTACGGTTAGGGTTAAGATGAGGGTTAGGGTTAGGGTTAGGGTTAGGGTTAGGATTAAAGGTTAGCGTGAGAGTTAACGCTTAGGGTTATGGTTAAGAGTTAGGGTTTAGGGTTAGGGTTAGGATTAGGGTTAGTTTTAGGGTTAGAGTTATGTGCTATGGTTTGTGTTAGAGGTTAGGGTTAGGTTTACTGGTCACGGTTAGGGTTACTTTTAGGGGGTAGCATTAGGGTTAGGGTTAGGGTTAAGGGATAGGATTAGGGTTAAGTGTTGGGCTTAGGGTTAGGGTTTAGTGTTAAGTTTATCATTAAGGATTAGGGTTAGAGTCAGGGTTAAATGCTTGGGTGCGGGTAATGGTTAGGTTCAGGGTTTAGGTTCACGAATTGGGTTAGTGTTAAGGGTTACGGGTAGGTTTAGGGTTCAGGGTTAGTGTTAGCATTAGGGCTTAAGGTTAGGATTAGGCGGTAGGTTAGATTTCGGGTTAGATCTAGGCGTTAGGGTAAGGGCTAGCGTTAGGGTTAAGAGATAGGGTTAGGTTTAATGCTTAGGATTAGGGTTAGGGTTTGGGGTTAAAGTAAGTGTTAGGGGTTAGGTTTAAGGATCCAAGGTTAGGGTTATTTTTAGCTGTAGTGTTAGGGTTAGGGATAAGGGATCCCATTAGCATTAAGGGTCATCCTTACTGTAGGGTTAAGGGTTAGGCTTAGAGTTAAAGGTTAAGGTTAGGGTCAGTGTTAAGATTTAGGGTGAGGGTTAACGGTTAGGGTAAAGGTTAAGCATTAGGGTTAGGGATTAGTGATTAGGGTTTTTGGTTAGTGTTAGGGTTAGCGGTTAGGAGTTAGTGTTTTATGAAGGGGTATGGTTAGAATAAGGATTGGGGTTAGAGTTAGGGTGAGGTATAGGGGTTAGGTTTAGGGGTTAGTTTTAGGGTAAAAGGATAGGATTAGGGTTACGGGTTGGGCTTAGGTTTAGGGTTAAATTTACTGCTAGGGTTAGGGATAGGGTTCAGGGTTAGCTTTAGGGGTTCTGGTTAGCGTTAGGTGTTAGGTTAGTGTCAGGGATAGGTCTAGTCGTGAGGGTAAGGTTTAGGGTTAGCCTTAAGAGCTAGGGTTAGGTTTAATGGTTAGGATTAGGATTAGGGTTAAGGGTTAGGGTAAGGCTTAGGGGTTAGGGTGAAGGGTTAGGGTCAAGGGTTAGGGTTTTTGTCAGGCATAGCGTTGGGGTTAGAAGTAAGGGTTACTGTCAGTGTTAGGGTTGTAGGTAGGGTTACGGTTAGGGTTAGCGGTTTAGAATTAGGGTTAGGGATTAGGTGTCACAGTGATGACTAGGAGATAGGGTTAGAATTATGGGATAGGGGTTGTTCTCAGGAAATGGGTTATGCATTAACGTTAGGATAAGAGGTTAAAGTTAGGCGCACGGTGAGGTTTACATGTTAGTGGGAGAAATAGGAACAGGGTTGGGTGTTATGTTCAGGGTTAGGGTTATCTGTTAAAGGTATTGTTTATGCTTAGCACATGAGCCCTGTCTGCATTAGGCGGGCGGGGGGAGTTTAGGGGGCAGGGATTGTACCCGGGAACCCACTCTATCATACTCTGGGTATGGGCCCGTGGGTTTCATGCAGGACACAGTGGTAGAGCCTCCTTTCACGCATGGCATGGGAGGATTGCGGGCTTTCCAAACTCTAAGAAAGCAAGAAGTCTGAGAATTAGATTTAGGGTTAGGATTATGGTTAGGGTTAAGGATGAAGTTTAGTGTTAGGGTGAGGGCTTAGGGTTAGGGAATAGGGTTAGGGTTAAAGGTTACTCTTAGGTTTAGCGCTTACACTTTGCTTTAGGGTTGAGGTTTACGGTTAGGGTTAAGATGAGGGGTTAGGGTTTGGTACAGGGTTAGGGTTAAGTGTTAGGTTTAGGGTTGAAGATTAGGATTAGGGTTAGGATTAAAGGTTAGCATGAGAGTTAACGCTTAGGGTTAAGGTTAAGAGTTAGGGTTTACGGTAAAGGTTAGGGTTAGTTTTAGGGTTAGAGTTATGTGCTATGGTTTGTGTTAGAGGTTAGGGTTAGGTTTACTGGTCACGGTTAGGGTTACGTTTAGGGGTTAGCATTAGGGTTAAGGTTAGGGTTAGGGTTAAGGGATAGGATTAGGGTTAAGTGTTGGACTTAGGGTTAGGGTTTAGTGTTAGGGTTAGCATTAAGGATTAGGGTTAGAGTCAGGGTTAAATGCTTGGGTGCAGGTAATGGTTAGGGTCAGGGTTAAGGTTCACGGATAGGGTTAGTGTTAAGGGTTACGGGTAGGTTTAGGGTTCAGGGTTAGTGTTAGCATTAGGGCTTAAGGTTAGGATTAGGCGGTAGGTTAGATTTAGGGTTAGATCTAGGCGTTAGGGTAAGGGCTAGCGTTAGGGTTAAGAGATAGGGTTAGGTTGAATGCTTAGGATTAGGGTTAGGGTTTGGGGTTAAAGTAAGTGTTAGGGGTTAGGTTTAAGGATCCAAGGTTAGGGTTATTTTTAGCTGTAGTGTTAGGGTTAGGGATAAGGGATCCCACTAGCATTAAGGGTCTTCCTTACTGTAGGCTTAAGTGTTAGGCTTAGAGTTAAAGGTTAAGGTTAGGGTCAGTGTTAAGATTTAGGGTGAGGGTTAACGGTTAGGGTAAAGGATAAGCGTTAGGGTTAGGGATTAGTGATTAGGGTTTTTGGTTAGTGTTAGGGTTAGCAGTTAGGAGTTAGTGTTTTATGAAGGGGTATGGTTAGAATTAGGATTGGGGTTAGAGTTAGGGTGAGGTATAGGGGTTAGGTTTAGGGGTTAGTTTTAGGGTAAAAGGATAGGATTAGGGTTACGGGTTGGGCTTAGGTTTAGGGTTAAAGTTTACTTCTGGGGTTAGGGATAGGGTTCAGGGATATCTTTAGGGGTTCTCGTTAGGGTTAAACGCTGAACACCTGCAAATAATTTTCAACGTAGTGGTTAATTGAAAAGCTCTGCGGCATACTTCTTGGAACAAGCCAGTTACCTGTTCCCACGCAAAGAGGAGTATATAGAACCATGGTGGATTTCCAGCTGATGAAGTAAAGGATTATTAAAGGAACGGGATGACCATGGGGATCATCGTCAATTCTCTGAAACAGAATCCGCCCTTTTCACCTGCCAAACACATGCCCACTTCTCCTCTCTAGGGATAATAAAAACTAACCAGCGAACTGACAGAGGGCCTGACCCCCCCATCCACATCGACCACACACACAAAAAAACCGTACCCTCCAGCTACTAATTATAATGCTAACTTGCAAAATTTCCCTGCATTTTAAAACAATGGAAAAATGGTGGTGGGATGATACTTAGAAGAATGGCTTCTTGTCTGTCTCCACTAACAAAAATAGGCAACACCAAGTCAGCTACTCCTCAGCATAGTTATGTCCGTCGCCGCCTTCTTGGGTTTCAGGAGGCACATACAAACGTTAGCAAAATTATGGTGAAACGCTGAAAACCTGCAAATAATTTTCAACGTACTGGCTAATCTGAAAACTCTCCAGGATACTTCTTGGAACAAGCCAGGTACCTGTGCTCACGCATAGAGGAGTATATAGAAACATGGTGTAATCCCAGCTGATGAAGCAAAGGATTCTTAAAGGAATAAGATGACCATGCGGATCCTGTTTAATTCTCTGAAACAGAATCCGCACTTTTCACCTGCCAAACACATGCCCACTTCTCCTCTCTGGGGATAATAAAAACAAACCAGTGAATTGACAGATGGCCTGACCAACCCATCCACACTGACTCCACAAAAAAAAAAAAAAGTACCCTCCACCTACTAATTATAATGATAACTTTCAAAATTTCCCTTCATTTTTAAACAATGGAAAAATGATGGTGGGATGATACTTAGAAGAATGGCTTCCAGTCAGTCTCCACTAACAAAAATAGGCAACACCAAGTCAGCTACTCCTCAGCATACTTATGTCCGTGGCAGCCATATGGGGTTTCAGGAGACACATACAAACATTATAAGAATTATGGTGAAACGCTGAAAACCTGCAAATAATTTTCAACGTACTGCTTAATTGAAAAGCTCTGCGGCATACTTCTTGGAACAAGCCAGTTACCTGTGCCCACACATAGAGGAGTATATAGAACCATGGTGGATTCTCAGGTGATGAAGCAAAAGTTTCCTAAAGGAACGGGATGAGCATGCGGATCCTGTTTCATTCTCTGAAACAGTTTCCGAACTTTTCACCTGCCAAACACATGTCCACTTCTCCTCTCTGGGGATAATAAAAACTAACCAGCGAACTGACAGAGGGCCTGACCCCCCCATCCACATCGACCACACACACAAAAAAACCGTACTCTCCAGCTACTAATTATAATGCTAACTTGCAAAATTTCCCTGCCTTTTAAAACAATGGAAAAATGGTGGTGGGATGATACTTAGAAGAATGGCTTCTTGTCTGTCTCCACTAACAAAAATAGGCAACACCAAGTCAGGTACTCCTCAGCATAGTTATGTCCGTCACAGCCTTCTTTGGTTTCAGGAGGCACAAACAAACGTTATCACAATTATGGTGAAACGCTGAACACCTGCAAATAATTTTCAACGTACTGGTTAATTGAAAAGCTCTGCGGCATACTTCTTGGAACAAGCCAGTTACCTGTTCCCACGCAAAGAGGAGTATATAGAACCATGGTGGATTTCCAGCTGATGAAGTAAAGGATTATTAAAGGAACGGGATGACCATGGGGATCATCGTTAATTCTCTGAAACAGAATCCGCCCTTTTCACCTGCCAAACACATGCCCACTTCTCCTCTCAGGGGATAATAAAAACTAACCAGCGAACTGACAGAGGGCCTGACCCCCCCAACCACATCGACCACACACACAAAAAAAAAAACGTACCCTCCAGCTACTAATTATAATGCTAACTTGCAAAATTTCCCTGCATTTTAAAACAATGGAAAAATGGTGGTGGGATGATACTTAGAAGAATGGCTTCTTGTCTGTCTCCACTAACAAAAATAGGCAACACCAAGTCAGCTACTCCTCAGCATAGTTATGTCCGTCGCAGCCTTCTTGGGTTTCAGGAGGCACAAACAAACGTTATCACAATTATGGTGAAATGCTGAACACCTGCAAATAATTTTCAACGTAGTGGTTAATTGAAAAGCTCTGCGGCATACTTCTTGGAACAAGCCACTTACCTGTTCCCACGCAAAGAGGAGTATATAGAACCATGGTGGATTTCCAGGTGATGAAGTAAAGGATTATTAAAGGAACGGGATGACCATGGGGATCATCGTTAATTCTCTGAAACAGAATCCGCCTTTTTCACCTGCCAAACACATGCCCACTTCACCTCTCTGGGGATAATAAAAACTAACCAGCGAACTCACAGAGGGCCTGACGCCCCCATGCACATCGACCACACACACAAAAAAAAAACCGTACCCTCCAGCTACTAATTATAATGCTAACTTGCAAAATTTCCCTGCATTTTAAAACAATGGAAAAATGGTGGTGGGATGATACTTAGAAGAATGGCTTCTTGTCAGTCTCCACTAACAAAAATAGGCAACACCAAGTCAGCTACTCCTCAGCATAGTTATGTCCATCGCAGCCTTCTTGGGTTTCAGGAGTCACATACAAACGTTATCAAAATTATGGTGAAACGCTGAAAACCTGCAAATAATTTTCAACGTACTGGTTAATTTGAAAACTCTCCAGCATACTTCTTGTAACAAGCCAGGTATCTGTGCCCACGCATAGAGGAGTATATAGAAACATGGTGGAATCCCAGCTGATGAAGCAAAGGATTCTTAAAGGAATGAGATGACCATGCCGATCCTGTTTAATTCTCTGACACTGAATCCGCGCTTTTCACCTGCCAAACACATGCCCACTACTCTTCTCTGGGGATAATAAAAACAAACCAGCGATCTGACAGAGGGCCTGAACACCCATCCTGACCGACCCCACAAAAAAAAAAAGTACCCTCCAGCTACTAATTATAATGCCAATTTGCAAAATTTCCCTGCATTTTTAAACAATGGAGAAATGATGGTGGGATGATACTTAGAAGAATGGCTTCTTGTCAGTCTCCACTGACAAAAATAGGCAACACCAAGTCAGCTACGCCTCAGCATAGTTATGTCCGTAGCAGCCATATTTGGTTTCAGTAGGCACATACACACGTTATCACAATTATGGTGAAACGCTGAAAACCTGCAAAGGATTTTCAACATACTGGTTAATTGAAAAGCTCTGAGGCATACTTCTTGGAACAAGCCAGTTTCCTGTGCCCACGCATAGAGAAGTATATAGAACCATGGTGGATTCCCAGCTCATGAAGCAAAGGATTCTTAAAGGAATGGGATTACCATGCGGATCCTGTTTAATTCTCTGAAACAGATCCGCAGTTTTCACCGGCTATACTAATACCCACTTCTCCTCTCTGGGGATATTAAAAACAAACCAGCGAAATGACAGAGGGCCTGACCAACACACTGACATCGACCCCACAGAAAAAAAAAAAAAAAACACCGTAGCCTCCAGCTACTAATTATAATGCTAACCTGCAAAATTTTCCTGCATTTTTAAACAATGGAAAAATGATGGTGAGATGATACTTAGAAGAATGGATTCTTGTCAGTCTCCACTAACAAAAATAGGCAACACCAAGTCAGCTACTCCTCAGCATAGTTATGTCCGTCGCAGCCTTCTTGGGTTTCAGGAGGCATATACAAACGTTATCAAAATTATGGTGAAACGCTGAAAACCTGCAAATAATTTTCAACGTACTGGTTAATTTGAAAACTCTCCAGCATACTTCTTGGAACAAGCCAGGTACCTGTGCCGACGCATAGAGGCGTATATAGAAACATGGTGGAATCTCAGCTAATGAAGCAAAGGATTCTTAAAGGAATGAGATGACCATGCGGATCCTGTTTAATTCTCTGAAACAGAATCTGCACTTTTCACCTGCCAAACACATGCCCACTACTCTTCTCTGGGGATAATAAAAACAAACCAGCGATCTGACAGAGGGCCTGAACACCCATCCTGACCGACCCCACAAAAAAAAAAAGTACCCTGCAGCTACTAATTATAATGCCAATTTGCAACATTTCCCTGCATTTTTAAACAATGGAGAAATGATGGTGGGATGATACTTAGAAGAATGGATTCTTGTTAGTCTCCACTGACAAAAATAGGCAACACCAAGTCAGCTACGCCTCGGCATAGTTATGTCCGTAGCAGCCATATTTGTTTTCAGTAGGCACATACACACGTTATCACAATTATGGTGAAACGCTGAAAACCTGCAAAGCATTTTCAACATACTGGTTAATTGAAAAGCTCTGAGGCATATTTCTTGGAACAAGCCAGTTTCCTGTGCCCACGCATAGAGAAGTATATAGAACCATGGTGGATTCCCAGCTCATGAAGCAAAGGATTCTTAAAGGAACGGGATTACCCTCCGGATCCTGTTTAATTCTCTGAAACAGATCCGCAGTTTTCACCAGCCATACTAATACCCACTTCTCCTCTCTGGGGATAATAAAAACAAACCAGCGAACTGACAGAGGGCCTGACCAACACATACACACCGACCCCACAGGAAAAAAAAAAAAAAAAAACAGCGTAGCCTCCAGCTACTAATTATAATGCTAACTTGCAAAATTTTCCTGCATTTTTAAACAATGGAAAAATGAAGGTGAGATGATACTTAGAAGAATGGATTCTTGTCAGTCTCCACTAACAAAAATAGGCAAAACATAGTCAGCTACGCCTCAGCATAGTTATGTTCGTGGCAGCCATCTTGGGTTTCAGGAGGCACAAACAAACGTTATCACAATTATGGTGAAACGCTGAACACCTGCAAATAATTTTCAACGTAGTGGTTAATTGAAAAGCTCTGCGGCATACTTCTTGGAACAAGCCAGTTACCTGTTCCCACGCAAAGAGGAGTATATAGAACCATGGTGGATTTCCAGCTGATGAAGTAAAGGATTATTAAAGGAACGGGATGACCATGGGGATCATCGTTAATTCTCTGAAACAGAATCCGCCCTTTTCACCTGCCAAACACATGCCCACTTCTCCTCTCTGGGGATAATAAAAACTAACCGGCGAACTGACAGAGGGCCTGACTCCCCGCCATCCACATCGACCACACACACAAAAAAAAAACCGTACCCTCCAGCTACTAATTATAATGCTAACATGCAAAATTTCCCTGCATTTTAAAACAATGGAAAAATGGTGGTGGGATGATACTTAGAAGAATGGCTTCTTGTCAGTCTCCACTAACAAAAATAGGCAACACCAAGTCAGCTACTCCTCAGCATAGTTATGTCCGTCGCAGCCTTCTTGGGTTTCAGGAGGCACAAACAAACGTTATCACAATTATGGTGAAACGCTGAACACCTGCAAATAATTTTCAACGTAGTGGTTAATTGAAAAGCTCTGCGGCATACTTCTTGGAACAAGGCAGTTACCTGTTCCCACGCAAAGAGGAGTATATGGAACCATGGTGGATTTCCAGCTGATGAAGTAAAGGATTATTAAAGGAACGGGATGACCATGGGGATCATCGTTAATTCTCTGAAACAGAATCCGCCCTTTTCACCTGCCAAACACATGCCCACTTCACATCTCTGGGGATAATAAAAACTAACCAGCGAACTGACAGAGGGCCTGACCCCCCGCCATCCACATCGACCACACACACAAAAAAAAACCGTACCCTCCTGCTACTAATTATAATGCTAACTTGCAAAATTTCCCTGCATTTTAAAACAATGGAAAAATGGTGGTGGGATCATACTTAGAAGAATGGCTTCTTGTCTGTCTCCACTAACAAAAATAGGCAACACCAAGTCAGCTAATCCTCAGCATAGTTATGTCCGTCTCAGCCTTCTTGGGTTTCAGGAGGGACATACAAATGTTATCAAAATTATGGTAAAATGCTGAACACCTGCAAATAATTTTCAACGTACTGTTTAATTTGAAAACTCTCCAGCATACTTCTTGGAACACGCCAGGTACCTGTGCCCACGCATAGAGGAGTATATAGAAACATGGTGGAATCCCAGCTGATGAAGCAAAGGATTCTTAAAGGAATAAGATGACCATGGGGATCATCGTTAATTCTCTGAAACAGAATCCGCCCTTTTCACCTGCCAAAAACATGCCCACTACTCTTCTCTGGGGATAATAAAAACAAACCAGCGATCTGACAGAGGGCCTGAACACCCATCCTGACCGACCCCACAAGACAAAAAAGTACCTTCCAGCTACTAATTATAATGCCAATTTGCAAAATTTCCCTGCATTTTTAACCAATGGAGAAATGATGGTGGGATGATACTTAGAAGAATGGCTTCTTGTCAGTCTCCACTGACAAAAATAGGCAACACCAAGTCAGCTACGCCTCAGCATAGTTATGTCCGTAGCAGCCATATTGGTTACAGTAGGCACATACACACGTTATCACAATTATGGTGAAACGCTGAAAACCTGCAAAGGATTTTCAACATACTGGTTAATTGAAAAGCTCTGAGGCATACTTCTTGGAACAAGCCAGTTTCCTGTGCCCACGCATAGAGAAGTATATAGAACCATGGTGGATTCCCAGCTCATGAAGCAAAGGATTCCTAAAGGAACGGGATTACCATGCGGATCCTGTTTAATTCTCTGAAACAGATCCGCAGTTTTCACCTGCCATACTAATACCCACTTCTCCTCTCTGGGGATAATAAAAACAAACCAGCGAACTGACAGAGGGCATGACCAACACATCCACACCGACCCCACAGGAAAAAAAAAAAAAAACACCGTAGCCTCCAGCTACTAATTATAATGCTAACTTGCAAAATTTCCCTGCATTTTAAAACAATGGAAAAATTTTGGTGGGATAATACTTAGAAGAATGGCTTCTTGTCAGTCTCCACTAACAAAAATAGGCAACACCAAGTCAGCTACTCCTCAGCATAGTTATGTCCCTCGCAGCCTTCTTGGGTTTCAGGAGGCACAAACAAACGTTATCACAATTATGGTGAAACGCTGAACACCTGCAAATAATTTTCAACGTAGTGGTTAATAGAAAAGCTCAGCGGCATACTTCTTGGAACAAGCCAGGTACCTGTGCCCATGCATAGAGGAGTATATAGAAACATGGTGGAATCCCAGCTCATGAAGCAAAGGATTCTTAAAGGAATGAGATGACCATGCGGATCCTGTTTAATTCTCTGAAACAGAATCCGCACTTTTCACCTGCCAAACACATGCCCACTTCTCCTCTCTGGGGATAATAAAAACAAACCAGTGAATTGACAGATGGCCTGACCAACCGATCCACACTGACCCCACAAAGAAAAAAAAGTACCCTCCAGCTACTAATTATAATGATAACTTGCAAAATTTCCCTGTATTTTTAAACAATAGAAAAATGATGGTGGGATGATACTTAGAAGAATGGCTTCCAGTCAGTCTCCACTAACAAAAATAGGCAACACGAAGTTAGCTACGCCTCAGCATACTTATGTCCGTGGCAGCCATATTGGGTTTCAGGAGACACATACAAACGTTATAAGAATTATGGTGAAACGCTGAAAACCTGCAAATGATTTTCAACGTACTGCTTAATTGAAAAGCTCTGCGGCATACTTCTTGGAACAAGCTAGTTACCTGTGCCCACACATAGAGGAGTATATAGAACCATGGTGGATTCCCACCTGATGAAGCAAATTTTTCTGAAGGAACGGGAGGAGCATGCGGATCCTGTATCATTCTCTGAAACAGAATCCGCACTTTTCACCTGCCAAACACATGCCCACTACTCTTCTCTGGGGATAATAAAAACAAACCAGCGATCTGACAGAGGGCCTGAACACCCATCCTGACCGAACCCACAAAAAAAAAAAGGACCCTCCAGCTACTAATTATAATGCCAATTGGCAAAATTTCCCTGCATTTTTAAACAATGGAGAAATGATGGTGGGATGATACTTAGAAGAATGGCTTCTTGTCAGTCTCCACTGACAAAAATAGGCAACACCAAGTCAGCTACGCCTCAGCATAGTTATGTCCGTAGCAGCCATATTTGGTTTCAGTAGGCACATACACACGTTATCACAATTATGGTGAAACGCTGAAAACCTGCAAAGGATTTTCAACATACTGGTTAATTGAAAAGCTCTGAGGCATACTTCTTGGAACAAGCCAGTTTTCTGTGCCGACGCATAGAGAAGTATATAGAACCATGGTGGATTCCCAGCTCATGAAGCAAAGGATTCTTAAAGGAACAGGATTACCATGCGGATCCTGTTTAATTCTCTGAAACAGATCCGCAGTTTTCACCTGCCATACAAATACCCACTTCCCCTCTCTGGGGATAATAAAAACAAACCAGCGAACTGACAGAGGGCCTTACCAACCCATCCACACTGACCCCACAAAAAAAAAAATAGTACCCTCCAGCTACTAATTATAATGCTAACTTGCAAAATTTCCCTACATTTTTAAACAATGGAAAAATGATGGTGGGATGATACTTAGAAGAATGGCTTCTTGTCAGTCTCCACTAACAAAAATAGGCAACACGAAGTCAGCTACGCCTCAGCATACCTATGTCCTTGGCAGCCATATTGGGTTTCAGGAGACACATACAAACTTTATAAGAATTATGGTGAAACGCTGAAAACCTGCAAATAATTTTCAACGTAGTGGTTTATTGAAAAGCTCTGCAGCATACTTCTTGGAACAAGCCAGTTACCTGTGCCCACACATAGAGGAGTATATAGAACCATGGTGGATTCCCAGCTGATGAAGCGAAAGTTTCCTAAAGGAACGGGATGAGCATGCGGATCCTCTTTCATTGTCTGAAACAGAATCCGAACTTTTCACCTTCCAAACACATGCCTACTTCTCCTCTCTGGGGATAATAAAAACAAACCAGCCAACTGACAGAGGGCCTGACCAACACACCCACACCGATCCCACAGGAAAAAAAAAAAAAAAAACACCGAAGCCTCCAGCTACTAATTAGAATGCTAACTTGCAAAATTTTCCTGCATTTTTAAACAATGGAAAAATGATGGTGAGATGATACTTAGAAGAATGGATTCTTGTCAGTCTCCACTAACAAAAATAGGCAAAACCAAGTCAGCTACGCCTCAGCATAGTTATGTCCGTCGCAGCCTTCTTGGGTTTCAGGAGGCACAAACAAACGTTATCACAATTATGGTGAAACGCTGAACACCTGCAAATAATTTTCAACGTACTGGTTAATTGAAAAGCTCTGCGGCATACTTCTTGGAACAAGCCAGTTACCTGTTCCCACGCAAAGAGGAGTATATAGAACCATGGTGGATTTCCAGCTGATGAAGTAAAGGATTATTAAAGGAACGGGATGACCATGGGGATCATCGTTAATTCTCTGAAACAGAATCCGCCCTTTTCACCTGCCAAACACATGCCCACTTCTCCTCTCTGGGGATAATAAAAACTAACCAGCGAACTGACAGAGGGCCTGACTAACACATCCACCCCGACCCCACAGGAAAAAAAAAAAAAAACACCGTAGCCTCCAGCTACTAATTATAATGCTAACTTGCAAAATTTTCCTGCATTTTTAAACAATGGAAATATGATGGTGAGATGATACTTAGAAGAATGGATTCTTGTCAGTCTCCACTAACAAAAATTGGCAAAACCAAGTCAGCTACGCCTCAGCATAGTTATGTTCGTGGCAGCCATCTTGGGTTTCAGGAGGCACAAACAAACGTTATCACAATTATGGTGAAAAGCTGAACACCTGCAAATAATTTTCAACGTACTGGTTAATTGAAAAGCTCTGCGGCATACTTCTTGGAACAAGCCAGTTACCTTTTCCCACGCAAAGAGGAGTATAGAGAACCATGGTGGATTAACAGCTGATGAAGTAAAGGATTATTAAAGGAACGGGATGACCATGGGGATCATTGTTAATTCTCTAAAACAGAATCCGCCCTTTTCACCTGCCAAACGCATGCCCACTTCTCCTCTCTGGGGATAATAAAAACTAACCAGCGAACTCACAGAGGGCCTGACCCCCCCCATCCACATCGACGACACACAAAAAAAAACCGTACCCTCCAGCTACTAACTATAATGCTAACTTGCAAAATTTCCCTGCATTTTAAAACAATGGAAAAATGGTGGTGGGATGATACTTAGAAGAATGGCTTCTTGTCTGTCTCCACTAACAAAAATAGGCAACACCAAGTCAGCTACTCCTCAGCATAGTTATGTCCGTCGCAGCCTTCTTGGGTTTCAGCAGGCACATACAAACGTTATCAAAATTATGGTGAAACGCTGAACACCTGCAAATAATTTTCAATGTAGTGGTTAATTGAAAAGCTCTGCGGCATACTTCTTGGAACAAGCCAGTTACCTGTTCCCACGCAAAGAGGAGTATATAGAACCATGGTGGATTTCCAGCTGATGAAGTAAAGGATTATTAAAGGAACGGGGTGACCATGGGGATCATCGTTAATTCTCTGAAACAGAATCCGCCCTTTTCACCTGCCAAACACATGCCCACTTCTCCTCTCTGGGGATAATAAAAACTAACCAGCGAACTGACAGAGGGCCTCACCCCCCCCCATCCACATCGACCACACACACAAAAATAAAAACCGTACCCTCCAGCTACTAATTATAATGCTAAATTGCAAAATTTCCCTGCATTTTAAAACAGTGGAAAAATGGTGGTGGGATCATACTTAGAAGAATGGCTTCTTGTCTGTCTCCACTAACAAAAATAGGCAACACCAAGTCAGCTACTCCTCAGCATACTTATGCCCTCGCAGCCTTCTTGGGTTTCAGGAGGGACATACAAATGTGATCAAAATTATGGTGAAACGCTGAAAACCTGCAAATAATTTTCAACGTACTGGTTAATTTGAAAACTCTCCAGCATAATTCTTGGAACAAGCCAGGTACCTGTGCCCACGCATAGAGGAGTATATAGAAACATGGTGGAATCCCAGCTGATGAAGCAAAGGATTCTTAAAGGAATGAGATGACCATGCGGATCCTGTTTAATTCTCTGAAACAGAATCCGCTCTTTTCACCTGCCAAACACATGCCCACTACTCTTCTCTGGGGATAATAAAAACAAACCAGCGATCTGACAGAGGGCCTGAACACCCATCCTGACCGAACCCACAAAACAAAAAAGTACCCTCCAGCTACTAATTATAATGCCAATTTGCAAAATTTCCCTGCATTTTTAAACAATGGAGAAATGATGGTGGGATCACACTTGGAAGAATGGCTTCTTGTCAGTCTCCACTGACAAAAATAGGCAACACCAAGTCAGCTACGCCTCAGCATAGTTATGTCCGTAGCAGCCATATTTGGTTTCAGTAGGCACATACACACGTTATCACAATTATGGTGAAACGCTGAAAACCTGCAAAGGATTTTCAACATACTGGTTAATTGAAAAGCTCTGAGGCATACTTCTTGGAACAAGCCAGTTACCTGTTCCCACGCAAAGAGGAGTATATAGAACCATGGTGGATTCCCAGCTCATGAAGCAAAGGATTCTTAAAGGAACGGGATTAACATGCGGATCCTGTTTAATTCTCTGAAACAGATCCGCAGTTTTCACCTGCCATACTAATACCCACTTCTCCTCTCTGGCGATAATAAAAACAAACCAGCGAACTGACAGAGGGCCTGACCAACACATCCACACCGACCCAACAGGAAAAAAAAAAAAAAACACCGTAGCCTCCAGCTACTAATTATAATGCTAACTTGCAAAATTTTCCTGCATTTTTAAACAATGGAAAAATGATGGTGAGATGATACTTACAAGAATTTATTCTTGTCAGACTCCACTAACAAAAATAGGCAAAACCAAGTCAGCTACGCCTCAGCATAGTTATGTCCGTCGCAGCCTTCTTGGGTTTCAGGAGGCACAAACAAAGGGTCTCACAATTATGGTGAAACGCTGAACACCTGCAAATAATTTTCAACGTACTGGTTAATTGAAAAGCTCTGCGGCATACTTCTTGGAACAAGCCAGTTACCTGTTCCCACGCAAAGAGGAGTATATAGAACCATGGTGGATTTCCAGCTGATGAAGTAAAGGATTATTAAAGGAACGGGATGACCATGGGGATCATCGTTAATTCTCTGAAACAGAATCCGCCCTTTTCACCTGCCAAACACATGCCCACTTCTCCTCTCTGGGGATAACAAAAACTAACCAGCGAACTGACAGAGGGCCTGACCCCCCCATCCACATCGACCTCACACACACAAAAAAAAAACCGTACCCTCCAGCTACTAATTATAATGCTAACTTGCAAAATTTCCCTGCATTTTAAAACAATGGAAAAATGGTGGTGGGATGATACTTAGAAGAATGGCTTCTTGTCAGTCTCCACTAACAAAAATAGGCAACACCAAGTCAGCTATTCCTCAGCATAGCTATGACCGTCGCAGCCTTCTTGGGTTTCAGGAGGCACAAACAAACGTTATCACAATTATGGTGAAACGCTGAACACCTGCAAATAATTTTCAACGTAGTGGTTAATTGAAAAGCTCTGCGGCATTCTTCTTGGAACAAGGCAGTTACCTGTTCCCATGCAAAGAGGAGTATAGAGAACCATGGTTGATTTCCAGCTGATGAAGTAAAGGATTTTTAAAGGAACGGGATGACCATGGGGATCATCGTTAATTCTCTGAAACAGGATCCGCCCTTTTCACCTGCCAAACACATGCCCACTTCTCCCCTCTGGGTATAATAAAAACTAACCAGCGAACTGACAGAGGGCCTGACCCCCCCCATCCACATCGACCTCACACACACAAAAAAAAACCCGGACCCTCCAGCTACTAATTATAATGCTAACTTGCAAAATTTCCCTCATTTTAAAACAATGGAAAAATGGTGGTGGGATCATACTTAGAAGAATGGCTTCTTGTCTGTCTCCACTAACAAAAATAGGCAACACCAAGTAAGCTACTCCTCAGCATAGGTATGTCCATCGCAGCCTTCTTGCGTTTCAGGAGGGACATACAAACATTATCAAAATTATGGTGAAACGCTGAAAACCTGCAAATAATTTTCAACGTACTGGTTAATTTGAACACTCTCCAGCATAATTCTTGGAACAAGCCAGGTACCTGTGCCCACGCATAGAGGAGTATATAGAAACATGGTGGAATCCCAGCTGATGAAGGAAAGAATTCTTAAAGGAATGAGATGACCATTCGGATCCTGTTTAATTCTCTGAAACAGAATCCGCCTTTTTCACCTGCCAAACACATGCCCACTTCTCCTCTCTGGGGATAATAATAACTAACCAGCGAACTGACAGAGGGCCTGACCCCCCCATCCACCTCGACCACACACACACAAAAAAAAAACCGTACCCTCCAGCTACTAATTATAATGCTAACTTGCAAAATTTCCTACATTTTAAAACAGTGGAAAAATGGTGGTGGGATCATACTTAGAAGAATGGCTTCTTGTCTGTCTCCCCTAACAAATATAGGCAACACCAAGTCAGCTACTCCTCAGCATAGTTATGTCCGTCGCAGCCTTCTTGGGTTTCAGGAGGCACAAACAAAGGTTCTCACAATTATGGTGAAACGCTGAACACCTGCAAATAATTTTCAACGTAGTGGTTATTTGAAAAGCTCTGTGGCATACTTCTTGGAACAAGGCAGTTACCTGTTCCCACGCAAAGAGGAGTATAGAGAACCATGGTGGATTTCCAGCTGATGAAGTAAAGGATTATTAAAGGAACGGGATGACCATGGGGATCATCGTTAATTCTCTGAAACAGAATCCGCCCTTTTCACCTGCCAAACACATGCCCACTTCTCCTCTCTGGGGATAATAAAAACTAACCAGCGAACTGACAGAGGGCCTTACCCCCCCCCCATCCACATCGACCACACACAAAAAAAAAACCGTACCTTCCAGCTACTAATTATAATGCTAACTTGCAAAATTTCCCTGCATTTTAAAACAATGGAAAAATGGTGGTGGGATGATACTTAGAAGAAAGGCTTCTTGTCAGTCTCCACTAACAAAAATAGGCAACACCAAGTCAGCTACTCCTCAGCATAGTTATGTCCGTCGCAGCCTTCTTGGGTTTCAGGAGGCACAAACACACGTTATCACAATTATGGTGAAACGCTGAACACCTGCAAATAATTTTCAACGTACTGGTTAATTGAAAAGCTCTGCGGCATACTTCTTGGAACAAGCCAGTTACCTGTTCCCAGGCAAACAGGAGTATACAGAACCATGGTGGATTTCCAGCTGATGAAGTAAAGGATTATTAAAGGAACGGGATGACGATGGGGATCATCGTTAATTCTCTGAAACAGGATCCGCCCTTTTCACCTGCCAAACACATGCCCACTTCTCCTCTCTGGGGATAATAAAAACTAACCAGCGAACTGACAGAGGGCCTGACCCCCCCATCCACATCGACCACACACACACAAAAAAAAAACCGTACCCTCCAGCTACTAATTATAATGCTAACTTGCAAAATTTCCCTGCATTTTAAAACAATGGAAAAATGGTGGTGGGATGATACTTAGAAGAATGGCTTCTTGTCAGTCTCCACTAACAAAAATAGGCAACACCAAGTCAGCTACTCCTCAGCATAGTTATGTCCGTAGCAGCCTTCTTGGGTTTCAGGAGGCACAAACAAACGCTATCACAATTATGGTGAAACGCTGATCACCTGCAAATAATTTTCAACGTAGTGGTTAATTGAAAAGCTCTGCGGCATACTTCTTGGAACAAGGCAGTTACCTGTTCCCACGCAAAGAGGAGTATATAGAACCATGGTGGATTTCCAGCTGATGAAGTAAAGGATTATTAAAGGAACGGGATGACCATGGGGATCATCGTTAATTCTCTGAAACAGAATCCGCCCTTTTCACCTGCCAAACACATGCCCACTTCTCCTCTCTGGGGATAATAAAAACTAACCAGAGAACTGACAGACGGCCTGACCCCCCCATCCACATCGACCACACACACAAAAAAAAACCGTACCCTCCAGCTACTAATTATAATGCTAACTTGGAAAATTTCCCTGCATTTTAAAACAATGGAAAAATGGTGGTGGGATCATACTTAGAAGAATGGCTTCTTGTCTGTCTCCACTAACAAAAATAGGCAACACCAAGTCAGCTACTCCTCAGCATAGTTATGTCCGTCGCTGCCTTCTTGGGTTTCAGGAGGGACATACAAACGTTATCAAAATTATGGTGAAACGCTGAAAACCTGCAAATAATTTTCAACGTACTGGTTAATTTGAAAAATCTCCAGCATAATTCTTGGAACAAGCCAGGTACCTGTGCCCACGCATAGAGGAGTATATAGAAACATGGTGGAATCCCAGCTGATGAAGCAAAGGATTCTTAAAGGAATGAGATGACCATGCGGATCCTGTTTAATTCTCTGAAACAGAATCCGCACTTTTCACCTGCCAAACACATGCCCACTACTCTTCTCTGGGGATAATAAAAACAAATCAGTGATCTCACAGAGGGCCCGAACACCCATCCTGACCGACCCCACAAAACAAAAAAGTACCCTCCAGCTACTAATTATAATGCCAATTTGCAAAATTTCCCTGCATTTTTAAACAATGGAGAAATGATGGTGGGATGATACTTAGAAGAATGGCTTCTTGTCAGTCTCCACTGACAAAAATAGGCAACACCAAGTCAGCTACGCCTCAGCATAGTTATGTCCGTCGCAGCCATATTTGGTTTCAGGAGGCACAAACACACGTTATCACAATTATGGTGAAACGCTGAACACCTGCAAATAATTTTGAACGTAGTGGTTAATTGAAAAGCTCTGCGGCATACTTCTTGGAACAAGCCAGTTACCTGTTCCCACGCAAAGAGGAGTATATAGAACCATGGTGGATTTCCAGCTGATGAAGTAAAGGATTATTAAAGGAACGGGATGACCATGGGGATCATCGTTAATTCTCTGAAACAGAATCCGCCCTTTTCACCTGCCAAACACATGCCCACTTCTCCTCTCTGGGTATAATAAAAACTAACCAGCGAACTGACAGAGGGCCTGACCCCCACCATCCACATCGACCACACACAAAAAAAAAACCGTACCCTCCAGCTACTAATTATAATGCTAACTTGCAAAATTTCCCTGCATTTTAAAACAATGGAAAAAGGTGGTGGGATGATACTTAGAAGAATGGCTTCTTGTCTGTCTCCACTAACAAAAATAGGCAACACCAAGTCAGCTACTCCTCAGCATACTTATGCCCTCGCAGCCTTCTTGGGTTTCAGGAGGGACATACAAATGTGATCAAAATTATGGTGAAACGCTGAAAACCTGCAAATAATTTTCAACGTACTGGTTAATTTGAAAACTCTCCAGCATAATTCTTGGAACAAGCCAGGTACCTGTGCCCACGCATAGAGGAGTATATAGAAACATGGTGGAATCCCAGCTGATGAAGCAAAGGATTCTTAAAGGAATGAGATGACCATGCGGATCCTGTTTAATTCTCTGAAACAGAATCCGCACTTTTCACCTGCCAAACACATGCCCACTACTCTTCTCTGGGGATAATAAAAACAAACCAGCGATCTGACAGAGGGCCTGAACACCCATCCTGACCGACCCCACAAAACAAAAAAGTACCCTCCAGCTACTAATTATAATGCCAATTTGCAAAATTTCCCTGCATTTTTAAACAATGGAGAAATGATGGTGGGATCACACTTGGAAGAATGGCTTCTTGTCAGTCTCCACTGACAAAAATAGACAACACCAAGTCAGCTACGCCTCAGCATAGTTATGTCCGTAGCAGCCATATTTGGTTTCAGTAGGCACATACACACGTTATCACAATTATGGTGAAACGCTGAAAACCTGCAAAGGATTTTCAACATACTGGTTAATTGAAAAGCTCTGAGGCATACTTCTTGGAACAAGCCAGTTACCTGTTCCCACGCAAAGAGGAGTATATAGAACCATGGTGGATTCCCAGCTCATGAAGCAAAGGATTCTTAAAGGAACGGGATTACCATGCGGATCCTGTTTAATTCTCTGAAACAGATCCGCAGTTTTCACCTGCCATACTAATACCCACTTCTCCTCTCTGGCGATAATAAAAACAAACCAGCGAACTGACAGAGGGCCTGACCAACACATCCACACCGACCCCACAGGAAAAAAAAAAAAAAACACCGTAGCCTCCAGCTACTAATTATAATGTTAACTTGCAAAATTTTCCTGCATTTTTAAACAATGGAAAAATGATGGTGAGATGATACTTACAAGAATTTATTCTTGTCAGACTCCACTAACAAAAATAGGCAAAACCAAGTCAGCTACGCCTCAGCATAGTTATGTCCGTCGCAGCCTTCTTGGGTTTCAGGAGGCACAAACAAAGGGTCTCACAATTATGGTGAAACGCTGAACACCTGCAAATAATTTTCAACGTACTGGTTAATTGAAAAGCTCTGCGGCATACTTCTTGGAACAAGCCAGTTACCTGTTCCCACGCAAAGAGGAGTATATAGAACCATGGTGGATTTCCAGCTGATGAAGTAAAGGATTATTAAAGGAACGGGATGACCATGGGGATCATCGTTAATTCTCTGAAACAGAATCCGCCCTTTTCACCTGCCAAACACATGCCCACTTCTCCTCTCTGGGGATAACAAAAACTAAACAGCGAACTGACAGAGGGCCTGACCCCCCCATCCACATCGACCTCACACACACAAAAAAAAAACCGTACCCTCCAGCTACTAATTATAATGCTAACTTGCAAAATTTCCCTGCATTTTAAAACAATGGAAAAATGGTGGTGGGATGATACTTAGAAGAATGGCTTCTTGTCAGTCTCCACTAACAAAAATAGGCAACACCAAGTCAGCTACTCCTCAGCATAGCTATGACCGTCGCAGCCTTCTTGGGTTTCAGGAGGCACAAACAAACGTTATCACAATTATGGTGAAACGCTGAACACCTGCAAATAATTTTCAACGTAGTGGTTAATTGAAAAGCTCTGCGGCATTCTTCTTGGAACAAGGCAGTTACCTGTTCCCATGCAAAGAGGAGTATAGAGAACCATGGTGGATTTCCAGCTGATGAAGTAAAGGATTATTAAAGGAACGGGATGACCATGGGGATCATCGTTAATTCTCTGAAACAGAATCCGCCCTTTTCACCTGCCAAACACATGCCCACTTCTCCTCTCTGGGGATAATAAAAACTAACCAGCGAACTGACAGAGGGCCTGACCCCCCCCCCCCCCATCCACATCGACCACACACAAAAAAAAAACCGTACCTTCCGGCTACTAATTATAATGCTAACTTGCAAAATTTCCCTGCATTTTAAAACAATGGAAAAATGGTGGTGGGATGATACTTAGAAGAAAGGCTTCTTGTCAGTCTCCACTAACAAAAATAGGCAACACCAAGTCAGCTACTCCTCAGCATAGTTATGTCCGTCGCAGCCTTCTTGGGTTTCAGGAGGCACAAACACACGTTATCACAATTATGGTGAAACGCTGAACACCTGCAAATAATTTCAACGTACTGGTTAATTGAAAAGCTCTGCGGCATACTTCTTGGAACAAGCCAGTTTCCTGTGCCCACGCATAGACAAGTATATAGAACCATGGTGGATTCCCAGCTCATGAAGCAAAGGATTCTTAAAGGAACGGGATTACCATGCGGATCCTGTTTAATTCTCTGAAACAGATCCGCAGTTTTCACCTGCCATACTAATACCCACTTCTCCTCTCTGGGGATAATAAAAACCAACCAGGGAACTGACAGAGGGCCTGACCAACACATCCACACCGACCCCACAGGAAAAAAAAAAAAAAAACACCGTAGCCTCCAGCTACTAATTATAATGCTAACTTGCAAAATTTTCCTGTATTTTTAAACAATGGAAAAATGATGGTGAGATGATACTTACAAGAATGCATTCTTGTCAGTCTCCACTAACAAAAATAGGCAAAACCAAGTCAGCTACTCCTCAGCATAGTTATGTCCGTCGCAGCCTTCTAGGGTTTCAGGAGGCACAAACAAAGGTTCTCACAATTATGGTAAAAGGCTGAACACCTGCAAATAATTTTCAACGTAGTGGTTAATTGAAAAGCTCTGCGGCATACTTCTTGGAACAAGCCAGTTACCTGTTCCCACGCAAAGAGGAGTATATAGAACCATGGTGGATTTCCAGCTGATGAAGTAAAGGATTATTAAAGGAACGGGATGACCATGGAGATCATCGTTAATTCTCTGAAACAGAATCCGCCATTTTCACCTGCCAAACACTTGCCCACTTCTCCTCTCTGGGGATAATAAAAGCCAACCGGGGAACTGAGAGAGGGCCTGACCCCCCCCCATATCCACATCGACCCCACACACACAAAAAAAAACCGTACCTTCCAGCTACTAATTATAATGCTAACTTGCAAAATTTCCCTGTATTTTAAAACAATGGAAAAATGGTGGTGGGATGATACTTAGAAGAATGGCTTCTTGTCTGTCTCCACTAACAAAAATAGGCAACACCAAGTCAGCTACTCCTCAGCATAGTTATGTCCGTCGCAGCCTTCTTGCGTTTCAGGAGGGACATACAAACGTTATCAAAATTATGGTGAAACGCTGAAAACCCGCAAATAATTTTCAACGTACTGGTTAATTTGAAAACTCTCCAGCATAATTCTTGGAACAAGCCAGGTACCTGTGCCCACGCACAGAGGAGTATATAGAAACATGGTGGAATCCCAGCTGATGAAGCAAAGGATTCTTAAAGGAATGAGATGACCATGCGGATCCTGTTTAATTCTCTGAAACAGAATCCGCACTTTTCACCTGCCAAACACATGCCCACTACTCTTCTCTGGGGATAATAAAAACAAACCAGCGATCTGACAGAGGGCCTGAACACCCATCCTGACCGACCCCACAAAACAAAAAAGTACCCTCCAGCTACTAATTATAATGCCAATTTGCAAAATTTCCCTGCATTTTTAAACAATGGAGAAATGATGGTGGGATGATACTTAGAAGAATGGCTTCTTGTCAGTCTCCACTGACAAAAATAGGCAACACCAAGTCAGCTACGCCTCAGCATAGTTATGTCCGTAGCAGCCATATTTGGTTTCAGTAGGCACATACACACGTTATCACAATTATGGTGAAACGCTGAAAACCTGCAAAGGATTGTCAACATACTGGTTCATTGAAAAGCTCTGAGGCATACTTCTTGGAACTAGCCAGTTTCCTGTGCCCACGCATAGACAAGTATATAGAACCATGGTGGATTCCCAGCTCATGAAGCAAAGGATTCTTAAAGGAACGGGATTACCATGCGGATCCTGTTTAATTCTCTGAAACAGATCCGAAGTTTTCACCTGCCATACTAATACCCACTTCTCCTCTCTGGGGATAATAAAAACCAACCAGGGAACTGACAGAGGGCCTGACCAACACATCCACACCGACCCCACAGGAAAAAAAAAAAAAAAAAAACACCATAGCCTCCAGCTACTAATTATAATGCTAACTTGCAAAATTTTCCTGTATTTTTAAACAATGGAAAAATGATGGTGAGATAATACTTACAAGAATGCATTCTTGTCAGTCTCCACTAACCTAAATAGGCAAAACCAAGTCAGCTACTCCTCAGCATAGTTATGTCCGTCGCAGCCTTCTAGGGTTTCAGGAGGCACAAACAAAGGTTCTCACAATTATGATAAAAGGCTGAACACCTGCAAATAATTTTCAACGTAGTGGTTAATGAAAAGCTCTGTGGCATACTTCTTGGAACAAGCCAGTTACCTGTTCCCACGCAAAGAGGAGTATATAGAACCATGGTGGATTACCAGCTGATGAATTAAAGGATTATTAAAGGAACGGGATGACCATGGGGATCATCGTTAATTCTCTGAAACAGAATCCGCCCTTTTCACCTGCCAAACACATGCCCACTTCTCCTCTCTGGGGATAATAAAAACTAACCAGCGAACTGACAGAGGGTCTGACCCCCACCATCCACATTGACCACACAAAAAAAAAAAACCGTACCCTCCAGCTACTAATTATAATGCTAACTTGCAAAATTTCCCTGCATTTTAAAACAATGGAAAAATGGTGGTGGGATGATACTTAGAAGAATGGCTTCGTGACAATCTCCACTAACAAAAATAGGCAACACCAAGTCAGCTACGCCTCAGTATAGCTATGTCCGTCGCAGCCTTCTAGGGTTTCAGGAGGCACAAACAAAGGTTCTCACAATTATGGTAAAACGCTGAACACCTGCAAATAATTTTCAACGTAGTGGTTAATTGAAAAGCTCTGCGGCATACTTCTTGGATCAAGGCAGTTACCTGTTCCCACGCAAAGAGGAGTATATAGAACCATGGTGGATTTCCAGCTGATGAAGTAAAGGATTATTAAAGGAACGGGATGACCATGGGGATCATCGTTAATTCTCTGAAACAGAATCCGCCCTTTTCACCTGCCAAACACATGCCCACTTCTCCTCTCTGGGGATAATAAAAACTAACCAGCGAACTGACAGAGGGCCTGAACCCCCTTCCACATCGACCACACACACAAAAAAAAAACTGTACCCTCCAGCTACTAATTATAATGCTAACTTGCAAAATTTCCCTGCATTTTAAAACAATGGAAAAATGGTGGTGGGATGATACTTAGAAGAATGGCCTCTTGTCAGTCTCCACTAACAAAAATAGGCAACACCAAGTCAGCTACTCCTCAGCATAGTTATGTCCGTCGCAGCCTTCTTGGGTTTCAGGAGGCACAAACAAAGGTTCTCACAATTATGGTGAAACGCTGAACATCTGCAAATAATTATCAACGTAGTGGTTAATTGAAAAGCTCTGCGGCATACTTCTTGGAACAAGGCAGTTACCTGTTCCCACGCAAAGAGGAGTATAGAGAACCATGGTGGATTTCCAGCTGATGAAGTAAATGATTATTAAAGGAACGGGATGACCATGGGGATCATCGTTAATTCTCTGAAACCGAAACCGCCCTTTTCACCTGCCAAACACATGCCCACTACTCTTCTCTGGAGATAATAAAAACAAACCAGCGATCTGACAGAGGGCCTGAACACCCATCCTGACCGACCCCACAAAACAAAAAAGTACCCTCCAGCTACTAATTATAATGCCAATTTGCAAAATTTCCCTGCATTTTTAAACAATGGAGAAATGATGGTGGGATGATACTTAGAAGAATGGCTTCTTGTCAGTCTCCACTGACAAAAATAGGCGACACCAAGTCAGCTACGCCTCAGCATAGTTATGTCCGTAGCAGCCGTATTTGGTTTCAGTAGGCACATACACACGTTATCACAATTATGGTGAAACGCTGAAAACCTGCAAAGGATTGTCAACATACTGGTTCATTGAAAAGCTATGAGGCATACTTCTTGGAACTAGCCAGTTTCCTGTGCCCACGCATAGACAAGTATATAGAACCATGGTGGATTCCCAGCTCATGAAGCAAAGGATTCTTAAAGGAACGGGATTACCATGCGGATCCTGTTTAATTCTCTGAAACAGATCCGCAGTTTTCACCTGCCATACTAATATCCACTTCTCCTCTCTGGGGATAACAAAAACCAACCGGGGAACTGACAGAGGGCCTGAACAACACATCCACACTGACCCCACAGGAAAAAAAAGAAAACACCGTAGCCTCCAGCTACTAATTATAATGCTAACTTGCAAAATTTTCCTGCATTTTTAAACAATGGAATAATGGTGGTGGGATGATACTTACAAGAATGGATTCTTGTCAGTCTCCACTAACAAAAATAGGCAAAACCAAGTCAGCTACGCCTCAGCATAGTTATGTCCGTCGCAGCCTTCTTGGGTTTCAGGAGGCACAAACAAACGTTATCACAATTATGGTGAAACGCTGAACACCTGCAAATAATTTTCAACGTAGTGGTTAATTGAAAAGCTCTGCGGCATACTTCTTGGAACAAGGCAGTTACCTGTTCCCACGCAAAGAGGAGTATAGAGAACCATGGTGGATTTCCAGCTGATGAAGTAAAGGATTATTAAAGGAACGGGATGACCATGGGGATCATCATTAATTCTCTGAAACAGAATCCGCCCTTTTCACCTGCCAAACACATGCCCACTTCTCCTCTCTGGGGATAATAAAAACTAACCAGCGAACTGACAGAGGGCCTGACCCCCACCATCCACATCGACCACACAAAAAAAAAAAAACCGTACCCTCCAGCTACTAATTATAATGCTAACTTGCAAAATTACCCTGCATCTTAAAACAATGGAATAATGGTGGTGGGATGATACTTAGAAGAATGGATTCTTGTCAGTCTCCACTAACAAATATAGGCAAAACCAAGTCAGCTACGCCTCAGCATAGTTATGTCCGTCGCAGCCTTCTTGGGTTTCAGGAGGCACAAACAAACGTTATCACAATTATGGTGAAACGCTGAACACCTGCAAATAATTTTGAACGTAGTGGTTAATTGAAAAGCTCTGCGGCATACTTCTTGGAACAAGGCAGTTACCTGTTCCCACGCAAAGCGGAGTATAGAGAACCATGGTGGATTTCCAGCTGATCAAGTAAAGGATTATTAAAGGAACGGGATGACCATGGGGATCATCGTTAATTCTCTGAAACAGAATCCGCCCTTTTCACCTGCCAAACACATGCCCACTTCTCCTCTCTGGGGATAATAAAAACTAACCAGCGAACTGACAGAGGGCCTGACCCCCACCATCCACATCGACCACACACAAAAAAAATCCGTACCCTCCAGCTACTAATTATAATGCTAACTTGCAAAATTTCCCTGCATTTTAAAACAATGGAAAAATGGTGGCGGGATGATACTTAGAAGAATGGCTTCTTGTCAGTCTCCACTAACAAAAATAGGCAACAACAAGTCAGCTACTCCTCAGCATAGTTATGTCCGTCGCAGCCTTCTTGGGTTTCAGGAGGCACAAACAAAGGTTCTCACAATTATGGTGAAACGCTGAACACCTGCAAATAATTTTCAACGTAGTTGTTAATTGAAACGCTCTGCGGCATACTTCTTGGAACAAGCCAGTTACCTGTTCCCACGCAAAGAGGAGTATAGAGAACCATGGTGGATTTCCAGCTGATGAAGTAAAGGATTATTAAAGGAAAGGGATGACCATGGGGATCATCGTTAATTCTCTGAAACAGAATCCGCCCTTTTCACCTGCCAAACACATGCCCGCTTCTCCTCTCTGGGGATAATAAAAACTAACCAGCGAACTGACACAGGGCCTGCCCCCCCCCCCCCGTCCACATCGACCACACCCAAAAAAAAAAACCGTACCCTCCAGCTACTAATTATAATGCTAACTTGCAAAATTTCCCTGCATTTTAAAACAATGGAAAAATGGTGGTGGGATCATACTTAGAAGAATGGCTTCTTGTCTGTCACCACTAACAAATATAGCCAACACCAAGTCAGCTACTCCTCAGCATAGTTATGTCCGTCGCAGCCTTCTTGGGTTTCAGGAGGGACATACAAACCTTATCAAAATTATGGTGAAACGCTGAAAACCTGGAAATAATTTTCAACGTACTGGTTAATTTGAAAACTCTCCAGCAGAATTCTTGGAACAAGCCAGGTACCTGTGCCCACGCATAGAGGAGTATATAGAAACATGGTGGAATCCCAGCTGATGAAGCAAAGGATTCTTAAAGGAATGAGATGTCCATGCGGATCCTGTTTAATTCTCTGAAACAGAATCCGCACTTTTCACCTGCCAAACGCATGCCCACTACTCTTCTCTGGGGATAATAAAAACAAACCAGCGATCTGACAGAGGGGCTGAACACCCATCCTGACCGACCCCACAAAACAAAAAAGTACCCTCCAGCTACTAATTATAATGCCAATTTGCAAAATTTCCCTGCATTTTTAAACCATGGAGAAATGATGGTGGGATGATACTTAGAAGAATGGCTTCTTGTCAGTCTCCACTGACAAAAATAGGCAACACCAAGTCAGCTACGCCTCAGCATAGTTATGTCCGTAGCAGCCATATTTGGTTTCAGTAGGCACATACACACGTTATCACAATTATGGTGAAACGCTGAAAACCTGCAAAGGATTGTCAACATACTGGTTCATTGAAAAGCTCTGAGGCATACTTCTTGGAACTAGCCAGTTTCCTGTGCCCACGCATAGACAAGTATATAGAACCATGGTGGATTCCCAGCTCATGAAGCAAAGGATTCTTAAAGGAACGGGATTACCATGCGGATCCTGTTTAATTCTCTGAAACAGATCCGAAGTTTTCACCTGCCATACTAATATCCACTTCTCCTCTCTGGGGATAATAAAAACCAACCAGGGAACTGACAGAGGGCCTGACCAACACATCCACACCGACCCCACAGGAAAAAAAAAAAAAAAACACCGTAGCCTCCAGCTACTAATTATAATGCTAACTTGCAAAATTTTCCTGTATTTTTAAACAATGGAAAAATGATGGTGAGATAATACTTACAAGAATGCATTCTTGTCAGTCTCCACTAACCTAAATAGGCAAAACCAAGTCAGCTACTCCTCAGCATAGTTATGTCCGTCGCAGCCTTCTAGGGTTTCAGGAGGCACAAACAAAGGTTCTCACAATTATGGTAAAAGGCTGAACACCTGCAAATAATTTTCAACGTAGTGGTTAATTGAAAAGCTCTGCGGCATACTTCTTGGAACAAGCCAGTTACCTGTTCCCACGCAAACAGGAGTATTGAGAACCATGGTGGATTTCCAGCTGATGAAGTAAAGGATTATTAAAGGAACGGGATGACCATGGGGATCATCGTTAATTCTCTGAAACAGAATCCGCCCTTTTCACCTGCCAAACACATGCCCACTTCTCCTCTCTGGGGATAATAAAAACTAACCAGCGAACTGACAGAGGGCCTGACCCCCACCATCCACATCGACGACACACAAAAAAAAAAACCGTACCCTCCAGCTACTAATTATAATGCTAACTTGCAAAATTTCCCTGCATTTTAAAACAATGGAAAAATGGTGGTGGGATGATACTTAGAAGAATGGCTTCTTGACAATCTCCACTAACAAAAATAGGCAACACCAAGTCAGCTACGCCTCAGTATAGTTATGTCCGTCGCAGCCTTCTAGGGTTTCAGGAGGCACAAACAAAGGTTCTCACAATTATGGTAAAACGCTGAACACCTGCAAATAATTTTCAACGTAGTGGTTAATTGAAAAGCTCTGCGGCATACTTCTTGGATCAAGGCAGTTACCTGTTCCCACGCAAAGAGGAGTATATAGAACCATGGTGGATTTCCAGCTGATGAAGTAAAGGATTATTAAAGGAACGGGATGATCATGGGGATCATCGTTAATTCTCTGAAACAGAATCCGCCCTTTTCACCTGCCAAACACATGCCCACTTCTCCTCTCTGGGGATAATAAAAACTAACCAGCGAACTGACAGAGGGCCTGACCCCCCCATCCACATCGACCACACACACAAAAAAACAACCGTACCCTCCAGCTACTAATTATAATGCTAACTTGCAAAATTTCCCTGCATTTTAAAACAATGGAAAAATGGTGGTGGGATGATACTTAGAAGAATGGCTTCTTGTCAGTCTCCACTAACAAAAATAGGCAACACCAAGTCAGCTACTCCTCAGCATAGCTATGTCCATCGCAGCCTTCTTGGGTTTCAGGAGGCACAAACAAAGGTTCTCACAATTATGGTAAAACGCTGAACATCTGCAAATAATTTTCAACGTAGTGGTTAATTGAAAAGCTCTGCGACATACTTCTTGGAACAAGGCAGTTACCTGTTCCCACGCAAAGAGGAGTATATAGAACCATGGTGGATTTCCAGCTGATGAAGTAAAGGATTATTAAAGGAACGGGATGACCATGGGGATCATCGTTAATTCTCTGAAACAGAATCCGCCCTTTTCACCTGCCAAACACATGCCCACTTCTCCTCTCTTGGGATAATAAAAACTAACCAGCGAACTGACAGAGGGCCTGACCCCCCCCATCCACATCGACCACACACACAAAAAAAAACCGTACCCTCCAGCTACTAATTATAATGCTAACTTGCAAAATTTCCCTGCATTTTAAAACAATGGAAAAATGGTGGTGGGATCATACTTAGAAGAATGGCTTCTTGTCTGTCTCCACTAACAAAAATAGGCAACACCAAGTCAGCTACTCCTCAGCATAGTTATGTCCGTCGCAGCCTTCTTGTGTTTCAGGAGGGACATACAAACGTTATCAAAATTATGGTCAAACGCTGAAAACCTGCAAATAATTTTCAACGTACTGGTTAATTTGAAAACTCTCCAGCATACTTCTTGGAACAAGCCAGGTACCTGTGCCCACGCATAGAGGAGTATATACAAACATGGTGGAATCCCAGCTGATGAAGCAAAGGATTCTTAAAGGAATGAGATGACCGTGCGGATCCTGTTTAATTCTCTGAAACAGAATCCGCACTTTTCACCTGCCAAACACATGCCCACTACTCTTCTCTGGGGATAATAAAAACAAACCAGCGATCTCACAGAGCGCCTGAACACCCATCCTGACCGACCCCACAAAACAAAAAAGTACCCTCCAGCTACTAATTATAATGCCAATTTGCAAAATTTCCCTGCATTTTTAAACAATGGAGAAATGATGGTGGGATGATACTTAGAAGAATGGCTTCTTGTCAGTCTCCACTGACAAAAATAGGCAACACCAAGTCAGCTACGCCTCAGCATAGTTATGTCCGTCGCAGCCTTCTTGGGTTTCAGGAGGCACAAACAAAGGTTCTGACAATTATGGTGAAACGGTGAACACCTGCAAATAATTTTCAACGTACTGGTTAATTGAAAAGCTCTGCGGCATACTTCTTGGAACAAGGCAGTTACCTGTTCCCACGCAAAGGGGAGTATATAGAACCATGGTGGATTTCCAGCTGATGAAGTAAACGATTATTAAAGGAACGGGATGACCATGGGGATCATCGTTAATTCTCTGAAACAGAATCCGCCCTTTTCATCTGCCAAACACATGCCCACTTCTCTTCTCTGGGGATAATAAAAACTAACCAGCGAACTGACAGAGGGCCTGACCCCCATCATCCACATCGACCACACACAAAAAAAAAAACCCGTACCCTCCAGCTACTAATTATAATGCTAACTTGCAAAATTTCCCTGCACTTTAAAACAATGGAAAAATGGTGGTGGGATGATACTTAGAAGAATGGCTTCTTGTCAGTCTCCACTGACAAAAATAGGCAACACCAAGTCAGCTACGCCTCAGCATAGTTATGTCCGTAGCAGCCATATTTGGTTTCAGTAGGCACATACACACGTTATCACAATTATGGTGAAACGCTGAAAACCTGCAAAGGATTGTCCACATACTGGTTAATTGAAAAGCTCTGAGGCATACTTCTTGGAACTAGCCAGTTTCCTGTGCCCACGCCTAGACAAGTATATAGAACCATGGTGGATTCCCAGCTCATGAAGCAAAGGATTCTTAAAGGAACGGGATTACCATGCGGATCCTGTTTAATTCTCTGAAACAGATCCGCAGTTTACACCTGCCATACTAATACCCACTTCTCCTCTCTGGGGATAATAAAAACCAACCGGAGAACTGACAGAGGGCCTGACCAACACATCCACACTGACTCCACAGGAAAAAAAAAAAAAAAAAAACACCGTAGCCTCCAGCTACTAATTATAATGCTAACTTGCAAAATTTTCCTGCATTTTTAAACAATGGAAAAATGATGGTGAGATGATACTTAAAAGAATGGATTCTTGTCAGTCTCCACTAACAAAAATAGGCAAAACCAAGTCAGCTACGCCTCAGCATAGTTATGTCCGTCGCAGCCTTCTTGGGTTTCAGGAGGCACAAACACACGTTATCACAATTATGGTGACACGCTGAACACCTGCAAATAATTTTCAACGTAGTGGTTAATTGAAAAGCTCTGCGGCATACTTTTTGGAACAAGGCAGTTACCTGTTCCCACGCAAACAGGAGTATATAGAACCATGGTGGATTTCCAGCTGATGAAGTAAAGTATTATTAAAGGAACGGGATGACCATGGGGATCATCGTTAATTCTCTGAAAGAGAATCCGCCCTTTTCACCTGCCAAACACATGCCCACTTCTCCTCTCTGGGGATAATAAAAACTAACCAGCGAACTGACAGAGGGCCTGACCCCCCCATCCACATCGACCACACACACAAAAAAACAACCGTACCCTCCAGCTACTAATTATAATGCTAACTTGCAAAATTTCCCTGCATTTTAAAACAATGGAAAAATGGTGGTGGGATGATACTTAGAAGAATGGCTTCTTGTCAGTCTCCACTAACAAAAATAGGCAACACCAAGTCAGCTACTCCTCAGCATAGCTATGTCCATCACAGCCTTCTTGGGTTTCAGGAGGCACAAACAAAGGTTCTCACAATTATGGTAAAACGCTGAACATCTGCAAATAATTTTCAACGTAGTGGTTAATTGAAAAGCTCTGCGACATACTTCTTGGAACAAGGCAGTTACCTGTTCCCACGCAAAGAGGAGTATATAGAACCATGGTGGATTTCCAGCTGATGAAGTAAAGGATTATTAAAGGAACGGGATGACCATGGGGATCATCGTTAATTCTCTGAAACAGAATCCGCCCTTTTCACCTGCCAAACACATGCCCACTTCTCCTCTCTTGGGATAATAAAAACTAACCAGCGAACTGACAGAGGGCCTGACCCCCCCCTTCCACATCGACCACACACACAAAAAAAAACCGTACCCTCCAGCTACTAATTATAATGCTAACTTGCAAAATTTCCCTGCATTTTAAAACAATGGAAAAATGGTGGTGGGATCATACTTAGAAGAATGGCTTCTTGTCTGTCTCCACTAACAAAAATAGGCAACACCAAGTCAGCTACTCCTCAGCATAGTTATGTCCGTCGCAGCCTTCTTGTGTTTCAGGAGGGACATACAAACGTTATCAAAATTATGGTCAAACGCTGAAAACTTGCAAATAATTTTCAACGTACTGGTTAATTTGAAAACTCTCCAGCATACTTCTTGGAACAAGCCAGGTACCTGTGCCCACGCATAGAGGAGTATATAGAAACATGGTGGAATCCCAGCTGATGAAGCAAAGGATTCTTAAAGGAATGAGATGACCATGCGGATCCTGTTTAATTCTCTGAAACAGAATCCGCACTTTTCACCTGCCAAACACATGCCCACTACTCTTCTCTGGGGATAATAAAAACAAACCAGCGATCTCACAGAGCGCCTGAACACCCATCCTGACCGACCCCACAAAACAAAAAAGTACCCTCCAGCTACTAATTATAATGCCAATTTGCAAAATTTCCCTGCATTTTTAAACAATGGAGAAATGATGGTGGGATGATACTTAGAAGAATGGCTTCTTGTCAGTCTCCACTGACAAAAATAGGCAACACCAAGTCAGCTACGCCTCAGCATAGTTATGTCCGTAGCAGCCATATTTGGTTTCAGTAGGCTCATACACACGTTATCACAATTATGGTGAAACGCTGAAAACCTGCAAAGGATTGTCAACATACTGGTTAATTGAAAAGCTCTGAGGCATACTTCTTGGAACTAGCCAGTTTCCTGTGCCCACGCATAGACAAGTATATAGAACCATGGTGGATTCCCAACTCATGAAGCAAAGGATTCTTAAAGGAACGGGATTACCATGCGGATCCTGTTTAATTCTCTGAAACAGATCCGCAGTTTTCACCTGCCATACTAATACCCACTTCTCCTCTCTGGGGATAATAAAAACCAACCGGGGAACTGACAGAGGGCCTGACCAACACATCCACACCGACCCCACAGGAAAAAAAAAAAAAAAAAACACCGTAGCCTCCAGCTACTAATTATAATGCTAACTTGCAAAATTTTCCTGCATTTTTAAACTATGGAAAAATGATGGTGAGATGATACTTACAAGAATGGATTCTTGTCAGTCTCCACTAACAAAAATAGGCAACACCAAGTCAGCTACGCCTCAGCATAGTTATGTCCGTCGCAGCCTTCTTGGGTTTCAGGAGGCACAAACAAACGTTATCACAATTATGGTGAAACGCTGAACACCTGCAAATAATTTTCAACATACTGGTTAATTGAAAAGCTCTGCGGCATACTTCTTGGAACAAGCCAGTTACCTGTTCCCACGCAAAGAGGAGTATAGAGAACCATGGTGGATTTCCAGCTGATGAAGTAAAGGATTATTAAAGGAACGGGATGACCATGGGGATCATCGTTAATTCTCTGAAACAGAATCCGCCCTTTTCACCTGCCAAACACATGCCCACTTCTCCTCTCTGGTGATAATAAAAACTAACCAGCGAACTGACAGAGGGCCTGACCCCCACCATCCACATCGACCACACAAAAAAAAAAAACCGTACCCTCCAGCTACTAATTATAATGCTAACTTGCAAAATTTCCCTGCATTTTAAAACAATGGAAAAATGGTGGTGGGATGATACTTAGAAGAATGGCTTCTTGTCAGTCTCCACTAACAAAAATAGGCAACACCAAGTCAGCTACTCCTCAGCATAGTTATGTCCGTCGCAGCCTTCTTGGGTTTCAGGAGGCACAAACAAAGGTTCTCACAATTATGGTGAAACGCTGAACACCTGCAAATAATTTTCAACGTAGTGGTTAATTGAAAAGCTCTGCGGCATACTTCTTGGAACAAGCAGCTACCTGTTCCCACGCAAAGAAGAGTATATAGAACCATGGTGGATTTCCAGCTGATGAAGTAAAGGATTATTAAAGGAACGGGATGACCATGGGGATCATCGTTAATTCTCTGAAACAGAATCCGCCCTTTTCACCTGCCAAACACATGCCCACTTCTCCTTTCTGGGGATAATAAAAACTAACCAGCGAACTGAAAGAGGGCCTGACCCCCCCCCATCCACATCGACCACACACAAAAAAAAAAAAAACGTACCCTCCAGCTACTAATTATAATGCTAACTTGCAAAATTTCCCTGCAGTTTAAAACAATGGAAAAATGGTGGTGGGATCATACTTAGAAGAATGGCTTCTTGTTTGTCTCGACTAACAAAAATAGGCAACACCAAGTCAGCTACGCCTCAGCATAGTTATGTCCATCACAGCCTTCTTGGGTTTCAGGAGGGACATACAAACGTTATCAAAATTATGGTGAAACGCTGAAAACCTGCAAATAATTTTCAACGTACTGGTTAATTTGAAAACTCTCCAACATACTTCTTGGAACAAGCCAGGTACCTGTGCCCACGCATAGAGGAGTATATAGAAACATGGTGGAATCCCAGCTGATGAAGTAAAGGATTATTAAAGGAACGGGATGACCATGGGGATCATCGTTAATTCTCTGAAACAGAATCCGCCCTTTTCACCTGCCAAACACATGCCCACTTCTCCTCTCTGGGGACAATAAAAACTAACCAGCCAACTGACAGAGGGCCTGACCCCCCCATCCACATCGACCACACACACACAAAAAAAAAACCGTACCCTCCAGCTACTAATTATAATGCTAACTTGCAAAATTTCCCTGCATTTTAAAACAATGGAAAAATGGTGGTGGGATGATACTTAGAAGAATGGCTTCTTGTCAGTCTCCACTAACAAAAATAGGCAACACCAAGTCAGCTACTCCTCAGCATAGTTATGTCCGTCGCTGCCTTCTTGGGTTTCAGGAGGCACAAACAAAGGTTCTCACAATTATGGTGAAACGCTGAACACCTGCAAATAATTTTCAACGTAGTGGTTAATTGAAAAGCTCTGCGGCATACTTCTTGGAACAAGCCAGTTACCTGTTCCCACGCAAAGAGGAGTATATAGAACCATGGTGGATTTCCAGCTGATGAAGTCAAGGATTATTAAAGGAACGGGATGACCATGGGGATCATCGTTAATTCTCTGAAACAGAATCCGCCCTTTTCACCTGCCAAACACATGGCCACTTCTCCTCTCTGGGGATAATAAAAACTAACCAGCGAACTGACAGAGGGCCTGACCACCCCATCCACATCGACCACACACACACAAAAAAAACCGTACCCTCCAGCTACTAATTATAATGCTAACTTGCAAAATTTCCCTGCATTTTAAAACAATGGAAAAATGGTGGTGGGATGAGACTTAGAAGAATGGCTTCTTGTCAGTCTCCACTAACAAACATAGGCAACACCAAGTCAGCTACTCCTCAGCATAGTTATGTCCGTCGCAGCCTTCTTGGGTTTCAGGAGGCACAAACAAAGGTTCTCACAATTATGGTGAAACGCTGAACACCTGCAAATAATTTTCAACGTAGTGGTTAATTGAAAAGCTCTGCGGCATACTTCTTGGAACAAGCCAGTTACCTGTTCCCACGCAAAGAGGAGTATAGAGAACCATGGTGGATTTCCAGCTGATGAGGTAAAGGATTATTAAAGGAAAGGGATGACCATGGGGATCATAGTTAATTCTCTGAAACAGAATCCGCCCTTTTCACCTGCCAAACACATGCCCACTTCTCCTCTCTGGGGATAATAAAAACTAACCAGCGAACTGACAGAGGGCCTGACCACCCACATCCACATCCACCACACACAAAAAAAAACCATACCCTCCAGCTACTAATTATAATGCTAACTTGCAAAATTTCCCTGCATTTTAAAACAATGGAAAAATGGTGGTGGGATGATACTTAGAAGAATGGCTTCTTGTCAGTCTCCACTAACAAAAATAGGCAACACCAAGTCAGCTACTCCTCAGCATAGTTATGTCCGTCGCTGCCTTCTTGGGTTTCAGGAGGCACAAACAAAGGTTCTCACAATTATGGTGAAACGCTGAACATCTGCAAATAATTTTCAACGTAGTGGTTAATTGAAAAGCTCTGCGGCATACTTCTTGGAACAAGCCAGTTACCTGTTCCCACGCAAAGAGGAGTATATAGAACCATGGTGGATTTCCAGCTGATGAAGTAAAGGATTATTAAAGGAACGGGATGACCATGGGGATCATCGTTAATTCTCTGAAACAGAATCCGCCCTTTTCACCTGCCAAACACATGCCCACTTCTCCTCTCTGGGGATAATAAAAAATAAGCAGCGAACTGACAGAGGGCCTGACCCCCCCCCATCCACATCGACCACACCCACAAAAAAAAACCGTACCCTCCAGCTACTAATTATAATGCTAACTTGCAAAATTTCCCTGCATTTTAAAACAATGGAAAAATGGTGGTGGGATGATACTTAGAAGAATGGCTTCTTGTCAGTCTCCACTAACAAAAATAGGCAACACCAAGTCAGCTACTCCTCAGCATAGTTATGTCCGTCGCAGCCTTCTTGGGTTTCAGGAGGCACAAACAAAGGTTCTCACAATTATGGTGAAACGCTGAACACCTGCAAATAATTTTCAACGTAGTGGTTAATTGAAAAGCTCTGCGGCATACTTCTTGGAACAAGCCAGTTACCTGTTCCCACGCAAACAGGAGTATAGAGAACCATGGTGGATTTCCAGCTGATGAAGTAAAGGATTATTAAAGGAAAGGGATGACCATGGGTATCATAGTTAATTCTCTGAAACAGAATCCGCCCTTTTCACCTGCCAAACACATGCCCACTTCTCCTCTCTGGGGATAATAAAAACTAACCAGCGAACTGACAGAGGGCCTGACCCCCCCCCATCGACATCGACCACACACACAAAAAAAAACCGTACCCTCCAGCTACTAATTATAATGCTAACTTGCAAAATTTCCCTGCATTTTAAAACAATGGAAAAATGGTGGTGGGATGAGACTTAGAAGAATGGCTTCTTGTCAGTCTCCACTAACAAAAATAGGCAACACCAAGTCAGCTACTCCTCAGCATAGTTATGTCCGTCGCAGCCTTCTTCGGTTTCAGGAGGCACAAACAAAGGTTCTCACAATTATGGTAAAACGCTGAACACCTGCAAATAATTTTCAACGTAGTGGTTAATTGAAAAGCTCTGCGGCATACTTCTTGGAACAAGGCATTTACCTGTTCCCACGCAAAGAGGAGTATAGAGAACCATGGTGGATTTCCAGCTGATGAAGTAAAGGATTATTAAAGGAACGGGATGACCATGGGGATCATCGTTAATTCTCTGAAACAGAATCCGCCCTTTTCACCTGCCAAACACATGCCCACTTCTCCTCTCTGGGGATAATAAAAACTAACCAGCGAACTGACAGAGGGCCTGACCCCCCCATCCACATCGACCACACACACACAAAAAAAAAAACCCGTACCCTCCAGCTACTAATTATAATGCTAACTTGCAAAATTTCCCTGCATTTTAAAACAATGGAAAAATGGTGGTGGGATGATACTTAGAAGAATGGCTTCTTGTCAGTCTCCACTAACAAAAATAGGCAACACCAAGTCAGCTACGCCTCAGCATAGTTATGCCCGTGGCAGCCATGTTGGGTTTAAGGAGGCATATACAAACTTTATCATAATTATGTTGAAACGTGCTGAAAACCCGGCAAATAATTCTCAACGTAGTGTTTAATTCAAAAGCTCTGTGGCATACTTCTTGGAAGAAGCCTGTTACCTGGGCCCACGCATAGAGGGGTCTAGAGAACCATGGTGGATTCCAAGGTGATGAATCTAAGGATTCTTAAAGGAACAGGCTGAAAAGTGCAGATCCTGACTGAAACAGGATTCGGACTTTTTGCCTGCAACACACATGCCCACTTCTCCTCTCTAGGGATAACAAAAACAACCCATCGGATTGACAGATGGCCTGCCCCCGCCCCCCACCACCCCACACAAAATCGTGCCCTCCAGCGACTGATCCTTATGCTATCTGGCAATACGTCCTCTGCCTTTTAAAATAATGGAGATAGAATGGTGGAATTATACCTAAAAGACTGGCTTATTGCCAGACTCCCATACCAAGTATTGGCAACAGCAAGTCACCTAGGCCTCAGCACACGTTTGTCCCTGGCAGCCATCTTGGGTTTAAGGAGGCACAGATGAACCTTATCACAATTATGGTGAAAGGTGCTGCAAAAGCGGTCAAGTAATTCTCATGGTAGTGGTTACTTGAAAAGCTCTGCGGCATAATTCTTTGAACTAGCCAGTTAACTGGGCCCACGCATAGAGCAGTCTAGAGGCCCATGGTGGATTCCCAGCTGATGAAGCAAGGGATTCTTAATGGAACGGGGTGAAAAGTGCGGTTTCTGTTTCAGTCTAAGACAGAAACGGGGTCCGAACTTTTTACCTGCCACACACATGCCCACTTCTCCGGTCTGGGGAAAATAAAAACCATCCAGCGAACTGACAGAGGGCCTGCGCCCCCCACCCACACCGACCCCACAAATAAAAATGTCCCCTCCAGCTACTAATTATTATGCTAACTTGCAAAGGTTTCCATGCATTTTAAAATAATGGGGAAAGTATGGTGGAATGATACTTAAAAGAATGGCCTCCTTCCAGCCTCCAGTAACAAGTGTCGTGAAATCCAAGTGACCTAGGCCTCAGCATAGTTTTCTCCGTGGCAGCCATCTTGTGTTTAAGGAGGCACAGACGATCCTTATCACAATTATGGTGATATGTGCTGCAGAAACTGGCAAATAATTCTACACGTAGTGTTTATCTCAAAAGCTGTGCAGCATACATCTTGGTACAGGCCAGTTCATGGGCCCATGCATGGAGGGTTCTAAGGAACCATGGTGGATTCCCAGCTGATGAATCAAAGGATTTTTAATGGAACCGGCTGAAAAGTGCGGATACTGTTTCAGTCTAACTGAAACAGGATCCGCACATTTCACCTGCCACAAATATATCCACTTCCCTGTCTGGGCATAATAAACACAAACAACCAGACTGACAGAGGGACTGTCCCCCAAACCACCCCGATCCCACCCAAAAACGTCCCCTCCGTTGACTTATCCTTATGCTAACTGCCGAAAGTTGCTCACCTTTTAATATAAGGGAGAAAGGATGGGGCAATGATAATTAAAAGACTGGATTCTTGTCAGACTCCCGTACCAAGTATTGGCAACACCAAGCGAGAGAACCCTCAGTATAGGTTTGTCCATGGAAGCCATCTAGGGTTTAAGGAAGCACAAATGAACCTTATCAAAATTATGGTAAAAGTGCTGGAAAAGCTGGCAAATAATTTCCATGGTAGTGGTTATTTCAAATGCTCTGTGGCATACTTCTTTGAACTAGCCTGTTAAGTGGGTCCACACATAGTGGGGTGTAGAGAACTATGGTGGATTCCCAGCTGATGAAGCAAAGGATTCTTAAAGGAACAGGATGAAAAGTGCCGATCCTGTATCAGTCTAAGACTGAAACAGGATCCACACTTTTCACTTGCCACACACATGTCCACTTCTCCTCTCCGGGGATAATAAAAACAAACCACTGGACTGACAGAGGGCCTGGCTCTGCCTCTCCCACCCCACACAAAAACGTTTCCTCCAGCGACTCATCCTTAAGCTAAATGGCAATAGGTGCTCTGCCTTTTAAAATAGTTGTGAAAGGAAGGTGGAATGATACTTAAAGGAATGGCTTCTTGCCACGGACCAGTACCAATTATCGGCAACTCCAAGGGAGATTGGCCTAACCGTAGTTGTTTCTGTGGAAGCCAGCTTGGGTTTCAGGATGCACTGCCTAACCTTTTCACAATCATTGTGAAAGTTGCTGCAAAAACTGGCAAATAATACTCAATGTAGTGGTTATTTCCAAAGCTCTGCGGCATACATCTTGGAACTAGCCAGTTACCTGGACCCACACATAGAGGGGTCTCGACAGCCATGGTGGATTCCCAGCTGATGAATCAAAGGATTCGTAAAGGAACTGGCTGAAAAGTGCGGATCCTGTTTCAGTCTAAGACTGAAACAGGATCCGTACTTTTCACCTGCCACACACATGCCCACCTCTCCTCTTTGGGCATAATAAAGACAAACCACCAGACAGACAGAGAGCCTTCCCCTCAACGCACCACCCGACCCCACTCAAAAACGTCCCCTCCAGCAACTCATTCTTATGATAACTGGAAAAAGGTGTTCTGCCTTTTAAAATGATGGAGAAAGGATGGTGGAATGACTCTTAATAACATGGCTTCTTGCCAGGCTCCAGTACCAACTATCGGCAACACCAAGTGAACTAGGCCTCAGCATACTTTTGTCCGCCCCAGCCATCTTGGGTTGAAGGAGGCACGGACGAACCTTATCACAATTATGGTGAAAGGTGGTGCAAAAACTAGCAAATAATTCTCAACGTAGTGGTTATTTCAAAAGCTCTGTGGCATACTTCTTGGAACTTGCCAGTTACCTGGGCCCACGCATAGAGGTCTTTAAAGAACCATGGTGTATTCCCAGCTGATGAATCAAACGATTCTTTTTTGTTTGTTTGTTTGTTTGTTAGCTCATTATGGGGGTACAAAAGATCAGGCTATATACATTCCCCATGCCTCCCCTTTCCCCCGATTCTGAGCTTCAATTTTGTCCATTCCCTAGTCAGTGCACATCACATTCATCATGTAGGTGTGCACCCCTCCTCTCCCCCACCCCATCCCCCCCAGTTAGAACTTGAAGGGTGTCCATTCCCCAGGCAGTGCACATCACATTCATCAAGTAGGTATACACCCATCCCTTCCACCCGGCCCCAACCTCTGTCCGATACCCAATTGGTGTTGTTCCCAAATGTGCACTCAGGGAAACCAATTTGCTGGTGAGTACATGTGGTGCTTATTTTTCCATTCTTGGGATACTTCACTTAATAGAATGGGATCCAGCTCTCTCCAGGAGAACCAAAGAGATGCCATATCGCCATTATTTCTAATAGCTGAGTAATATTCCATGGTATACATATACCACATTTTGCTAATCCATTCATGAATTGATGGGCATTTGGGTTGTTTCCACATCTTTGTGATTGTGAATTGTGCTGCTATAATCATTCAGGTGCAGGTGTCTTTTTTATAGAATGACTTTTGTTCTTCTGGGTAGATGTCCAATAATGGAATTGCTGGATCGAATGGTAGGTCTACTTGAATCTGTTTAAGGTATCTCCACATTGCTTTCCACAGGGGCTGCACTAGTTTACAGTCCCACCAGCAGTTTATGAATGTACCTATCTCGCCACACCCACACCAACATGTATAGTTTTGGGACTTTTTGATAAAGGCCATTCCTACTGGAGTTAAGTGATATCTCATTGTGGTTTTGATTTGCATTTCCCTGATGATTAGAGATGTTGAACACTTTTTCATATGTTTGTTAGCCATTTTTATATCTTCTTTTGAAAAATTTCTATTTATGTCCTTTGCCCACTTTTTGATAGGGTTGTTTGATTTTTTCTTACTGATTTTTCTGAGTTCTAAATAGATTCTTGTTATCAGTCCTTTATCTGATGTGTAGTATGCGAAAATTTTTTCCCATTCTGTAGGTTGTCCATTTACTCTCGTGACTGTTTCTTTGGCTGTGCAGAAGCTTTTTAATTTGATCAGGTCCCATTTATTTATTTTTGTTGTTGCTGTGATTGCTTTAGGGGTCTTCTTCATAAATTCTTTGCCTAGGCCAATGTCTGTAAGAGTCTTTCCTACATTTTCTTCTAGAATTCTAATAGTTTCTGACCTTAGGTTTAAGTCTGTTAACCACTGTGATTTGATTTTTGTGTGTCCTGTTTTAGTCTTCTACATGTGGATATCCAGTTTTCCCAGCACCATTTATTAAATAAGGAATCTTTTCCCCAGAGTATGTTTTTGTCTGCTTTGTCAAAGATTAGATGGCTATATGAGGATGGTTTTATATTGGGATTTTCTGTTCTGTTCCACTGGTCTGTGTCCCTGCACTTGTGCCAGTACCAGGCTGTTTTAAGAACCACAGCCTTGTAGTATAGTTTGAAGTCTGGCAAATTAATACTTCCCATTTTGTTTTTGCTGTTTAAGATTGCTTTTGCTAAACGGGGTCTTCCCTGGTTCCATACAAAGCGTAAAATTATTTTTTCTATGTCTGTGAAAAAAGATGTTGGTAATTTAATAAGGATTGCATTGAATCTGTAGATAACTTTGGGCAGTATAGACATTTTAACAATGTTGATTCTACCGATCCATGAGCATGGTATGGTTTTCCACCTATTTACATGTTCTGCAATTTCCTTCCTCAGTGTTTCATAGTTCTCCCTATAGAGGTCCTTTACCTCCTTAGTTAAATAAATTCCTAGGTATTTTATTTTCTTTGTTGCTATTTTGAAGGGTATTGAGTCCTTAATTTGGTTTTCCATTTGACTGTTATTGGCATATATGAATTCCTCTGATTTGTGTGTATTGATTTTCTATCCTGAGACTTTACTGAATTCATTGATCAATTCCAGGAGTCTCTTGGTTGAAACCTTGGGGTTTTATAGATATAACATCATATCATCAGCAAAGAGTGAGAGTTTGATCTCTTCTGTCCCTATTTCAACTCCCTTGATTCTGCTCTCTTGCCTGATAGCTCTTGCAAGGACTTCCAATACTATGTAGAAAAGTAATGGGGACAGTGGTAAGCCTTGTCTGGTTCCAGTTTGAAGTGGGAATGCTTTCAGTTTTTCCCCATTCAGTATGATGTTGGCTGAGGGTTTGTCGTATATGGCTTGTATCATTTTTATATAGGCCCCATCTATGCCTATTTTGTTAAGTGTTCTTATCATAAAAGGGTGTTGAATTTTGTCAAATGCTTTCTCTGCATCTATTGAGAGGATCATCTGATCTTTATTTTTGCTTCTATTTATGTGATGAATTACATTCCCATATGTCAAACCATCCCTGCATCTCTGGGATGAAGCCCACTTGGTCGTGATGGATTATTTTTTTGATAAGCACTTGGATTCGATTTGTTAGAATTTTATTGAGAATTTATGCATCTATATTCATAAGAGAAATTGGTCTATAGTTCTCTGTTTTAGTTGCATCCTTTCCTGGATTTGGTATCAGGATTATGTTGGCTTGGTAAAAAGTGTTGGGGAGAATCCCATCCTTCTCTATATTGGAGAATAGTTTATGTACGATGGGCACCAGTTCTTCTTTGTAGGTATGGTAGAATTCAGGTGTGAACCCATCTGGTCCAGGGCTTTTCTTTTTGGGAAGGTTTTTTATTGCTGTTTCAATTTCAGATCTAGATATCGGTCTATTCAGGAATTCTATTTCTTCCTGGTTGAGCCTGGGAAGGCTGTGTGTTTATAAGAATTTGTCCATTTCCTCCAGGTTTTCTAATTTGTGTGCATAAAGATTTTTGTAGAATTCATAGATGATATCATGTATCTCTGTGGCATCAGTCGTGATTACTCCTTTCGTGTTCCTGATCGAGGTTATAAGAGATTTTTCTTTTCTGCTCTTGGTTAGTTTAGCCAGAGGTGTGTCAATTTTGTTTATTTTTTCAAAGAACCAACTTTTGGTTTTATTAATCTCCGTTATGGTTTGGTTTAATCTCCCTTATGGTCCTTTTCATTTAGTTCTGATTTAATCTTAATAATTTCCTTCTGCTGGGTTTGGGTTTGGTCTCTTCTTTCTTCTCCAGCTCTTTGAGTCTATTCATTAGATTGTCTATTTGTAAGTTTTCTGTCTTTTTGGTATAGGCATTTATGGAAATAAATTTTCCTCTCAGGACTGCTTTAGCTGTGTCCCACAGATTTTGATAAGTTGTATCTCCTTTGTCGTTTAATTCAGAGAATCTTTTGATTTCTGACTTGATTTCTTCATTTATAAAATGATTGTTCAGGAGAAGGTTATTTAGCTTCCATGACTTTGAGTAGAAATGAGGATTTCTGTTAGGGTTCATTGTTACTTTTATTCCACTGTGATCCGAGAAGCTGCATGGTATTATTTCTATATTTTTAAATTTTTTAAGACATGCTTTATGTCCTAAGATATGGTCAATCTTGGAGAATGTCCCATGAGCTGATGAGAAGAACTTATATTCAGTGGTATTTGGGTAGAATGTCCTGTAGATGTCAGTCAGGCCCATTTGTTCTAGCATTCTATATACGTCCAATATTTCTTTGTTTATTTTTTGTTTGGAGGATCTGTCTTGAACTGTCAGTGGCGTGTTAAAATCTCTGGCTACTAAAGTGTTGTTATCTATCATTTGGTTCAGATCAAGTAGGGTTTGCTTTATGAATCTGGGTGCACCTAGATCGGGTGCATATATGTTAAGTATAGTTATGTCTTCTTGTTGAATTGTACCCTTCACCAGTATATAGTAACCATCTTTGTCTTTCTTTACTTTTGTTGATTTAAAAACTACGTTATCGGAGATTAGAACTGCCACGCCAGCTTTCTTTTGGGTTCCATTTGCTTGGAATATTGATTTCCACCCTTTTATTTTCAGTCTAAATGCATCCTTGCAGGTTAGATGAGTTTCCTGAAGACAGCAGATACTTGGCTTATATCTTTTTTATCCATCGGGCCAGTCCATGTCTCTTGAGTGGGGAATTCAATCCATTCACATTTAATGAGAGAACTGATAAGCGAGACAGATTGCTGTTCCTCATGTTGGGTTGAATTTCATTGATCTGTTTTCTCTCTTGAGCCATTATGATAACTGTGTTTTCATATTTATCTCTTGATTAGTGTTACATTCGAAGGTCCTTCTTGTGCTGGACCACGTGTAACTCTGTTTTGAATACTTCTTGGAAAGCTGCTCTTGTCTTGGTGAATTCTCTGAGTTTTTGTTTATCTGAGAATGTCTTAATTTCACCTTCATATATAAAACTGAGCTTATCTGGGTACAGGATTCTAGGCTGGGCATTATTCTGTTTCAGAAGAGTGAGAATGGGGCTCCAATCTCTTCTTGCTTGTAAGGTTTCAGTTGAGAAATCTGGCGTGATTCGGATGGGCTTTCCTTTGTATGTTACTTGTTTTTTTCTCCTTACAGATTGAAGAAGGGCCTCGTTAGTGGATATTTTGGTCAGTCTGATAACTACATGACGTGGTGTCTTCCTATTTGGTATGAATCTCTCAGAGGTTCTTTGAGCTTCTTGAACCTGTGTATCTAGAGATTTGGCAAGGCCTGGGAAATTTTCCTCAATTATATCTTCAGATACTTTATTCAACCCTGGCTTATTGTCTTCTTCACCCTCAGGAATGCCGATAACTCTCACGTTAGGCTTCTTTACATAATCCCACATTTCTTGTAGACTATGATTATTTCTCATGTTTATTTGTTTTAACTCTGTGACTGCCTTATTTAATTGGAAAGTGTTATCTTCGATCTCTGAGATTCTTTCTTCTGTTTGATCTACCCTGCTCTTGAGACTTTCCACTGTGTTTTGTAGCTCCTTGAATAAATTTTTCATTTCCAGGAGTTCAGTTTGATTTTTCTTCAGTATTTCAATTTCTTTGGTGAATTTTTCTTCCAAGTCCTGGATCTTTTTTGTGGTTTCTTTGTGTTGATTATCCATTTTTTCTTGCATAATGTTCAGCGTATTTATGATCCATGTTTGAAATTCTTCCTGTGACATGTTGCTATTTGGAATCTGCTTTGTGTTAATTGGTGGAGAACTAGTAATCCTCTTTGAGGGCATGGTTTCAGCTTGATTCTTTATACTCCTAGAGTTCCTTCGCTGAGCCCTTCCCATCTGAATGAATCCTTAAGATCCCTTCTTTCAGCTTTAGTCTGGATAGGGGCACACTGTGAGTGCCAGGTAAGCTGCCTCCTCTGTCACTAGGGGGAGCCCTTCACATATTGTTCAGGA